>NC_137688.1:7500-100000 GCF_963989245.1 Nansenia antarctica | reverse complement strand
GGGGGGTCGCGGGGGGGTCGCTGGGGGTCTGTGGTTTCCTTCCTTCAGTATGTCAGCGGGGAGAACCTGTCTAACCAGCTGACCGCTCGTGTTTCACTGAGTCAGCAGAACCGGGCCTGTAGAGAGGGGGGGCCGGGGGGGCCGGGGGAACTCTCTCTCTCACTAGAGGCTGGTCAGGGTCAGAGGATCATGGGTAATTCAGGCATGAGGTGTCTGATAGTCTTCCTCATTCCATGCATTACAGTCTTCTAGTCTTTCTACCCCCCCCCCCCCAGCCTCCCCTGGTGTTCTACCTCCCCCAGCCTCCCCTGGTGTTCTACCTCCCCCAGCCTCTCCTGGTGTTCTACCTCCCCCAGCCTCCCCTGGTGTTCTACCTCCCCCAGCCTCCCCTGGTGTTCTACCTCCCCCAGCCTCCCCTGGTGTTCTACCTCCCCCAGCCTCCCCTGGTGTTCTACCCTCCCCCAGCCTCCCCCTGGTGTTTCTACCTCCCCAGCCTCCCCTGGTGTTCTACCTCCCCCAGCCTCCCCTGGTGTTCTACCTCTCCCAGCCTCCCCTGGTGTTCTACCTCCCCCAGCCTCCCCTGGTGTTCTACCTCCCCCAGCCTCCCCTGGTGTTCTACCTCCCCCAGCCTCCCCTGGTGTTCTACCTCCCCCCAGCCTCCCCTGGTGTTCTACCTCCCCCAGCCTCCCCCTGGTGTTCTACCTCCCCCAGCCTCCCCCTGGTGTTCTACCTCCCCCAGCCCCCCCCTGGTGTTCTACCTCCCCCAGCCTCCCCTGGTGTTCTACCTCCCCCAGCCTCCCCCTGGTGTTCTACCTCCCCCAGCCTCCCCTGGTGTTCTACCTCCCCCAGCCTCCCCTGGTGTTCTACCTCCCCCAGCCTCCCCTGGTGTTCTACCTCCCCCAGCCTCCCCTGGTGTTCTACCTCCCCCAGCCTCCCCTGGTGTTCTACCTCCCCCAGCCTCCCCTGGTGTTCTACCTCCCCCAGCCTCCCCTGGTGTTCTACCTCCCCCCAGCCTCCCCTGGTGTTCTACCTCCCCCAGCCTCCCCTGGTGTTCTACCTCCCCCAGCCTCCCCTGGTGTTCTACCTCTCCCAGCCTCCCCTGGTGTTCTACCTCCCCCAGGCCTCCCCTGGTGTTCTACCCTCCACCAGCCTCCCCTGGTGTTCTACCTCCCCAGCCTCCCCTGGTGTTCTACCTCCCCCAGCCTCCCCTGGTGTTCTACCTCCCCCAGCCTCCCCTGGTGTTCTACCTCCCCCAGCCTCCCCTGGTGTTCTACCTCCCCCAGCCTCCCCTGGTGTTCTACCTCCCCCAGCCTCCCTGGTGTTCTACCTCCCCAGCCTCCCCTGGTGTTCTACCTCCCCCCAGCCTCCCCTGGTGTTCTACCTCCCCCAGCCTCCCCTGGTGTTCTACCTCCCCCAGCCTCCCCTGGTGTTCTACCTCCTCCAGCCTCCCCTGGTGTTCTACCCCCCCAGCCTCCCCTGGTGTTCTACCTCCTCCAGCCTCCCCTGGTGTTCTACCTCCCCCAGCCTTCCTGGTGTTCTACCTCCCCCCAGCCTCCCCTGGTGTTCTACCTCCCCCAGCCTTCCCTGGTGTTCTACCTCCCCCAGCCTCCCCTGGTGTTCTACCTCCCCCAGCCTCCCCTGGTGTTCTACCTCCCCCAGCCTCCCCTGGTGTTCTACCTCCCCCAGCCTCCCCTGGTGTTCTACCTCCCCCAGCCTCCCCTGGTGTTCTACCTCCTCCAGCCTCCCCTGGTGTTCTACCTCCCCCAGCCTCCCCTGGTGTTCTACCTCCCCCAGCCTCCCCTGGTGTTCTACCTCCCCCAGCCTCCCCTGGTGTTCTACCTCCCCCAGCCTCCCCTGGTGTTCTACCTCCCCCAGCCTCCCCTGGTGTTCTACCTCCCCCAGCCTCCCCTGGTGTTCTACCTCCCCCAGCCTCCCAGGTGTTCTACCCCCCCCAGCCTCCCCTGGTGTTCTACCTCCCCCAGCCTCACCTGGTGTTCTACCTCCCTCCCCCAGCCTCCCCTGGTGTTCTACCTCCCCCAGCCTCCCCCGGGTCCACACTAGTCCACCCTGCTCATGTCAACATGTGACTAAGTAAGTGAATCATCAGTCCACCAGTCGTAGCAGGAAGAGTAATCTAGCTCAGGCCGGCGCCAGGGGGAGCTAGGGGAGCTGGATTAGTCCAGAGCAGTTCTGGAGCGTGTGTCTGGGTCAGGCTGGGACGCCCCGGCCTAGATACTATTTCCATCCCTAACCTGGACCAGTACCAACCCTGCTGGACCAGTACCAACCCTGCTGCATGGAACTGCATTCTGTAAAGCCTTAACACTAGAACAGCCGTGCCTATTTTACCTACTAGTAGAGCCGCCTTGGGGGTCAAATAGACCCCCTTTTTAGAATGTAAATCTGCTATTTACACACAGCGATCACTAGAGGGCGCTTCTTTTTTTAAGCCTGCCCTCCTACACAGAAAAACTGCAAAACAGCTTTCTACTATCTTCTACTATCTTCTACTATCTTCTACTGTCTTCTACTATCTTCTACTATCTTCTACTATCTTCTACTATCTTCTACTATCTTCTACTGTCTTCTACTATCTTCTACTATCTTCTACTATCTTCTACTATCTTCTACTAAAGCTTTATACTATTTGATTGATTGAGAATGTTTATTTTGGTCAATTCATAATACAGATATTAAAAATGTACACAGTCACAATGCGTAACACCAGGACAAAAAGGTGTAGGCTGAAGCCATGGCTTATGCGCCTACCCTTGTTACATGTATGGTTTTTCCCCATGAGAACATAATCAAAACATTGCAACTTTTATAAACAAAATTTAACTTACGCATCTTAACAGAAAACTAAAAAGTACCAAACAAAAACTATATTAATGTGCCTACCCTTTTTACATTAGTGGTATCTTCTACTAAAATGTAGGGATACTGGGTGGTAGAACGCACATATCTAGGAAAAGCCATGAAAGGAGGGACCTGAAATATGATCTCTGCAAAGATATAAGATATAAGATATAAGATATAAGATATAAGATATAAGATATATATAACAGATAGCTCTTCATGTCCTGATGGGGCTATTTTAGGGATTGATCCCCAGGGGGGAGTGGAGGGGGAGGGGTGTAAGTCGGGAGGTCTGAGTGCGGGGTGTGTGTGTGTGTGTGTGTGCATGTGTGTGTGTCACCTACCTCGACAGGCCAACGCTCCCAAGCTCTCCAACAGGCCATCGGTTGCTGCGGAAACCTCCTGGACGACCTGAGGTCCGACTTCACGTCCCTCTGCATGTCAACAACAACAACAACAACAACAACAACAACATCATCAACAACAACATCAACAACAACATCAACAACAACATCATCAACAACAACATCAACATCCGTGTGGACGGTTGCTTACCCTTATCGGTTTCAGGAAGTCCAGGTTGGACAGGAAGTGGGTTTGGGCCCGGTTGAGCCAATCAGTGGAGGACTTGCAGATGATGTCCTGGGTGAGCTGGGACACCCTCTTGTCAGAAATGGTCACAAACTCCTCCAGTGACGTGGCGTTGCACATGTCTCTGAGATGGACGCCGAAGCCTCCGATCAGGACCTGAAATGACCCAACACGGAGCTTCAGAGAACAGCTGCTAACCAACAACGCTGTGTCACTGTGTCACTGTTTGCACTTCTGGTTGACTCTGTTAGTGTGTCACTGCTGTGTCTCCCTCCATGACCCCTGACCCTCAGTCACGTTTGCTTTGGGCTAGGAAGGACAAACTACAGCTGCACGGTACATACCCCCCCCCTCCCCCCCCTCCCCCCCCCGGACCATTCCTGTATGACCTTGCAGTTCTATATCTGTGGAGAGGGTGGGGGGAAAGGGTGGGGGGAGAGAGCAGGGAGAGAGAGGGGGGAGAGAGGGGGGAGAGAGAGGGGGGAGAGAGGGGGGAGAGAGAGGGGGGAGAGAGAGGGGGGAGAGGGGAGGGGAGAGAGAGGGGGGGAGAGAGGGGGGACATCATGTGACTGCTTCCCTCCAAACACAGAGAGGAATTTTGCTGAAACTGTGTTTACTTAACACCCCTAACCCGAACCCTGACCCCTGACCCTAACCCTGACCCTAGAGAGCAGAGAGAGGAGATATACCAGCCACCCCTAACCCTAACCAGGGTATATACAGGAATCTTGAGGTTAATTTCAATACCTTTCTAAGACTTTTTAAAGACCTTGTCAATATTCTTCAGACCTCACCGCCACTTCGAGCTGTAACTGTTGACATCAGTGACACCTTTAACTTAACAGGTTTAGTTTGCAATAGACTAGACCACTATCATACAACAGAATGTCCCGGTTCATCTTTGTTTTTTAATAAAACTAATAAATTCACTAACTTTTACTAAAAGTTTTTAGGACTCAACAGGACATTTCGGGATTTGAACTCACAACCTTCCGATCACAAGTCCAACTCACTATCCACTAGACCACCACTACCCCTTTCAGCCCTCTCAGGCCACACTGAACATTTGAATTTTTAATCGCGGTAATGACCTTTTTATTTTATTTATTTGACCTTTATTTAACCAGACAAAATCAGTTGAGAACAAATTCTCATTTCAATGATGCTGGCCAAGAGGCCCCGGCAAGAATACAAACATATAAACAGAAATACTCACAAGGGTCGACACAGAACTACACATACAATACATGAGAACGGCTAAGACAGGGAAGATAAAAAATAAATAAAAACAAAGTCAACTAACCTATGTGTGAAAAGAGAGGGGGCGCGTGTGTGTATGTGTGTGTGTGTGGGGGGCTGCGTGTGTGTATGTGTGTGTGTGTGTGGGGCTGCGTGTGTGTATGTGTGTGTGTGTGTATGTGTGTGTGTGTGTGTGTGGGGGGGCCTTGTAAACAAACAAAAGGTGAAACAGGCACTTACAGGCCAGTGCTTGGCTACAAACACCAGAGGTTAGAAAGCCACTTGTTTGGATCCAAACACTCAAGCCCAATTTATAAAATCGACAGCGTAGCCTACGCCATACAATTAAATACTTTTTTTAACAGACATAAAAGTTTTAAACATAAAACAACGTAATAGTTGGTTAAATTCATACAGGTCAGTGATTATAAACGATTTTATAAAAACGGTTATACAGAAATCTATAATCACAAATCAATGATCACACAGGAGTTCTACACACACACACACACACACTCTCTCTTACCTTCTCTAGTTTGATGTCAGCCTCCACGATCTCTCACACACACACACACACACACACACACACACACACACACACACACCCACCCACCCACCCACCCACACACACACACACACACCCACACACACACACACACACACACACACCCCCACACACACACACACACACACACACACCCCCACCCTACCTTCTCCAGGTTGATGTCGGCCTGCAGCACCTGGGCCACGGCGTGTTCAGACAGCGAGGCGTTCTGCTGCAGGAAGGATGACAGCGTCTCTCCGTCACGCAGGAAGTCCCTCAGCTGGAACCCTGGAGGAACCACAACACACATCTTTACTAACAACACACACCTTCACTAACACACACCTTCACTAACACACACACACACACCTTCACTAACACACACCTTCACTAACACACACCTTCACTAACACACACCTTCACTAACACACACACACACACCTTCACTAACACACACCTTCACTAACACACACCTTCACTAACACACACACCTTCACTAACACACACACCTTCACTAACAACACACACCTTCACTGACCAGAACACACACATCTTCACTGAGCTGGATGGATGGTAAATGGACTTACTTTATCCAAAGCTCTTTACAACGGCCTCTCATTCACCCATTCACACTCACATTCACACGCCAATGGCGGCCAAGCTACCATGCAAGGCGCCGGCCCGCTCACTGGGAGCAATTTGGGGTTCAGTGTCTCGCCCAACACCTCGACATGTGGCCAGCCGTGACTCGAACCGCCGATCTGCCGACCTTGCGATCATTAGACGTCGGCTCTACCTCCTGAGACACAGCCTTTACCTCCTGAGACACAGCCTCTACCAGCTGAGACACAGCCTCTACCTCCTGAGACACAGCCGCTACCTCCTGAGACACAGCCTCTACCTCCTGAGACACAGCCGCTACCTCCTGAGACACAGCCTCTACCTCCTGAGACACAGCCTCTACCTCCTGAGACACAGCCTCTACCTCCTGAGACACAGCCTCTACCTCCTGAGACACAGCCTCTACCTCCTGAGACACAGCCTCTACCTCCTGAGACACAGCCTCTACCTCCTGAGAAACAGCCTCTACCTCCACCAGCCTCTACCTCCTGAGACACAGCCTCTACCTCCTGAGACACAGCCTCTACCTCCTGAGACACAGCCTCTACCTCCTGAGACACAGCCTCTACCTCCTGAGACACAGCCGCCCCAAAGTCCATTTATACTGGAACAGGTCAGCTCACAAGAACAAGTACTAAAAGTATTAAAATGTAAAACAAAATGTACTACATACAGGATCATTGTGATGTAGTTAATAAAATGATGTACAGTAAATGTAAGAAAGGGTCTTGATATCTTTTCATAGAACGTACAGAACATGGAGGAACGGGTATAAAGTATACTATCAACTGAGTGATCTTGTGAGAAAAATATCTTTAATACAACAATGATGATATTATGTTCACTGAAGACTGTATGAATAACAAGAATGGAATGTGATTAAAACTGCCGGTGCCAGATAAAGAGAGACCCTCACTGCCTTCTCTCCAAGGCTGAAGTGAACTAATGATGCTCTGTGTTATCTGTACCCACGTGATGTTGTACAAGAACTGAATGTTGAAACTGTTCGGTTGTTAAGTCTGACGTCAAACGTGACGTTTAGCAATTTCCGGGTCCAAACCAGAAATTCCCCGCACCAGAGTACCAGTGTACTAAAGCACCAGAGTACCAGTGTACTAAAGCACCAGAGTACCAGTGTACTAAAGCACCAGAGTACCAGTGTACTAAAGCACCAGAGTACCAGTGTACTAAAGCACCAGAGTACCAGTGTACTAAAGCACCAGAGTACCAGTGTACTAAAGCACCAGAGTACCAGTGTACTAAAGCACCAGAGTACCAGTGTACTAAAGCACCAGAGTACCAGTGTACTAAAGCACCAGAGTACCAGTGTACTAAAGCACCAGAGTACCAGTGTACTAAAGCACCAGAGTACCAGTGTACTAAAGCACCAGAGTACCAGTGTACTAAAGCACCAGAGTACCAGTGTACTAAAGCACCAGAGTACCAGTGTACTAAAGCACCAGAGTACCAGTGTACTAAAGCACCAGAGTACCAGAGTACTAAAGCACCAGAGTACCAGTGTACTAAAGCACCAGAGTACCAGTGTACTAAAGCACCAGAGTACCAGTGTACTAAAGCACCAGAGTACCAGAGTACTACAGCACCAGAGTACCAGTGTACTAAAGCACCAGAGTACCAGTGTACTAAAGCACCAGAGTACCAGTGTACTAAAGCACCAGAGTACCAGTGTACTAAAGCACCAGAGTACCAGTGTACTAAAGCACCAGAGTACCAGTGTACTACAGCGGTAGAATGACAGTTCAATCGTTTTTTAGACTGGGATCTATTCATACAACAAGGGACACAGCAGCACTTTCCTCTTTTTCCCATATTTGTCAGCGTCTTTGAGCCTCGGAAAAGCGCTATACAAATATAATGAATTATTATAATTACTGCGGCATTTCGAAGAGAGCGCCTCAGCCAACGTTGGACCCGGAAACACGTCACGACTTAACAACCGGATAAGATGAACCAACCCCATAGAGAGGTGAGCTTTGTACTCTGAAACCCTCTCTGTCGACTGGACACAGACCCTCTATGTTGACTGGACACAGACCCTCTATGTTGACTGTACACAGACCCTCTATGTCGACTGAACAGACCCTCTATGTTGACTGGACACAGACCCTCTATGTTGACTGTACACAGACCCTCTATGTCGACTGAACAGACCCTCTATGTCGACTGAACAGACCCTCTATGTTGACTGGACACAGACCCTCTATGTTGACTGAACACAGACCCCTCTCTTGCAACAGTTTAATAAACCCTCTGAAATGATTGATAAAGACTCAGCCTCCATTGGTTATTAATTAAGTTAACATCTTATTGTTGTAGTTTTCCCTGGGATAGCCGTGCTGTTAGACAGAGAGACGTCCATTTCCCTTCTCACCGCCAGTAGAACACATCTGTCTCTGTCTGTCCTTCTACATCTGTCTCTGTCTCTGTCTGTCCTTCTACATCTGTCTCTGTCTCTGTCTGTCCTTCTACATCTGTCTCTGTCTGTCCTTCTACATCTGTCTCTGTCTGTCCTTCTACATCTGTCTCTGTCTCTGTCTGTCCTTCTACATCTGTCTCTGTCTCTGTCTGTCCTTCTACATCTGTCTCTGTCTCTGTCTGTCCTTCTACATCTGTCTCTGTCTCTGTCTGTCCTTCTACATCTGTCTCTGTCTCTGTCTGTCCTTCTACATCTGTCTCTGTCTCTGTCTGTCCTTCTACATCTGTCTCTGTCTCTGTCTGTCCTTCTACATCTGTCTCTGTCTCTGTCTGTCCTTCTACATCTGTCTCTGTCTCTGTCTGTCCTTCTACATCTGTCTCTGTCTGTGTCTGTCCTTCTACATCTGTCTCTGTCTCTGTCTGTCCTTCTACATCTGTCTCTGTCTCTGTCTGTCCTTCTACATCTGTCTCTGTCTCTGTCTGTCCTTCTACATCTGTCTCTGTCTCTGTCTGTCCTTCTACATCTGTCTGTGTCTCTGTCTGTCCTTCTACATCTGTCTCTGTCTCTGTCTGTCCTTCTACATCTGTCTCTGTCTGTCCTTCTACATCTGTCTCTGTCTCTGTCTGTCCTTCTACATCTGTCTCTGTCTGTCCTTCTACATCTGTCTCTGTCTCTGTCTGTCCTTCTACATCTGTCTCTGTCTCTGTCTGTCCTTCTACATCTGTCTCTGTCTCTGTCTGTCCTTCTACATCTGTCTCTGTCTCTGTCTGTCCTTCTACATCTGTCTCTGTCTCTGTCTGGCCTTATACAGCCCCACAACAACTAAGGAAAACATCTTCCAGGAACACCGTTGTCCTCTGAGGGCGTACTCACACTGACAGATAAGAAACAGCTACGAACCAAAACAAAACTAGAGGAAATGATACTAATACACTGGGGAGGGGGAGGGGGGCTGACAGAGGGGCTGACAGGCTGACAGGGGGCTGTCCCCCCCCAGGACAGAGACAGGAAACACTTAGCTGAGAGGATGTCCCTGCGTGTGTTTGAGTTAGGGTTAGGGACTCAGGGGTAATTACACTAATTAACCAGGGAGGGTTAACGAGGCGTAATCAGGCTCCCGACAGGAAACTCTGCCCCTGAACACCCTGCTCACAGTGCCTCAAGGCATTATGGGAAAGATGGTGTCCATGATGTAGATTTGAGCTAAAGTAGTGTTACATCGTGGTAAATAGTGTTACATCGTGGTAAATAGTGTTACATAGTGGTAAAGACAAGAGGCAGAGAGATCTAAGAAGACACAGATTCAGAGAGTTGGAACCTGAAGGTTTACAGGAAACTGTGAAAAACCTTGCCAAGACATACTGAATGTCACCTTGACCCTGTTCCTGCCTGTGTGTGTGTGTGTGTGTGTGTGTGTGTGTGTGTGTGTGTGTGTGTGTGTGTGTGTGTGTGTGTGTGTGGGAGAGTGTGAAGGAATCACAGCTCCACAGCGACCTCTTTAACCTCAGCCTCTTGGCCAATAGCAGCTTTCCCCCTCAGCCGTTATTCACCAGCAGCAGAGATGTCCTGCTCGGGGTCAGAGGTCACTGTGGAACTGTGAGCTTGTTCACACACCTCCCTGTAAAGCAGACAGAACGTGCTTGTTCACACACCTCCCTGTAAAGCAGACAGAACGTGCTTGTTCACACACCTCCCTGTAAAGCAGACAGAACGTGCTTGTTCACACACCTCCCTGTAATGCAGACAGAACGTGCTGGAATGACGCCTGTATGCAATGTGGTTAACACAGTCTTCACCACCGAGGACAGTAGATAAGATAAGGTAGGGGGTAGTTAGGGGTAGTTAGGGGTAGGTAGAGGTAGGTAGGGGTAGGTAGGGGTAGGTAGGAGTAGTTAGGGGTAGGTAGAGGTAGGTAGGGGTAGTTAAGGGTACTTAGGGGTAGGTAGGTGGTAGTTAGGGGTAGGTAGGGGTAGGTAGGGGTAGTTAGGGGTAGTTAGGGGTAGTTAGGGGTAGGTAGGGGTAGTTAAGGGTACTTAGGGGTAGGTAGGTGGTAGTTAGGGGTAGGTAGGGGTAGGTAGGGGTAGGTAGGGGTAGGTAGGGGTAGGTAGGGGTAGGTAGGGGTAGTTAAGGGTACTTAGGGGTAGGTAGGTGGTAGTTAGGGGTAGGTAGGGGTAGGTAGGGGTAGTTAGGGGTAGTTAGGGGTAGTTAGGGGTAGGTAGGGGTAGTTAGGGGTAGGTAGGGGTAGGTAGGGGTAGGTAGGTGGTAGGTAGGTGGTAGGTAGGGGTAGTTAGGTGGTAGGTAGGGGTAGGTAGGGGTAGGTAGGGGTAGTTAGGGGTAGGTAGGGGTAGGTAGGGGTAGGTAGGGGTAGGTAGGGGTAGGTAGGGGTAGGTAGGTGGTAGGTAGGGGTAGGTAGGGGTAGGTAGGGGTAGGTAGGGGTAGGTAGGGGTAGTTAGGGGTAGGTAGGGGTAGGTAGGGGTAGTTAGGGGTAGTTAGGGGTAGGTAGGGGTAGGTAGGGGTAGGTAGGGGTAGTTAGGGGTAGGTAGGTGGTAGGTAGGGGTAGGTAGGTGGTAGGTAGGGGTAGGTAGGGGTAGGTAGGGGTAGGTAGGGGTAGTTAGGGGTAGGTAGAGGTAGGTAGGGGTAGGTAGGGGTAGGTAGGTGGTAGGTAGGTGGTAGGTATGGGTAGGTAGGGGTAGGTAGGGGTAGGTAGAGGTAGGTAGGGGTAGGTAGGGGTAGGTAGGGGTAGTTAGGGGTAGGTAGGGGTAGGTAGGGGTAGGTAGGTGGTAGGTAGGGGTAGGTAGGGGTAGGTAGGGGTAGGTAGGGGTAGGTAGGGGTAGGTAGGGGTAGTTAGGGGTAGGTAGGGGTAGGTAGGTGGTAGGTAGGGGTAGGTAGGGGTAGTTAGAGGTAGGTAGAGGTAGGTAGGGGTAGGTAGGTGGTAGGTAGAGGTAGGTAGAGGTAGGTAGGGGTAGGTAGGTGGTAGGTAGGGGTAGTTAGGGGTAGGTAGGTGGTAGGTAGGGGTAGGTAGGTGGTAGGTAGAGGTAGGTAGGGGTAGGTAGAGGTAGGTAGGTGGTAGGTAGGGGTAGGTAGGGGTAGTTAGAGGTAGGTAGAGGTAGGTAGGGGTAGGTAGGTGGTAGGTAGGGGTAGTTAGGGGTAGGTAGGTGGTAGGTAGGGGTAGGTAGGTGGTAGGTAGAGGTAGGTAGGGGTAGGTAGAGGTAGGTAGGTGGTAGGTAGGGGTAGGTAGGGGTAGGTAGGGGTAGGTAGGTGGTAGTTATGGGTAGGTAGGTGGTAGGTAGGTGGTAGGTAGGGGTAGTTATGGGTAGGTAGGTGGTAGGTAGGGGTAGGTAGGGGTAGGTAGGGGTAGGTAGGGGTAGGTAGAGGTAGGTAGAGGTAGGTAGAGGTAGGTAGGGGTAGGTAGAGGTAGGTAGGGGTAGGTAGAGGTAGGTAGGGGTAGGTAGGGGTAGGTAGGGGTAGGTAGAGGTAGGTAGGGGTAGGTAGGGGTAGGTAGAGGTAGGTAGGGGTAGGTAGGGGTAGGTAGGGGTAGGTAGGGGTAGGTAGGGGTAGGTAGGTGGTAGGTAGGGGTAGGTAGGGGTAGTTAGAGGTAGGTAGGGGTAGGTAGGGGTAGGTAGAGGTAGGTAGGGGTAGGTAGGGGTAGGTAGGGGTAGGTAGGGGTAGGTAGGGGTAGGTAGGGGTAGGTAGGGGTAGGTAGGGGTAGGTAGGGGTAGGTAGGGGTAGATAGGGGTAGGTAGGGGTAGGTAGGGGTAGTTAGAGGTAGGTAGGGGTAGGTAGGGGTAGGTAGGGGTAGGTAGGTGGTAGGTAGGGGTAGGTAGGGGTAGGTAGGGGTAGGTAGGGGTAGGTAGGTGGTAGGTAGAGGTAGGTAGGGGTAGGTAGGGGTAGGTAGAGGTAGGTAGGGGTAGGTAGGGGTAGGTAGGGGTAGGTAGGGGTAGGTAGGGGTAGGTAGGGGTAGGTAGGGGTAGGTAGGGGTAGGTAGGGGTAGGTAGGGGTAGGTAGGTGGTAGGTAGGGGTAGGTAGGGGTAGGTAGGGGTAGGTAGGGGTAGGTAGGTGGTAGGTAGGGGTAGGTAGGGGTAGGTAGGGGTAGGTAGGGGTAGTTAGGGGTAGGTAGGGGTAGGTAGGGGTAGGTAGGGGTAGTTAGAGGTAGGTAGGGGTAGGTAGGGGTAGGTAGAGGTAGGTAGGGGTAGGTAGGGGTAGGTAGGGGTAGGTAGGGGTAGGTAGGGGTAGGTAGGGGTAGGTAGGGGTAGGTAGGGGTAGGTAGGGGTAGGTAGGGGTAGGTAGGTGGTAGGTAGGGGTAGGTAGGGGTAGGTAGGGGTAGGTAGGGGTAGGTAGGTGGTAGGTAGGGGTAGGTAGGGGTAGGTAGGGGTAGGTAGGGGTAGGTAGGGGTAGGTAGGTGGTAGGTAGGGGTAGGTAGGGGTAGGTAGGGGTAGGTAGGGGTAGGTAGGGGTAGGTAGGGGTAGGTAGGGGTAGGTAGGGGTAGTTAGGGGTAGGTAGGGGTAGGTAGGGGTAGTTAGGGGTAGTTAGGGGTAGGTAGGGGTAGGTAGGGGTAGGTAGAGGTAGGTAGGGGTAGGTAGGTGGTAGGTAGGGGTAGGTAGAGGTAGGTAGGGGTAGGTAGGGGTAGTTACCTGCAGTGTTGCCCTGCAGTTTCCTCAGGGCTCTGACCAGGCCTCTGTAGCCCTCCAGGCTGCGATCGTTTTGGCCGTACAGGAGGATCTTCTTAACGTCCAGAAACAGACGGGAGATTCTGACGGTCAGACACACCCAGGGAGACAGTTAGACTACAGCTGTCTACACACTACACACTACACACAACACACTACACACTACACACTACACACTACACACTATACACTACACACCCAGGGAGACAGTTAGACTACAGCTGTCTACACACTACACACTACACACTACACACTACACACCACACACTACACACTACACACTACACACTACACACCACACACTATACACTACACACTACACACTACACACTACACACTACACACTACACACTATACACTACACACTACACACTACACACTACACACCACACACTACACACTACACACCACACACCACACACTACACACTACACACTACACACTACACACTATACACTACACACTACACACTACACACTACACACTACACACTACACACTATACACTACACACTACACACTACACACTACACACCACACACTACACACTACACACTACACACTACACACTACACACTACACACACCACACACTACACACTACACACTACACACTACACACTACACACTACACACTACACACTACACACTACTACTACACACTACACACTACACACCACACACCACACACTACACACTACACACTATACACTACACACTACACACTACACACCACACACTACACACTACACACTACACACTACACACTACACACTACACACCACACACTACACACTACACACTACTACTACACACTACACACTACTACTACACACCACACACTACACACTACACACTACACACTACACACTATACACTATACACTACACACTACACACTATACACTATACACTACACACTACACACTACTACTACTACACACCACACACTACACACTACACACTACACACTATACACTACACACTACACACCACACACTACACACTACTACTACACACCACACACTACACACTACACACTACACACTACACACTACACACTACACACTATACACTATACACTACACACTACTACACACTACACACTACACACTACACACTACTACTACACACTACACACTACACAATACACACTACTACTACACACTACTACACACTACACACTACACACTACACACTACTACACACTACTACTACACACTACACACTACACACTATACACTACACACTACACACTATACACTACACACTATACACTACACACTACACACTACACACTATACACTATACACTACACACTACACACTACACACTACACACTATACACTATACACTACACACTACACACTACACACCACACACTACACACTACACACTACACACTATACACTACACACTACTACTACACAATACACACTACTACTACACACTACACACTACACACTACACACCACACACTACACACTACACACCACACACTACACACTACACACCACACACTACACACTACACACTACACACTACACACTACACACTACACACTACACACTACACACTATACACTACACACTACTACTACACAATACACACTACTACTACACACTACACACTACACACTACTACTAAACACACTACATGTAGTAATATAACACATTACACACTATACACTATACACTACACACTACTACACACTACACACTACTACTACACACTACACACTACACACTACACACTACTACTAAACACACTACATGTGTTAATATAACACACTACAGTGTGTAGTAATACGTATAACACACTACATTAGCACGTGACTCACATGGAATTGTTGAAGTTGCCCACCAGGCCGGGGGTCTCTCCCGGGGTGGGGTAGCGGAAACAGGGGTTGTTGGCGTTGCAGATGATGCCCTGCACCCAGGGCAGCGCACCCGCGGAGGGCATGGCCTTGTTAGGGAAGTGGCCTGGAGGAGGAGAGGAGAGGAGAGGAGAGAGGAGAGAGGAGAGAGGAGAGAGGAGAAGAGGAGAGGAGAGAGAGGAGAGAGGAGAGAGGAGAGGAGAGGAGAGAGGAGAGAGGAGAAGAGGAGAGAGGAGAGGAGAGAAGAGAGGAGAGAGGAGAGAGGAGAGGAGAGGAGAGAGGAGAGAGGAGAGGAGAGAGGAGAGAGGAGAGAGGAGAGAGGAGAGGAGAGGAGAGAGGAGAGAGGAGAGGAGAGAGGAGAGAGGAGAGAGGAGAAGAGGAGAGAGGAGAGAGGAGAGAGGAGAATAGGAGAGAGGAGAGGAGAGGAGAGAGGAGAGAGGAGAGGAGAGAAGAGAGGAGAGGAGAGAAGAGAGGAGAGGAGAGAGGAGAGAGGAGAGGAGAGGAGAGAGGAGAGAGGAGAGGAGAGAGGAGAGGAGAGGAGAGAGGAGAATAGGAGAGAGGAGAAGAGGAGAGAGGAGAGAGGAGAGAGGAGAGGAGAGAGGAGAGGAGAGGAGAGAGGAGAGAGGAGAGGAGACGGCTTATTTACATTTACATTTTTAGCATTTAGCAGACACCTTATTCCAAAGCGACTTACAATCAATACATTTGACTAAGCAAGTGAATCATCAATCCACCAGTCGTAGCAGGAAGAGTAATCCAGCTCAGGCCCGGGGCCATTGATAGAAGGAAAAACCATCTTCTATCACCCTCTTCTAAACCTAGGTTTCTTTTAGTTGAAAAAAAAAAAAACACTGGAGAAACAGAGAAACAGTACAAGGGGGGCAATAGAAGTCTTTAGGGACACAGTAGAGGGGAAAAGCGGGTGTCTTCAACAGACGCAGTGCTGGGGGGCAGTAGATGTCTCAAGAGGAGCAGTTAAGGTGTAGCCTGAAGAGATGGAGGTCTTCAGTCTACGACGGAAGATGGATAGTGACTCTGCAGTCCTGACAGCCGTGGGAAGCTCATTCCACCAGCAGGGAGCCACTGTTGTGAAGAGACGTGATCGGGCTGCATGACTAGACTAGGCTTATGACCACAGTGATCCCCTGACCCCTCCCTGACCTCTCCCTGACCCCTCCCTGACCCCTCCCTGACCCCTCCCTGACCCCTCCCAGTATAGTAAACATAGTCTAGTGTGTCTGGTAGTATAGTAACATAGTAAACCCATAGTAAACCCATAGTAAACCCGTAGTAAAGCCAGTAGCCATTCAGATTGAGTGTGTGTCTCTCCTGATGTGTTTACAGTAAAGTCCAGGTTTGTTCTGACCCAGCCGGCTGGGGGAGGACATTAGGACCATGCTTGCGTCCCTCTCCCCGCCAGGTTCTGTGCCTGCGTTCCCCCCCCCCCCCCCCCCCCAGGTTCTGTGCCTGGTTATCTGGTGACTCATCAGGACCTTTGGACCCGGTCAACAGGAGCTCGTTCCCACTGGGAGCAGAGCCAAGCGGCGGCAGGGTGGAGTGTTATCAGTGAGCTGTCTGCTACTGAACTGATAATGTAGAGCCATGACAACGTAGGTCATACAGCTAGGCCCTGGGAGGTGACCAGGGGAGGCTGGGGGAGGTAGAACACCAGGGGAGGCTGGGGGAGGTAGAACACCAGGGGAGGCTGGGGGAGGTAGAACACCAGGGGAGGCTGGGGGAGGTAGAACACCGGGGGAGGCTGGGGGAGGTAGAACACCAGGGGAGGCTGGGGGAGGTAGAACACCAGGGGAGGCTGGGGGAGGTAGAACACCAGGGGAGGCTGGGGGAGGTAGAACACCAGGGGAGGCTGGGGGAGGTAGAACACCAGGGGAGGCTGGGGGAGGTAGAACACCAGGGGAGGCTGGGGGAGGTAGAACACCAGGGGAGGCTGGGGGAGGTAGAACACCAGGGGAGGCTGGGGGAGGTAGAACACCAGGGGAGGCTGGGGGAGGTAGAACACCAGGGGAGGCTGGGGGAGGTAGAACACCAGGAGAGGCTGGGGGAGGTAGAACACCAGGGGAGGCTGGGGGGAGGTAGAACACCGGGGGAGGCTGGGGGAGGTAGAACACCGGGGGAGGCTGGTTTAAGTGTAATGATCAGCTTGTATCAACAGGATGTTGAAGTTATCTTCCTCTTTTCTTAACAAGGCAAATGTGGATGTGGCTGATAAACAAGTTAGTTTGTGTCCAAACAGGAAGTGTGAATGTATCAACGTGTGGATGAAACATCTCTAAAACGTTTTTTTCATTCCCATGGTCCAAGGTTATCAACAAATGTAGCTTAAGAAATGTCATCTGACACATGGAACTGGTCTGAACTGGTCTGAACTGGTCTGAACTGGTCTGAACTGCCCACCAGAGTCCAGGTTGGAGACTTAAATGTACTCAATTATGGAAAATGAAATTCTGAAATTCAACTGAGGAATTCTGGGGAAAAGTTGTGGATTTTTCAATAATTCTTTGAAGTTGCACATTTTTCCTGGAGCTGTTGTTTGTGTCCTTCAGTGTTTTAGGAGTTTGGAACTAACCACATTTCCACAGAGAAAACAAATATTGACCAGCTGACCAGCTGAGTGGGTTTAAAGACTCTGAACAGCACGTCCTTGTAACGGGTCACTGAGGACATCATGTTAGAGAGCCAGAGAAAAGAATGACTCTCCTACGTGTGTGTTGACACAGCGCTGCTATCCTCTGGGACCACAATGTTGTAATCATGGATCCTTGCTCCTGGATACCCTATGACCACATCCTCCTCTCTGCCTGGATACCCTATGACCACATCCTCCTCTCTGCCTGGTGGTCTGTGACTCACCCGATGACTCAGCACGCAACCATGCACAGACGTGGGGAGCACGTGCTCTGGGAATGAACACAGTGTTCAGATACACATCCTCAACCCTGCTGTGTTCAGATACACATCCTCAACCCTGCTGCGTCTGAACGCTCCTCAACCCTGCTGCGTCTGAACGCACCTCAACCCTGCTGCGTCTGAACGCACCTCAACCCTGCTGCGTCTGAACGCACCTCAACCCTGCTGTGTGTGAACGCACCTCAACCCTGCTGTGTGTGAACGCACCTCAACCCTGCCGTGTCTGAACGCACCTCAACCCTGCTGTGTCTGAACGCACCTCAACCCTGCCGTGTCTGAACGCACCTCAACCCTGCTGTGTCTGAACGCACCTCAACCCTGCCGTGTCCGAACGCACCTCAACCCTGCTGCGTCTGAACGCACCTCAACCCTGCTGCGTCTGAACGCACCTCAACCCTGCTGCGTCTGAACGCACCTCAACCCTGCTGCGTCTGAACGCACCTCAACCCTGCTGTGTGTGAACGCACCTCCTCACTGACGTCTCTTAGAAAGGCTGGACGAATAAAGGTTCAATGGTGGTACTTACACTCATGCTGCTCGTAGGGAGGGTAGTGCAGGCGCACAGAGATCAGGATGAAGAAGATGAAGAGGGGCCACACGATCTCAATCAGTAGCTGGAGCTGCAAGGAAAACACAAGAACATGAGGGAGTTCAGCTGAAAGTTTACCTAACCCTAACCCCGCTACGGGCTTTATTTACCCCTCTAGGGCTTTATTTACCCCTCTAGGGCTTTATTTACCCCACTATGAGCTTTATTTACCCCTCTTAGGGCTGTATTTACCCTTTATTGAACGTGTTTGATAATAATGAACGTGTTTGATAATAATGAACGTGTTTGATAATAATGAATGTGTTTGATAATAATGAACGTGTTTGATAATAATGAATGTGTTTGATAATAATGAATGTGTTTGATAATAATGAACGTGTTTGATAATAATGAACGTGTTTGATAATAATGAACGTGTTTGATAATAATGAACGTGTTTGATAATAATGAACGTGTTTGATAATAATGAACGTGTTTGATAATAATGAATGTGTTTGATAATAATGAATGTGTTTGATAATAATGGATGTGTTTGATAATAATGGATGTGTTTGATAATAATGAACATGTTTGATAATAATGAACGTGTTTGATAATAATGAACGTGTTTGATAATAATGAACGTGTTTGATAATAATGGATGTGTTTGATAATAATGGATGTGTTTGATAATAATGAACGTGTTTGATAATAATGAACATGTTTGATAATAATGAACGTGTTTGATAATAATGAACGTGTTTGATAATAATGGATGTGTTTGATAATAATGGATGTGTTTGATAATAATGAACATGTTTGATAATAATGAATGTGTTTGATAATAATGAACATGTTTGATAATAATGGATGTGTTTGATAATAATGGATGTGTGTGATACCGTTCCCTGTGTTACACTGAGCCCGTCCTGTGATCTCCCTAAGCAGACAGAACAACTAAACACCAATAGTTATAATAATGAGATGATTAAAACATGATGTGTAACGGTCCTCAGTCCAGCCAGAGGACATGATGACCTCATGATGACCTCATGATGACCTCATCAGTATGTAGGAGAGGAAGGTTGCTGCCTCTTGACTACAGAAGTGGGTCACACTACACTGCTTAGTTTGGGGGTTGTCTGGCATGTAGGGGCTGCAACACCCACACCCCCTCCTCTCTCCCAGCCAATGAGAGCATGGTTAAAGAAGGCTGCCTCTCTCCCAGCCAATGAGAGCATGGTTAAAGAAGGCTGCCTCTCTCCCAGCCAATGAGAGCATGGTTAAAGAAGACCATTTTTTACTGTTAGCTAACAGCTATATACTTTTTTAAATGCATCAGGTAGATTTTGGTGCCCAAAGCAAGGCAAGGCCTGTTCATTTGTACAGAACATTTCATACAACTGCGGCAATTCAAGTCCCTTACATGTATTATGCATAATAATACATCAAGAGGAGAATAGATGTATAGAAAAACATTGAATAAGATCATGAATAAGATAATATGAAATAATGAATGAGCCATGTAACGACATGTGAGTAAACGTGTGACATTTAGCTGACAGGTGATAACTGTTACCCTGCAATCATTCATTATATTATAGCGATTATTATTATTATTCATTCAGAAAATTCATTCTGAACATCATGTGGGAATGTATGAGTCCTCTAAAACCTCCACGTTCTCCATTCTAACCCTAACCCTACCCCTACCCCTACCCCTAACCCTACCCCTACCCCTACCCCTAACCCTACCCCTAACCCTACCCCTAACCCTACCCCTAACCCTAACCCCTAACCCGTTCGCCAATCTAACCCTAACCCTAACCCGTTCTCTAGCACAACCAGATCCCCCATTTCATCCTGAACAGTTAAATATCTCCCAACTCCTCTCAACATTGATATGAGATTCCCACTGACACAGACGACACTGCGGTACTATAGTACAGTATAGTACACAGGTACTATAGTACAGTATAGTACACAGGTACTATAGTACAGTATAGTACACAGTATACATTTAGTATAGTACACCGCTGCTGTACTTACTGTCTGTCTCCGTCTGTAGGTGAAGTTCTTCCACAACAGCAAGCCCAGTTGAGAAGACGCGGCCATCTCGCCTCAGGAACACTGGTGCTGTGCTCCAGCCTCCACCTGCAGGGCCACCAGAGAGACCCGATGACCACTAACCTTCACCCACGTCTGGACAAAGTCTAACCGCCTTCCAGCAGCTATCTGACCCCCACAAGGACATGATAATATTAACACATCTGGGGTAGAGGAAATTATTGACTGTTGCACAAACACAAACACACACAAACACACACACACACACACACACACACAGAGACTTTTGGATCTGCAAACATTCAACAGATGGAGAGACGTATAGCCACGTAGCCAGCCGCCTACTCAGTTGCAAACATGTCGGCTTTAAATGAGGGAGAACAGATTTATTTCCAAAACTCTAAAAGAAGGTTAAAGACGCGTCCCCAACCCTTTAGATCCCTCTGTGGAGAGACAGGGTTCAACAAGTCAAATGTAAGACCTTTTAAGACCTTTTTTTGACCTGTTTGAATATAATTTTAGATCTATATACACACCAAATTATAGCTTTGTGTCATCCTCGAGGTGATGAAATTAGGGATTTCACTGCCATACAGACAAAAAAGGAAGCGAATTGGCTTTTTTTGGGTTCCAGCTTGATTCATTTCCGTGTAAATAGATGTGGTCGGACTGATTTCCTTGCAGGATCTCATTTTTAAGACCTAGCACCTCATGTTTAGACCAAAGTAAGACCTTTTTAGCCCTTATAAATCGGATTGCTGGATTTTAGACTTAAAGGCTTTTTAAGACCAGCGCGGGAACTCTGGAGAGAGGTTCCATGTGGCACCACAACTAAAACATCGTCTTCAGTGTGACATCATGTTTCTATGCTCAGCTAACATCAGTCTTCAGTGTGACATCATGTTTCTATGCTCAGCTAACATCAGTCCAACACGTCCTCATGACAAAGCATTGCATTGCCTCAACACGGCAAATATGCTTTATAATGAAGGAGGCCGGCCTAGAGGAAGGACCTGGGACAATAGCATATACTCATAATATATATGTATATAATAATATAATAGTATATAATAGCATATACTCATAATATATATATATATATGTATATAATAGTATATCATAGTATATACTCATCCAATTATCCAAACAACGTTTCATGTACCATGTTATTCTCAGTTTCAAATGTTCATATGAATAAACTGCGCCTCTAGTGGTTGATATGAATATTGCTTTTAGACGTGTTTACTCGTCGGATCACTACATGTGCCATAAACACGGTACATTCATTGTGTTCGTTCACAAGTAGGCTACAGCATCTACAATTGCATACAAATAAAATAGTATCTAGTCTCATTCACTAAATGTCACGATCAAGGACGAAATTAATCGATGTTTTGATCGAACAGCGATGAAATGAGAAATGTCCCTTTGACAGCTATTAATGACAAACCGTTGTAAACTTGGTTTAGTTTGACATGAAAAACACAAATCCGAAGGTAAACATCTGCTAACCAACAACACACACACGTCTTACTGAATGACACCAAATGTAGAAAATGAATAACATGTAAAGATATAACCCGTAACAGCGTTAGTGAGATAAAGATATAACCTGTAACAGCATTAGTGAGATAAAGATTAGATATAACCTGTAACAGCGTTAGTGAAAAGTAATAACATGTATAAAGATATAAACCTGTGCGGCGCTACCAGCAGTGTGTCATTGTTCAGCGCAGGGGTTACTGTCGGTCATCCGCGCACGGTCCATATGGATACATACATACAACATATTCATACGGTCCATATGGATACATACATACAACATATTCATACGGTCCATATGGATACATACATACAACATATTCATACGGTCCATATGGATACATACATACAACATATTCATACGGTCCATATGGATACATACATACAACATATTCATACGGTCCATATGGATACATACATACAACATATTCATACGGTCCATATGGATACATACATACAACATATTCCCAACACAACATCTCACCCAGTTGACATAAAAGCATGTCAAACCTCCCAGTCCTCCAGCAGGTTTATAAAAGCATGCCAAACCTCCCAGTCCTCCAGCAGGTTTATTGAGACAGAATCACAGATGATTATTCTTGTAAACAAGCGCAGCGGCTCGAGGGGAACACCGAGGCTCCGTGGACATTATTTACATTGATTACTATAATCTATCAGTTACCTAGTATCTAATATCCAACAGCTCGGTTCTGTGAACAAATCATAAATACAAAAGTTGTTCTTAATTGATGATGATGATGGTAAACAAAGAGCCAAACACTAAACAACTCACACACACAAAAAACAACCAACCTTTTTTTTTCCCGAAAGCTGCGAATTTCTGTTCTTTCAGTGTTCATAAATTGTAATTCCTTAAATAGGAAAAGGGTCAATTGAATCGTGTTTTGTTGACCGTTTCAGCCGCCGCTATTCTCCTCTATGCTTCTCTCTCTCCTCTCTCTGCTCTCTGCACCGTGTCCCTCCTCTAACAGAGGTGCTCCTCTCTCTCCTCTCTGCACCGTGTCCCTCCTCTAACAGAGGTGCTCCTCTCTCTCCTCTCTCTCCTCTCTGCACCGTGTCCCTCCTCTAACAGAGGTGCTCCTCTCTCTCCTCTCTCTCCTCTCTGCACCGTGTCCCTCCTCTAACAGAGGTGCTCCTCTCTCTCCTCTCTCTCCTCTCTGCTTCTCTCTCTCCTCTAACAGAGGTGCTCCTCTCTCTCCTCTCTCTCCTCTCTGCCCTGTGTCCCTCCTCTAACAGAGGTGCTCCTCTCTCTCCTCTCTCTCCTCTCTGCACCGTGTCCCTCCTCTAACAGAGGTGCTCCTCTCTCTCCTCTCTCTCCTCTCTGCACCGTGTCCCTCCTCTAACAGAGGTGCTCCTCTCTCTCCTCTCTGCCCCGTGTCCCTCCTCTGACAGAGGCGCTCCTCTCTCTCCTCTCTGCACCGTGTCCCTCCTCTAACAGAGGTGCTCCTCTCTCTCCTCTCTCTCCTCTCTGCACCGTGTCCCTCCTCTAACAGAGGTGCTCCTCTCTCTCCTCTCTCTCCTCTCTCTCCTCTCTGCACCGTGTCCCTCCTCTAACAGAGGTGCTCCTCTCTCTCCTCTCTCTCCTCTATGCACCGTGTCCCTCCTCTAACAGAGGTGCTCCTCTCTCTCCTCTCTCTCCTCTCTGCACCGTGTCCCTCCTCTAACAGAGGTGCTCCTCTCTCTCCTCTCTGCCCCGTGTCCCTCCTCTGACAGAGGCGCTCCTCTCTCTCCTCTCTGCACCGTGTCCCTCCTCTAACAGAGGTGCTCCTCTCTCTCCTCTCTCTCCTCTCTGCACCGTGTCCCTCCTCTAACAGAGGTGCTCCTCTCTCTCCTCTCTGCACCGTGTCCCTCCTCTAACAGAGGTGCTCCTCTCTCTCCTCTCTGCCCCGTGTCCCTCCTCTGACAGAGGCGCTCCTCTCTCTCCTCTCTGCACCGTGTCCCTCCTCTGACAGAGGTGCTCCTCTCTCTCCTCTCTGCCCTGTGTCCCTCCTCTAACAGAGGTGCTCCTCTCTCTCCTCTCTCCCCTCTCTGCACCGTGTCCCTCCTCTAACAGAGGTGCTCCTCTCTCTCCTCTCTGCACCGTGTCCCTCCTCTAACAGAGGTGCTCCTCTCTCTCCTCTCTGCACCGTGTCCCTCCTCTAACAGAGGTGCTCCTCTCTCTCCTCTCTGCACCGTGTCCCTCCTCTAACAGAGGTGCTCCTCTCTCTCCTCTCTCTGCTCTCTGCACCGTGTCCCTCCTCTAACAGAGGTGCTCCTCTCTCTCCTCTCTGCACCATGTCCCTCCTCTAACAGAGGTGCTCCTCTCTCTCCTCTCTCTCCTCTCTGCACCGTGTCCCTCCTCTAACAGAGGTGCTCCTCTCTCTCCTCTCTGCACCGTGTCCCTCCTCTAACAGAGGTGCTCCTCTCTCTCCTCTCTCTCCTCTCTGCCCCGTGTCCCTCCTCTAACAGAGGTGCTCCTCTCTCTCCTCTCTCTCCTCTCTGCACCGTGTCCCTCCTCTAACAGAGGTGCTCCTCTCTCTCCTCTCTCTCCTCTCTGCCCCGTGTCCCTCCTCTAACAGAGGTGCTCCTCTCTCTCCTCTATGCACCGTGTCCCTCCTCTAACAGAGGTGCTCCTCTCTCTCCTCTCTCTCCTCTCTGCACCGTGTCCCTCCTCTAACAGAGGTGCTCCTCTCTCTCCTCTCTGCACCATGTCCCTCCTCTAACAGAGGTGCTCCTCTCTCTCCTCTCTCTCCTCTCTGCCCCGTGTCCCTCCTCTAACAGAGGTGCTCCTCTCTCTCCTCTCTGCCCCGTGTCCCTCCTCTAACAGAGGTGCTCCTCTCTCTCCTCTCTCTCCTCTCTGCCCCGTGTCCCTCCTCTAACAGAGGTGCTCCTCTCTCTCCTCTCCCTCCTCTCTGCACCGTGTCCCTCCTCTAACAGAGGTGCTCCTCTCTCTCCTCTCTCTCCTCTCTGCCCCGTGTCCCTCCTCTAACAGAGGTGCTCCTCTCTCTCCTCTCCCTCCTCTCTGCACCGTGTCCCTCCTCTAACAGAGGTGCTCCTCTCTCTCCTCTCTCTCCTCTCTGCACCGTGTCCCTCCTCTAACAGAGGTGCTCCTCTCTCTCCTCTCTGCACCGTGTCCCTCCTCTAACAGAGGTGCTCCTCTCTCTCCTCTCTCTCCTCTCTGCCCCGTGTCCCTCCTCTAACAGAGGTGCTCCTCTCTCTCCTCTCCCTCCTCTCTGCACCGTGTCCCTCCTCTAACAGAGGTGCTCCTCTCTCTCCTCTCTGCACCGTGTCCCTCCTCTAACAGAGGTGCTCCTCTCTCTCCTCTCTGCACCGTGTCCCTCCTCTAACAGAGGTGCTCCTCTCTCTCCTCTCTGCCCCGTGTCCCTCCTCTAACAGAGGTGCTCCTCTCTCTCCTCTCTCTCCTCTCTGCACCGTGTCCCTCCTCTAACAGAGGTGCTCCTCTCTCTCCTCTCTCTCCTCTCTCTCCTCTATGCACCGTGTCCCTCCTCTAACAGAGGTGCTCCTCTCTCTCCTCTCTGCACCGTGTCCCTCCTCTAACAGAGGTGCTTCTCTCTCTCCTCTCTGCCCCGTGTCCCTCCTCTAACAGAGGTGCTCCTCTCTCTCCTCTCTCTCCTCTCTGCCCCGTGTCCCTCCTCTAACAGAGGTGCTCCTCTCTCTCCTCTCTCTGCTCTCTGCACCGTGTCCCTCCTCTAACAGAGGCGCTCCTCTCTCTCCTCTCTCTGCTCTCTGCACCGTGTCCCTCCTCTAACAGAGGTGCTCCTCTCTCTCCTCTCTGCACCGTGTCCCTCCTCTAACAGAGGTGCTCCTCTCTCTCCTCTCTCTCCTCTCTGCCCCGTGTCCCTCCTCTAACAGAGGTGCTCCTCTCTCTCCTCTCTCTCCTCTCTCTCCTCTCTGCACTGTGTCCCTCCTCTAACAGAGGTGCTCCTCTCTCTCCTCTCTGCACCGTGTCCCTCCTCTAACAGAGGTGCTCCTCTCTCTCCTCTCTGCACCGTGTCCCTCCTCTAACAGAGGTGCTCCTCTCTCTCCTCTCTGCACCGTGTCCCTCCTCTAACAGAGGTGCTCCTCTCTCTCCTCTCTCTCCTCTCTGCACCGTGTCCCTCCTCTAACAGAGGTGCTCCTCTCTCTCCTCTCTCTCCTCTCTGCACCGTGTCCCTCCTCTAACAGAGGTGCTCCTCTCTCTCCTCTCTGCACCGTGTCCCTCCTCTAACAGAGGTGCTCCTCTCTCTCCTCTCCCTCCTCTCTGCACCGTGTCCCTCCTCTAACAGAGGTGCTCCTCTCTCTCCTCTCTCTCCTCTCTGCCCCGTGTCCCTCCTCTAACAGAGGTGCTCCTCTCTCTCCTCTAACAGAGGTGCTCCTCTCTCTCCTCTCTGCACCGTGTCCCTCCTCTAACAGAGGTGCTCCTCTCTCTCCTCTCTCTCCTCTCTGCACCGTGTCCCTCCTCTAACAGAGGTGCTTCTCTCTCTCCTCTCTCTCCTCTCTGCACCGTGTCCCTCCTCTAACAGAGGTGCTCCTCTCTCTCCTCTCTCTCCTCTCTCTCCTCTAACAGAGGTGCTCCTCTCTCTCCTCTCTCTCCTCTCCCTCCTCTAACAGAGGCGCTCCTCTCTCTCCTCTCTGCACTGTGTCCCTCCTCTAACAGAGGTGCTCCTCTCTCTCCTCTCTGCACCGTGTCTCTCCTCACCTCTGTTAGAGTCTAGTGTGAGAGCATCAGGGTGCAGAGCTCCAGCTGAGGTAACTGTCGGTCAGAAGCACCCGCCGCTGTTTGTGTTTCTCTCTTCTTAAAAGGGAAAGCACGTGCGGCGTAAAAACACTTCTTAAAAGGGTAACATCACCTTATACCAATGCATGGGGTGTTGAATTAGTCAACCATCTTCATGATTTGAACAAATGCAAATGCAAACATACGATATTTTAGTTTTCAGAAAGAAAATAATGGATCTTCAGTGTCCACGGTGCCACATCAGTTGTTCTCCAACTCTGAGTGAAGCTGATGTGTTTTCCAGACCGTGTATCTGAGACTGCACCATGTCGTGAGTTTAGAATGATAAGGTTCTATCTCCGTTTAGAATGATACGGTTCTATCTCCGTTTAGAATGATAAGGTTCTATCTCCGTTTAGAATGATAAGGTTCTATCTCCGTTTAGAATGATAAGGTTCTATCTCCGTTTAGAATGATAAGGTTCTATCTCCGTTTAGAATGATACGGTTCTATCTCCGTTTAGAATGATACGGTTCTATCTCCGTTTAGAATGATAAGGTTCTATCTCCGTTTAGAATGATAAGGTTCTATCTCCGTTTAGAATGATACGGTTCTATCTCCGTTTAGAATGATAAGGTTCTATCTCCGTTTAGGGCAGTTCAGAGATATTGAGCGTCAACGTTTTTACATTCCATTATGTTTTATGAGATGGAACCTTTGTATTTTATGAATTACTAACTCAAAAATGTCAACATTTAAAAAATAACACCACACAGGCGTTAATAAACACCTAATGACACCTGGACTCTCTGGGGACGGTGGTGGAGAGAAGGACTAGGAGTAAGCTGCTGTCCATCAGGGACAACCCCAACCACCCCCTCCATCATGTCCTCGCTGGGCAAACCAGCAGCCGCCGCAGAGGGCGGTTCATTACGATCCGCTCCCGGACGGAGCGATATAAAAAATCATTTATCCCGGCTGCACTAAGACTGTTCAATGGAAACTAAAGTAGCAGTCGGGGTCAAGGCTCCTGAATCTGTATTTATTATTTATTTTAATCACCATCATCACTTTTTTTAGTATTTTAATATAAATAACTATAGCCATCCTTTTAATCCACTTTTATATCAGATCTCACTGTTTTTTATATACTGTACATGGCTGGCCCAGTGTTGTTGTCTGTCCTTTATGTTGTGTTGTGTTGTTATGTGTGGTTTTTAGTGGAGTGGCGTGGCAAAATGAATTTCCCCACGGGGATAAATAAAGTATTTATCTATCTATCTAATGGATCAGATTATGTAAAAAACTCAATTTTGACAAAAATGGAGATAGTGTGGGAGTTGTAACAATGAGACGACAGACGTAGGCTGGAGTCGAGGTTGTTTACTTCTCCTCACTTTCAGATACATGCCAAACATACACTCAGTGACAACAACAATAACATTACCCGAACCGGAAACCCTTGCCTCTTTAACCCCCACTCTTAAAAGGTACAAGCTCTCCTGGGTGAATGTCTCTCCTACTGACTTAATGTGAATCACCACACAGGCCCCCCAGAATTCACCAACCCAGAAGGTAAAAAAAACAAAGATAACCATTAACAGTCCAACTGAACAGTACACACAGCTAACGTGGCGGGGGGCGGATCACGCGGCCGAAACGGCTGCGCTTTACAGGAGGGGGATTAAGGGTGAGAACTGGGACTGGAGCCCGGGCCATGGAAGGGACTGGGGCAGGGACAGAGGTTGGGGCAGGGGGCCGCCCCCGCCGCGGGGGTAGGGCCAACTGAACTGGCTCGTCAATGTTCAAGTGAGCAGGCTTGAGACGGTCTATAGCGACCCGCTCTGACCTGCCCCCCATGTCCACCACAAAGTGCTTAGCGCCCGCCTCCAGGACATGGAAGGGCCCGTCGTAGGGGGGCCGCAGCGGAGCCCGATGGCTGTCGTGTCGGATGAAGACGTACTTGGCCGATGGCAGGTCCCTGGGGACGTAGGACTGGGGGAGGCAGTGGCGTGATGTCGGAATGGGGACGAGGTCATCCACAATGCCCCGGAACACAGTTCTATGAGAGGCGGCCGACCAGGGAGCTGCAGCATCTGGAAGAAACTCCCCAGGGACCCGCAGTGGCTGGCCATACACCAGCTCGGCGGACGAGGCCTGGAGGTCCTCTTTGGGGGCAGAGCGAAGACCGAGCATGACCCACGGGAGGCGGTCCACCCAGCCACTGTCCATCAGGCTGGCCCGAAGAGCGGCCTTCATGTCCCGATGGAACCGCTCACAAAGTCCATTGCCCTGCGGGTGGTATGCCGTAGTGCGGTGGATCTTCACCCCCAGGTGCTCAGCAACCGTAGTCCAGAGCTCCGAGGTGAACTGGGGGCCCCTGTCGCTCGTGATGTCACCTGGTGTGCCAAATGTTCGTATGGGTGTGCCATTAGCGGCGTCCATCTGGGGGCCGTGTCCGCCGGCCATGGTGTCCACGGCCTGTGCTGGCAGGATGCTGCGTTGAGCACCCGAGTCGACCAGCAACCGCCGGCCAGATAAGGAGTCGGCGACGAACAACAGCTTGCAGTCACGGCCGGCGCCCATAGCCGCTAATGAGCGCACAAATCTTCATCAACTGCGTGATGCTATAATGTCAATATGGACCAAACCATCTGAGGAATGTTCAGATTCTCTGCCACGAAGAATGAAGGCGGTTCTGAAGGCAAAAGAGAGGGTCCAAGCCGGTACTAGCAAGGTGTACCTAATAAAGTGGCTGGTGAGTGTATATTATATGACTACTTGCATAGTACCTGATTACTTAAACACTACCTGACTACTACTGTATCATATTGCATTTTTTATTGCATCTTATTGTATTTTGCACTATTGATTGACTACCATCACTTTATTATTACTTTATTATTACTTACCCTACTTATTTTACTCTACTCTATTATTGTGATTTTGTATCTTGCTGCAATGCCAATGTTGAGGAACCTTGTGTACTAACCCTAACCCTCTGGTTAGGCCATCACATGGGTGGTTAGCCAATCACATGGGTGGTTAGACAATCACATGGGTGGTTAGGCCATCACATGGGTGGTTAGCCAATCACATGGGTGGTTAGCCAATCACATGGGTGGTTAGCCAATCACATGGGTGGTTAGGCCATCACATGGGTGGTTAGGCCATCACATGGGTGGTTAGCCAATCACATGGGTGGTTAGCCAATCACATGGGTGGTTAGGCCATCACATGGGTAGTTAGCCAATCACATGGGTGGTTAGGCCATCACATGGATGGTTAGGCCATCACATGGGTGGTTAGCCAATCACATGGGTGGTTAGCCAATCACATGGGTGGTTAGGCCATCACATGGGTAGTTAGGCCATCACATGGGTGGCGTTACACTGTGGTGGTTGAAGGTCTTGTAATCAAAGAGCCGGCTGTTGTCCTGCTGATCATGCTGCTGTTGCAAAGGACTTCCTGTGACCTGTGGATCTACTTCCTGTTGAGTAAACCTTGAAGGTGTCTCTGTTTCCGGCCACCACTTTTGGGAAGTGCTAAACTTCTTCTGTCTGAAATCTGCCTTCCAGACGCACTGCCACTCTGGTATTAAGTTGAGACATGGGCCTGAGGAAGTTCATTCATTCAATCAATCACATGTATTTGTATATCGCCTTTTACAAAGACAATCCTCTCAAAGTGCTTTAAAACCAAAACAATACTCACCAAAATAAACAATGAATACAATACAAACAGTCCTAACCTTTGACCCCCCGAAAGCAAGCCAAGCTAAAACCAGGAGAACCTCCCTGGGAGGAGGACCTCTGGAGAGGGACCTCCTCTCCTCCTGACCCTGACCTCTGACCCTGACCCTGACCTCTGACCCTGACCCTGACCTCTCCTCCTGACCCTAGGTGCTGACCTCCTGACCCTAGGTGCTGACCAGCAGTAGCCGTATGTGAAATGAAGAGTTCAGAGTTGTCAGTTCTGCATCCAGAGTGTTTGTTTGTTTAACTGGTTGGATCTTCCTGGCTGGTTTACACTGATGCAGCTGAACCTCAGTAAAGCCTTTATACGCGCTGCCGTCTTAAGAGAACATTTATGATATACAGCCTGTGGGGGGGGCTGATGTGGTCAGAGGAACCAGAAGATGGGTTGGAAACGGAAAGCTTTTGGAGAGAATTTGTTTTTCGAGCTTTATCTTTACAAATGATGTCTACAAAACAAATGATGTCTACAAAACGTGCAGACGGAATAGAATATTATCCATTAAGCCTGTCAAAAGAGGAAATAAAATGGCTACACACGACTGAACTATTAAAATAAATACACCATCGTCATGATTTCTATGCCAACAACAATATGTTTGCAAAAACAGACAAAAAAAACATCAAAATCTAACGCATTGAAAATGAAACATCACAGCATTGAGCTTCTTCCTCAAACATCGATGCATGTTGTTGTTTTGGACCGGATGCACTGACGACGTGTCTCACAGATCAACAACAGAGTCTTATTAGAGAGATCATTACAATCATGTTACTAATTGAATCCACTTCTCAAGAGACATGTGAGGAGTCAGACATTAGTAACGCACTGGGGAGGTTATTGTCGGTTATTATTGTGTTCTCCAGGTGTGACGAGCTCGGGCACACAGACACACAGACACACACACACACACACACACACACACACACACACACACACACACACACACACACACACACACACACAGACACACAGACACACACACAGGCACACGGGCACACACACAGGCACACAGACACACAGACACACACACACACAGAGACACACAGACACACACAGACACACACACACACACAGGCACACAGACACACACACAGACACACAGACACACACACACACACACACACACACACACACACACACACACACACACACACACACACACACACACACACACACACAGACACACAGAGGCACGTGCCTGCGGAGGCCTGCTTGTCCGATAGTAACCTCGGCAGAGCGCAGAGACAGCATGTGGGGCGGGGGTTTTACATGGCTAAATATAGACAGCAGCAGGCTAATAAATGCAAAACAAGTCACTGCCGTGCCGCCGTGCACTTATAACATAGCCTGACTGCAATCTATGGAGGTGACCGTTATTGTTAAATGCCTGGTTGATGCCATCCGATTGCTGCTTGCTTGGATATAAATCATTGCAAAACAAACCTAAATGAATGCTCGAAATCATTTCACGCACATATGAATGATATCCTTTTTCTGTTCAAAGCAATCGATATGCAATGAATGGGAGAGGCAGCACGACTGATAAACAAGGTAGTCTATATAGGTAGCCTTATTCATTGCATTTGAACCGAAGACGCTTGAGAAACAGCGAGCGTGCGCCTCCTCTGTTTGACCGACAGTAACCCCGCTCACAGAACTGGGTGAAAGGGGAATGATGTCATCTGTCTGTGGAGCAGAATGCAGTAGCTGCCTGGTTACTGTTACTGGGACAGGAGCTCAGGAAATACTTATATACATACACACACAATATTCAACATGTATTGTAGCCGATGCCAGTTCTATAAAGCCGAGACGATATATACATGTATATATATATCTGAGATATAGATATATTTATATAGGGTTTTATATATATATGTATAGACGCATAAAGACCGTAGGGTATATTTGACCCATAAAGACCGTAGGGTATATTTGACCCATAAAGACCGTAGGGTATATTTGACCCATATTTGTGGAACAAAAGACAACAAGCCTTCTCTATTTGAACGACCACATCAACCATGAGGTGGACTCGGGCAAGTACTGCGGCATGGTCATGCTGGACCTCCAGAAGGCCTTCGACACAGTAGATCACCACATATTGTTAGATAAACTGAAAGCAATTGGGTTCGATAGAACATCGGTGGGCTGGATGCAATCCTACTTAGAGGGGAGGGAACAGGTGGTTAGTGTGAACGGAACACTGTCCCCCCCCCTCCCAGTGACCTGCGGCGTTCCACAAGGAAGCATATTGGGACCCTTACTGTTCCTAATATATGTGAATGACATGTCATCAGCATGTGATTGCAATCTGTTCCTGTTCGCGGATGACTCGGCTCTGCTGGTCTCTGACAGGGACATATTGCAGGTGGAAAAAGCGCTAAGCACTGAACTGAGTAGAATCTGCATCTGGCTAGCTGACAATAAACTATCAATACACCTAGGTAAAACTGAAACCATCCTATACGGATCCCCATCTAAACTCAGAAAGGCTGAACATTTTAAAATAAAAGTGGGTAACATTAATATCACAAGAAAAGAGGATATTACATACCTGGGCTCCATCTTAGAGGCAAATCTTTCCGGAGATAGAATGGCAGCAAAAGTAATCAAAAAAGTGAACCATAGAACTAGATTCTTGTACAGGATATCCTCACTTGTCAGTAAAAACACACTGAGGACCCAATCAGGAGCTCTCATTCAATGTCACTTCGACTATGCCGTAACATCATGGTACTATAGAACCACAAAGGCCCATAAAACAAGACAGCCCAAAATAAACTGGTTAGGCTTCTGCTAGGCCTCAACCCTAGGACACATCTAACCGCTGCTCATTTTTTGAGCCTTGATTGGCTACGAGTAGTTGACAGAGTGCAGCAGCTTGCACTGGGCCTGGTCTTCAAGATTCGCTACACCACAAAGACACCCAAGTACCTGTCAACATACTTCCAAAAAGTGAACAACGTCCACACATACAACACCAGAGGAAGCTCCACGAACCACGTTCAACCGCGTTGCACCACAAACAAGGGGTTAAACTCGTTTGCAAACTATGCAGTAAAAATGTGGAACGCCCTTCCTATAATCATAAAGGAGTGCAAAACACTGCCCACCTTCAAAACCACTCTCAAAAAACATTTACAGGAGGCTGCAATCGGTAACTGGACCCTCTAAATCAAAAATCAGATTAAAAGACCCGAACTACCCACTGTACATACTTTGTGTTTTGTCCCCCGCCCCCACCTGTGGTGTATGTCCCCACCTGTCCTACCCGCTGTACATACCTGATGTTTTGTTGTATTGTTCTTCCCATGATGGATGTATTTTTATCTTGTAGATAGTAATAGTTATTTGTCTGTATTATCTTGTAGATAGTACTAGTTTGTTTTGTCGGTCTTACATGTCAATCAATCAATCAAATCGGGACACTGCCGCTGTACATAATGTAGCGAGGTGCGACGCTTCATTCATAAACAAGGAGGTAAAAACAACCGCATGTTGTTCGGTTATGATCAGCGTAAGAAAGGTGTATGTATGTTCATTAGTCTTTAATAAATCTCGACAAGCATCAATGAATTGATCAGTCCCAGTTTGTAGACAAACATGCTCTGGTTAACAGTGTTGTGACAGGCTTGTCAAATCGTTGACTATGGCGCCATCTATTGGACATATGGGTGACATGGTGCATTACAATGTATCTCTGAAGCCGAGTGGAATTACACTCCCCTTGGCTATCTTTACTGACATCTACAGACTCTGGGAAAGTAGATAGTGATACCGATGTGAGGTTAGACAGGCGCAGTGGCTGGTCCAAACCTGGGTAAACCTGGGCCAAACCTGGGTCAAACCTGGGTCAGACCTGGGTAAACCTGGGCCAAACCTGGGTCAAACCTGGGTAAACCTGTGTAAACCTGGGTCAAACCTGGGTAAACCTGGGCCAAACCTGGGTAAACCTGGGCCAAACTTGGGTCAGACCTGGGTAAACCTGGGTCAAATCTGGGTAAACCTGGGCCAAACCTGGGTCAAATCTGGGTAAACCTGTGTAAACCTGGGTCAAACCTGGGTCAAACCTGGGCCAAACCTGGGTAAACCTGTGTAAACCTGGGTCAAACCTGGGTAAACCTGTGTAAACCTGGGTCAAACCTGGGTAAACCTGGGCCAAACCTGGGTAAACCTGGGCCAAACTTGGGTCAGACCTGGGTAAACCTGGGTCAAATCTGGGTAAACCTGGGCCAAATCTGGGTAAACCTGGGCCAAACCTGGGTCAGACCTGGGTAAACCTGGGCCAAACCTGGGTCAAACCTGGGTCAAACCTGGGTCAGACCTGGGTAAACCTGGGCCAAACCTGGGTAAACCTGGGCCAAACCTGGGCCAAACCTGGGTAAACCTGGGTCAAACCTGGGTCAGACCTGGGTAAACCTGGGCCAAACCTGGGTAAACCTGGGTCAAACCTGGGTCAGACCTGGGTCAAACCAGGGTAAACCTGGATAAACCTGGGTAAACCTGGGTACCTCACAGTACTGTGTGTCTGAGTTCACCTCTTAACTCTGGGAGTGGAGAGACAAAAGAAGAAAGATAAATGCTGGCACTGTGTGTGTGTGTGTGTGTGTGTGTGTGTGTGTGTGTGTGTGTGTGTGTGTGTGGACGTCGTGCGGACGTGTGCGGACGTAGCTCCTCTGCCGGAGCGCACCATTCTAAACATCTAAGCGCACACCCGTCGTAACTGCCGCCGTAAATGCAGTAAAGTGCAGAATGATATTGTGGCGATTAGTTTGGACAATGTGTCTGGTTTCAACAATCAAAGTTGCCTTCAAACAAGCACTCCAAAGTGGAAGAGTCTACCGCCAGCAATGGCGTCCCTGCGACCCAACCCCAGAACACCTGTTGGGCAGCAGGGAGACTCGAGAGGACTTCTCTGACTGGGTGCAGCCCCTGAACGAGCAACAGTGGTCGGACTTCCAAGTCCAGGAGAGAGCTTACCGGAGCAGTTTGGCAGACCGGAGCCGCCATGCTGACACCTACGTTTCATCGGGAGATCCGAGAAGCTGGCTCCGTCTCATTTCCCTCTTGAATGGAATATTCTTCGGGAGCGGCGTGTTTGCACCTGAGAACCACTGTGGACACCCAATCAAGGACCCCAATTGAAATAAGCCAGTGGCTTTCTTGGGTTTTTATCCTGTTAGTTGACCTTGTATGTAATATGTACTTTCATGTACCTACTTCTGCAAATCTTCTAATAAAGTTTTCAATCAATCAAAAAAACCCGCTCGGCTTATTGATCAACCCACTGGTCTGGTGCGAATAACATCCTGTGTGTGGCAGAACTGGTTGCTGGCTCAGCACTACTGTAACTGACTGTTTCCATAACGTCAAAATGCACTGTTATTATTTATGTCCTTTCGAATTTTACTTTGTATGTGGACATAAATAAAGTATTTAAAATGTGTGTGTGTGTGTGTGTGTGTGTGTGTGTGTGTGTGTGTGTGAGTGTGTGTGTGTGTGTGTGTGTGTGTGTATAACCTTGTGAGAACAGGAAGGTTAACTCACTGTGGTGTGTAGGGGGGCATGCCTGGGGTGTGCATCCAGCTGTTCCAGTCAACCTTGTTCAGAATGTCTACCTGAGAGAGAGAGAGAGAGAGAGACAGAGAACGAGAGACAGAGAGAGAGACAGAGAAAGAGAGACAGAGAGACAGAGAGAGAGACTGACAGAGAGAGAGAGAGACAGAGAGACAGAGACAGAGAGAGAGACAGAGAGAGAGACAGAGAGAGAGAAAGAGACAGAGAGAGACAGAGAGAGAGAGAGAGAGAGACAGACAGAGACAGAGAGAGACAGAGACAGAGAGAGAGAGACAGAGAGAGAGAGACAGAGAGAGAGAGACAGAGAAAGAGAGACTGAGAGACAGAGAGACAGAGAGAGAGACTGACACAGAGAGAGAGAGACAGACAGAGACAGAGACAGAGACAGAGAAAGAGACAGAGAGAGAGAGAAAGAGAGAGAGAGAGACTGACAGAGAGAGAGAGAGAGACAGAGACAGAGAAAGAGACAGAGAGAGACAGAGAGAGAGAGAGAGAGAGACTAATTCAGGGACATTAGCATGAGTCACAATGATCCCCGTCCTCTGATTTCTACCTGGGCTAGCCTCCCGTGGCTGCAGTACCTGCTGGGCTGTGGTACCTGAAGGCTGTGTGAAGGCTGTGTGAAGGCTGTGTGAAGGCTGTGTGAAGGCTGTGTGAAGGCTGTGGTACCTGAAGGCTGTGGTACCTGAAGGCTGTGGTACCTGAGGCAGCTTGTGGCACAACAAGTCCTGGAAGAACAACACAACAGCCACCATCAAGAAGGCACAACAGCGGCTATACACCCTGAGAGTCCTCAGGAAGGAACACAGCAAGCAGGAGATACTGGTGACCTTCTACCGCGGCGCAGTGGAGAGCATCCTCACCTACGGCATCTGCAACTGGTTCTCCAGCTGCACAACCGCGGAGAGAAATGCGCTACAGAGAGTCGTGAGAACAGCACAGAAGATCACCGGCGCCCCCCTCCCCTCTCTGGAAGAGCTGTACAACACACGCTGTCTCAGGAAGGCCTCCAAGATCTCCAGGGACCCAACCCACCCTGGGTACGAACACTTTACCCGGCTGCCCTCGAAAAGGCAGTTCAGGACCTTGGCCGCAAGGACAAACAGACTGAAGAACAGCTTCTACCACAGGGCCGTCCAGACCCTGAACACAGCAAAGACCTAGGTTCTGGGCCCTGGACAGTCGGGACGGATGGATGGCAGCTGCTGGACTGAAAAAATCAGGTGTAGTGCTGAGGCACAAATATGTACATTTCAAGCCTGCAAACTGCGACACTTTAAATAAATGTGCAATAACACTAGTGCAATATGACAACCCTAGTCGTCTATCTGTACAGTATAGTATAGTGGATAGTGTACATAGCCTTTATTTATGTAAACCAGCTCCTTCCCTTCTTGTGATTTTTTTTCTTTCCTAACACCAGGGGAGCCACCCCTCCTAAATTTCGTTGTTTGGTACCTGTACTGTAGCAATGACAATAAAGAACATTCATTCATTCATTCATCAGCTGTTTCTAGGCTTCAGTCAGGATGACGGGCTTGACCTATCATTACGACAACTGATTGTCCTTTCTCCATCTACAACCATAGATATGATATACATTATCTATGAGGTACCCCCTGTAGGCCTACTGTATATTGACTCCTTAAATGAATGAATGAATGAATGAATGAATGGTAAATATATGTTGGATCAAAACGATTATTTAAATGGTACTTAAAATGTATCAGCTGTTTTTACATTACATTTATGATTTTTTATTTTTAAATGGAACTTTAAACGTGTGTCTTTTTGTTACCATGTTTTTGTTGACCTTTTGGTGCGGTATGTATTTACTTTTCGATCCTTGGTTAATACCAGCCTCCACGGCCAGGGGGCGACACGCAGCGAGTATGCAACACTTTCTGTCACCGTTCAGAATTTCATAGAAGAAGAACAGAACAAACATGGTGGAAGAACAAAAGGTGTATTGTAGTGATGGCGAGATGAAGCTTCTTGAACTGTTGAAGCTTTCCATCAAATTGCGTCACACTTGGACCGAAGCTTCATGTTGCTTCATTTGCTCTACTGCGCCATCAAGTGGACAATAAATTTATAGCAGGCAGAGTGATAATGACACCGTGGATTTGGTGTGTGAAGCTTTGAATTGAATAAATGTGCTTGTGTTACTAGGAACAACAACATTTTATTCATTTTTATTTAAAAATAACAATTTCCCCACAGTGCTGGGCTTCAGGCGGTTTCTTTTTTTTGAGACGATTTCACCTGCTTTTGAAAATATCCTTTCACAGGGCACAGATGAAGCTGGGGTACATAGATAATTAACGGCAAGTTTATACAAATTAGGATACACATGTTTGTGTTCTTCCCAATACTGTAGGGGGTTCTGCATCCTTTCGATGTTTGGTTCAGCCAGGTAGGTATGGACCTCCACTGTTGCATCTGCAGTTACATTTTGGGTCCTCGCCTGCAGGACTGTGGTGTCTAAACGACGCCACAGTTTGTTACCTAAAACAGACAAACAGGCTGTCAGTGTCAGTGAATATATACAATAAGACAATTAGAATGTATCCAGTATACATTACCTTGAGTCAGAGGCTGCGAAGCTTCTGATATGGGGGGTTGTGATGACGAGGAGGAGCCAAATCCGAGCCACTTCCCGAATCGTACGTCATCAACACACGCCTCGGTACGCGCTTCACAAAAATCTGCCTCTGTTACTCGATACACGCTCCGAAGCGTCGGCTTCATCTCGCCATCACTAGTGTATTGATTAGAAGTTTATCTCACACACTAAACCTTTACATTTACACAGACACTTCACCACACGTTTAATAACTTTAATATCGTGTTTGGGCCATTTCACCACAGTTTAATAACGTGTTTGGGACTGCAGAGATGTGGGACACGTGCGTGTTGCATCGCAGGGTGAGCTCCATCCTGGAGGTCGCAGCAGCAGAGGTAAGTAAGTAAGTTATTTATATATTATATATATATTTATAAAGCACCTTAGTTACAAAGTGCTGTACAGTGGACATCACATAAAAACAATCAGGTAAAAACAAGTTAACACAAGGCACATAAGGGCATAAGAGCAATAACACAACAAGAGATAAAACAAAACAATGACCTGTAGAAGTGGGTCAGGTGAAAATGTCATGGAATAAAGTGCAAACAAAACAGGTGTGTTTTTAACAAGTTCTTAAAACAAAACAACAGGTCTGCAGGCTGGTGGCAGAGCGGCACGGAGCTGAAGCGTCTCAGAGCAACAGCGAGATCACCCGTCTGAAGGAGAGGCTGAGGCTGGCTGAGAGGAGGAACAACCCGCAGACCCCCGTCAGCCCCTCCAGACTGGCTGAGAGGAGGAATCAGACCCCCGTCACCCCCTCCAGGAGTAACCCGCAGACCCCCTCCAGCCCCTCCACCCCCTCCAGCTGCGTGTCTGCAGGCGAGGCCGGCGACAGCGACTGTGAAGGTGGGCGACATGTCACTGTTCTGTTTCACAAGCAAGGAAAAAGTACTCTGTTAAACCTCCCTCTCTTGCAATGTACAGGGGTCGTGTGTTTCCATCAGGGGAAAGTGCCCCTAACCCCATCCTGAGATGGTTTACGTCTTGCAATAGCCTAACTGAAACGAAAGTAGTGTATTTCAGTGGTTGTCAAACCTCTCCTCTAGTAATGTAACCCTGTCATAGGGGATGAGGCTGTTCTGGTGAGTAATGTAACCCTGTCATAGGGGATGAGGCTGTTATGGTGAGAGACGACGTCCCCTCAGACACGCCTGTTTCTCCGGAGACCGAAGTCGTAGCATCCGTGACACCTGTCCCACCTGTCCAACCTGTCCCACCGAACACCATGACGACCAGTTCCACTGAGAACACCATGACGACCAGTTCCACTGAGAACACCATGACGACCAGTTCCACTGAGAACACCATGACGACCAGTTCCACTGAGAACACCATGAAGGGGAAACTGGTAAGAAATCTCATTCTTTTCTATCGTGACTGACAACCCTAACCCTAACCCTGACAACGAGCTTAAAGTTCTGCTTATTTGGTTATTTAATCTGCTTTTCATAAGGTGGAGAAAGCAAAACTTTTTTTTTATACAAAGCATTTCTTTCTGCATTTCACTGTTTTAGCCCCAGTGTGTAAACCACTGGACAACACACATGACACACTACTATCCCATCTACCTTGCTAGAGGACAACCCAGGCTTATTTAGATGAATCCCGTTAAATTATAAAGAAATAAATAGAATAGAAGACCCCCTGTACAGTTTCCCCAATGTCATAATAATAATAACCACAACTATCCCTAACGAGGACGACCGCCGAAGGCCCCAGCCAGGCCTGAGCATAGATACACATAGTTCACATAGTTCACATAGATACACATAGATACACATAGATACACATAGATACACATAGATACACATAGACACACATAGACACACATAGACACACATAGATACACATAGATACACATAGATACACATAGTTACACATAGATACACATAGTTCACATAGATACACATAGATACACATAGTCAGGGGTGCACATAACTTTTTGGGGCCAGTGCTCAGAGGAGCACCTAGGGATGCTGCTTGGTGCTCCCCGAGCTCGCGAGTCACGACCCGTCCCACAGGATGGATAAAAAAGGGATACATGGATATATTATTAGCAAAACGACATTTATTCATAAATAAAGATGAACGACAAAATTATTGTGTGCAAAACAAAAGAAACAAATGCAAAATCAAATGACTGCTCTTTAAGAATGAAAGACTGTCAGACTCCTTTAAACACAATGAAATCAACTGACATCTCTTTAAGCACTAACTGAATGTCTGTTCTTTAAACACACTGAAATAAACTGACATCTCTTTAAGCACTAACTGAATGTCTGTTCTTTAAACACACTGATATAAACGGACATCTCTTTAAGCACTAACTGAATGTCTGTTCTTTAAACACACTGAAATAAACTGACATCTCTTTAAGCACTAACTGAATGTCTGTTCTTTAAACACACTGATATAAACGGACATCTCTTTAAGCACTGCTCTGTAAACACTGAAATCAACTTTTCCACATAAAAAAAGAAGAAAAAAAAAAGAGCTGTTGGTGCGCAAGAGCGCCTTCATGCGGCTGATTTGCCGCGCAGCATGCATTTTGGCAAGGCATGCGCACTGGCGCACCAGTTATGTGCACTAGGGATGGACGGTTTCCAATTATTGAAACCGAAAAACCGTCAGAGAGTAAAACCGCGGTTTTCCGGTTAACCGAAAAATACATTTAAAAAAAAAGGGGAAAAAAAAGTTTTTTTTTAATAAATAAAAAAAAAGAGCGCCAATTTCAAATTATTGAGCCCTACTGCTACAATACACTCATGTCGAACACCATTAAAACACCGTAAGCACAGTCGCAACACATTTAGGCTACTTAGTTTCACAAATATAAGTGGAAAGGCAGACTTTTGTAAGCTACACCATACATGAAAACACATGAACACTTAACACACCAGCTCCGCTGATCCAGGGTGCACGCCTGCACGGAAGATCATCTCTTGGAACAGCGTCTTCAAAGTTTCAGCTGCTGCTCAATGTATTTAAATATTTGGATACTGCTCAATAATCACTGAAATATTAGACTTAGAATTATGCAGTGAACATACTTAAAGCTTTTCATAAAAACCACATGCCGCGAGACTGACTCGTCCTGAACTGTCGTAAGTCAATCAACAAAGAATGCCCCATCAAAATAAAAGTGCCCATGGTAGAGCTGTCAAAATAGAGCTTTCAAAATAAATGTACTAATACAGATAGAGATAAATACAGAACTACCTTTGCGTCACTAAGTGACCGCGTATCTTCTGTCATCACTTTCAGTAGCGCCTTCACACACAGTGGCGCTGTGCACAAACACTCTTGATCCGTATAGCTCTTGTTTTATTATATTGTGGTTTAGTAAATACTGCACTTGGAGTTACATTCAATGCATGATTTGTGCTATAGAACATAAATAAAGTTTGATTGGTTGATTGATATCAAATCAAATCATATTTTATTTCTATAGCGCATTTCTCACAAAAGTGACCCAATGCGCTTTACAGAGAGCAGCGAAAATGATCTTATTAAATGTAAGCGAGTAATTGTAAAAAAACTTTCCTATCTACCAATAACTGAAGGCAACTATCTTTCCCATGGAGTGATTCGTTACCCTTAAATATAATCCCAATTAGATATTAATCCTCAGTTATTCTTCACAACTGACCAAACCTCTCACTCATTGCGCGGCAGATTCAGACTGTATCATTGTTATTTTCACACACGACAAACATGTGACATGTTCCAGTTTTATTCTTATTCTATTTTATTCTTCAAAAAAAAAAAAAAAAAAAATCCGGTTTCAGACGGTTTTGATAAAAAAACGTTTCTATTTTTATAAACCCCGGTTTTCGGTTTAACCGAAAAACCGTCCATCCCTAATGTGCACCCCTGCACATAGTTACACATAGTTCACATAGTTACACATAGTTACACATAGATACACATAGTTACACACAGATACACATAGATACACATAGTTACACATAGTTCACATAGTTCACATAGTTCACATAGTTACACATAGTTACACATAGATACACATTAGACACACATAGACACATATAGTTACACATAGTTCACATAGATACACATAGTTCACATAGTTACACATAGTTACACATAGTTACACACAGATACACATAGATACATATAGTTACACATAGTTCACATAGACACACATAGACACACATAGATACACATAGATACACATAGATACATATAGACACACATAGATACACATAGATACACATAGTTACACATAGACACACATAGATACACATAGTTACACATAGACACACATAGATACACATAGTTACACATAGACACACATAGACACACATAGACACACATAGACACACACAGATACACGTAGATACACATAGTTCACTTTTAAACTTAAACTTAAGGGGTGGCTTAAACTAAACCACATTTGTGATCATGAGTAATCATGCTCATTTCAGGCACTCCTCGTAAACACTGTTTTTAATTATATTCGTCACTTTGTCATGTATCTGTGTATTGCCTCGTTTTGTATTGTATTGCAATGTTGCGTCATTCTGCTGTGCCTGCTTATCTTGTATTGTCTTGCTTTGTCTTGTATGGTCATGTACTTGTATTGTCATGTAGTGTATAATTGCCTGTTGTGTCGTTTCGTTGTGCTTGCTGATGTTTTTAATGACACTACACCTTTCATTGTGTAATAGCCTGCTCAGGGACTACAGATGGGAATTAGCTCATCAGCTAACTCTGACACATTTACATTGATGTGGAAACTGATTTGTTGATTAATGTGCACTGTCCCTGGTAAATAAATAAATAAAAAGGCAGACTTTTTCCTGCTATGACTGGTGGACAGAGGATTCCCTCTACATACTCAGATGTATTTGTAGCTTTGGACAAAGGCGTCTGCTAAATGCCTGAAATGTAACGTTCATTACTGACCGTCTTTCTCACCCGCTGACCGTCGTCCCATTGGTCCATGTGTGCGTGCGTGGCGTCAGCAGCATGTGACCTGCTTCAGAGTGGGAGAGACGCCCAGGATCCAGCAGTGCTCCTCCTGCTGCTCGCTGTACCACTGCCCCTTCTGCCAGCCGGCCGTGTTCAGACCCAAGGAGTTCCACAGGGTGGTGCCGCACATCCAGAGCCACCTGCGCTCTGCCATTCAGAACCAGGGTAGGACACCATGTCATAGGACACCATGCCGTAGGACACCATGCTGTGACGTTAGAATTATAAGGTTCTATCTCAATTTTTGTCAGAATTGAGTTTTTTTACATAATCTGATCCATTAGGTGTTTATTAATGCCTGTGTGGTGTTCTTTTTTTAAATGTTGACATTTTTGAGTTAGTAATTAATAAAATACAAAGGTTCCATCTCACAAAACACAATGGAATGTAAAAACTTTGACGCTCAATATCTCTGAACTGCCCTAAACGGAGATAGAACCTTATCATTCTAAACGGAGATAGAACCTTATCATTCTAAACGGAGATAGAACCTTATCATTCTAAACGGAGATAGAACCGTATCATTCTAAACTGAGATAGAACCTTATCATTCTAAACGGAGATAGAACCTTATCATTCTAAACGGAGATAGAACCTTATCATTCTAAACTACCCTAGACGGAGATAGAACCTTATCATTCTAAACTACCCTAGACGGAGATAGAACCTTATCATTCTAAACGGAGATGGAACCTTATCATTCTAAGCTCACGATGTCACCCACCAGTCACCACAGCAACACAACAACATACCACTCATAATGGATTGTTTTGCTTTCTCATTTGAGATATCGTGTGTACTTTGATAAAAAATAAAAATAAAAAATAAACTTTTGAAACTATAATGTAGTATTTCTTTATCACATTCCCTAAACAGTTAGCTACTAACAAACTAAGAGGGTGCTGTTTTATTATGAAGACATTCACAGTGATCCTTCCACGCCTCTGCCTGTGTGTCTTTCAGACTTCATCATCTACAAGTGCAACTTGACGTGCAGAAACTCTGGACACTTTCACTGCTGCTACTGTGGAGAGACCAGAATCAATAAATTGCAAATTCAAAGACATCTCCCACTCTGCAGGCAGCGTCCACCCCCCCCTGCCCACTCCCAACCCCACGCACCCCCTCCACCCTCCCAACCCCACGCACCCCCTCCCCCCTCCCAACCCCACGCACCCCCTGCCCCTCCTGCCCAGCCCCCTGCCCCGCGTGGCCCTCCGCGCCCCACACCTGGCGCTCTGACAGCTCAGGACACAGATGTTTCCTGTTCCTCCACTCCAGTGGCAAAGCCGCCAGACATTTCTGCACTGGAGAAACCTGACAGTGACACCTCCAGCAGTCAGCATCCATTTGCCCCAGCAAGCCTAAACACATCTAAACACATGGAATCAGAACACATAGAATCAGAACACATAGAATCAGAACACATGGAATCAGAACACATGGAATCAGAACACATGGAATCAGAACACATGGAATCAGAACACATGGAATCAGAACACATGGAATCAGAACACATAGAATCAGAACACATGGAATCAGAACCCTCATCCCCAGAAGCGTACAGCACCCCAACTCCGCAGACGGAGGTGTCCATCGTTCAGAAACCCTCTGCCCACCATGTTGAACCCTCTGCCCACCATGTTGAACCCTCTGCCCACCATGTTGAACCCTCTGCCCGCCATGTTGAACGACCCGTCTTTCCCCCGGTTCAGAGTTCTACAACCACGACGCTGAAAACTGAATCACAGAGCAGAGAGGGGTTGGAACTCTGCAGGGAGGTGACCAGAGACTTCAAGGTGCAGTGCGACCACTGCGGCATCATCCTGAACAAGAAGAACTTCAAGGTGCACATGAAGAGGAAGCACAAGGAAGAGCTGAGGGCCGCCGAGAAGCAGGAAGACCTGAAGAGACGTCTGGAGGAGTCCAGGACGGGCTTCGTCCGCAAGCACAAGGTCAAAGTTCGCTGCCACCGCTGCGACGTCACCCTGAACAAGAAGAACTTCAAGCTGCACATGAGGAGGAAACACAAGGAGGACGTGAAGTCCACGGCTTTCCAGGAAGCGCTCGACAGATGCCTGGCAGAGCAAGGCCTCTTCGCCGTCGAGAGCTCCCTCCTGCTCGCCTCGCGTCACACGACTCCAGGAGGGAGGAGGGGGGAAGAGCGTGATGATGATGATGACTTCACCCTGGACATGGACCCTGACGCGGGGGGAGAGCGGAGCAGCGCGTCCCCAGACTGCAGCGAGGGCGTCTGGACCCTGGTCACCCAGCAGCCGCAGCAGGGGGAGAGAGTCCTGGCTGCCATGGTAACCACCCACGTTCTTATTCCATCTGATCCATCTGGCTGCCATGGTAACCACCCACGTTCTTATTCCATCTGATCCATCTGGCTGCCATGGTAACCACCCACGTTCTTATTCCATCTGATCCATCTGGCTGCCATGGTAACCACCCACGTTCTTATTCCATCTGATCCATCTGGCTGCCATGGTAACCACCCACGTTCTTATTCCATCTGATCCATCTGGCTGCCATGGTAACCACCCACGTTCTTATTCCATCTGATCCATCTGGCTGCCATGGTAACCACCCACGTTCTTATTCCATCTGATCCATCTGGCTGCCATGGTAACCACCCACGTTCTTATTCCATCTGATCCTCCTGGCTGCCATGGTAACCCACGTTCTTATTCCATCTGATCCATCTGCTCCTCCAGAACTAAACTGTGTTACGATCCTCACAGAGGCCACCAACTGACTTGTTGTTGTTTGTTTACAGAATAGCCAGAGGTATCTTGGCCTGGGGAAGCCTCACCTTCTAGAGGTAAGCACTAGGGTGTAATGATGCTTCTAGAGGTAAGCACTAGGGTGTAATGATGCTTCTAGAGGTAAGCACTAGGGTGGAATGATGCTTCTAGAGGTAAGCACTAGGGTGTAATGATGCTTCTAGAGGTAAACACTAGGGTGTAATGATGCTTCTAGAGGTAAACACTAGGGTGTAATGATGCTTCTAGAGGTAAACACTAGGGTGGAATGATGCTTCTAGAGGTAAACACTAGGGTGTAATGATGCTTCTAGATGTAAACACTAGGGTGTAATGATGCTTCTAGAGGTAAACACTAGGGTGGAATGATGCTTCTAGAGGTAAACACTAGGGTGTAATGATGCTTCTAGAGGTAAGCACTAGGGTGTAATGATGCTTCTAGATGTAAACACTAGGGTGGAATGATGCTTCTAGAGGTAAACACTAGGGTGTAATGGGATTTTTTTTTTTTTTAAAGGGAATTTTCCTGGCTACATAGTGTACAGGTTTTTACTTTTGCCTGCTCGCGGCTCTGTCAGTATTGATTGATTGAGTGACTGATTGACTGAAAATGTTCATTGTGTGAAGCGCATTGAGTTGCATCTTGTAAGAAATGCGCTATACAAATAAAATTTGATTTGATTTTGATTTCATTTGTAATGATGCTTCTAGAGGTAAACACTAGGGTGTAATGATGCATCACCTTCTAGAGGTAGATAAGAAGACAGTTAATTATCGATACAAATAATGTGACGATTCAAAACGATGAAAAATGAATCGCGGTACTCTTTTTAGAAACTGGTATCACACTTTTATTCTATTCATTTATTCCATACTTAAGTTCCTAATATATCTTTTTAGATGTTGGAATGGAATGTTAAGTGCTAACTGCCATGTTTATGTTTATTACCTGTTCACTTGTCTTTCCAGCTTCCTCTGGAGTCTCTGGTGTGGATCTTCAGGGAGGTCATAGGTCAGGACGGGAGGAGAGGCTACTGGAACCTGTCTCTGGTCTGCAAAACCTTCCACACTATCCTGAGCAACGACATCATAAAGAAATACGCAGCAGGCCGAGTGTGTGACTGACTGAAGAGTGGAAGAGTTTTCATCAGGAATCTGTGTTCTTTATCTTGTTTCCCTGTACTGAGTCTCAATAAGAAAGTAATCTAACCTGAAAGGGTAACAGACGTGTTTCGTTGTGTTTGTGAGACGTCCGTTACTGCTACTGCTACTGCTACTGCTACTCCTACTGCTACTGCTACTCCTACTGCTACTGCTACTGCTACTGCTACTACTACTACTACTGCTACTACTGCTACTACTACTGCTACTACTGCTACTACTACTACTACTACTACTACTACTACTACTACTACTACTACTGCTATTACTACTACTGCTGCTACTACTACTACTGCTACTACTATTACTACTACTACCACTACTACCACTGCTACTACTACTGCTACTACTACTACTACTGCTACTACTACTACTACTACTACTACTACTACTACTACTACTGCTGCTGCTGCTACTACTACTACTGCTACTACTACTACTGCTGCTGCTACTACTACTACTACTGCTACTGCTACTACTACTACTACTACTACTACTACTACTACTGCTACTACTACTACTGTTACTACTACTACTACTGCTACTACTACTACTACTACTACTACTACTGCTATTACTACTACTGCTGCTACTACTGCTACTACTACTACTACTACCACTACTACCACTGCTACTACTACTGCTACTACTACTACTACTGCTACTACTACTACTACTGCTGCTACTACTACTACTGCTACTACTACTACTACTACTACTGCTACTACTACTACTACTACTACTACTACTACTACTACTACTACTACTACTACTACTACTACTACTGCTACTACTACTACTGCTACTGCTACTACTACTACTACTACTGCTACTACTACTACTACTGTTACTACTACTACTACTACTACTACTGCTACTACTACTACTACTACTACTACTACTACTACTACTACTACTACTACTACTACTACTGCGCCACGGGACACTTCACATTAGGTTGCTGTACTTAGTCATCAACATCCTTCTGCTGGGAAATGAGAAGAGGAACACCCCTCTAGTTGAAATGAGAAGAGGAACACCCCTCTAGTTGGACCGCGACACCATCAAGATTAAATGTCTTTCTACTGTTCAATAGTTCCCAGTAAAGCATAACGTGTCATTTTTACAGTGAATTTACTGGAAGTGTTACTCTGATGCATTTACTTTTTGTATTTCTGAAAACCAAAACCAAACCATAAATCGTTTTTTTTTTTAAACTCTGGCCTTCTGTAGTAGCGTTGTGTTTGGCCTGTGTGAAGCTGTCAGGTTGTGTAGCGATGCTGTATTTGAGCTCAAAAGTAAAATCATATTTTTCAGAGAAAGCCATGTGCCTCATTTCACCACATCAGCTCGTTTCCAGCTGTTATCAACCAGCAGGGGGCGATGTTGGAGATAATAAACCAGGGGGACTTTTATTCTGGAACTCTTCCCCTGGAGGAAGTACATGTCGCAATGAAAACAAAATGGGACATCAGACATTCACGACCACAACACGGTAGCAGCCTGGACCCGCTGACCTTTACAACCTAACCTCAACCCTAACCAGCTGACCTTTACAACCTAACCTCAACCCTAACCAGCTGACCTTTACAACCTAACCTTAACCTCAGATTCTACCGTTGTTCTGGTGGACTTTCACAGAACTTTTGTGACATTCTAGAACACATTCTGTTGTCATTTCAGAGTAGTAGCAGTTTCAGGTAGGTGTGCAGGGGTTACAGGGTTAGGGTTAAGGGTTACAGGGTTAGGGTTAAGGGTTACAGGGTTAAGGGTTCCAGGGGAGATGTTCCACAGACAGATCTGTTCCATCGTGGAGGCTCTGGCCAACGCGGCCGTGGCGGACATCTGCCAGCTGGTGGATGAGGGCTATGACGTCCTGCGTCTGGAGATCTCCTCACGCCAGGCAGAGAACAACGCGCTGAAAGACAAACTGCTTTTAATGGAGAAAAACATGATGTTTTCACCATTTTACCAACGAGAATCGGGACTCGAGAGCTCCTGGGTGAACAACGCACCTGGCAACAGCAGCAGCAAGTCATATGGCCCAGGTAAGTCCCCTAACGTCAGGTGTTGAGTCCCCTAACGTCAGGTGTTGAGTCCCCTAGCGTCATGTGTTAAGTCCCCTAGCGTCAGGTGTTAAGTATCCTAACGTCAGGTGTTAAGCCCCCTAACGTCAGGTGTTAAGCATCCTAACGTCAGGTGTTGAGTCCCCTAGCGTCAGGTGTTGAGTCCCCTAACGTCAGGTGTTGAGTCCCCTAACGTCAGGTGTTAAGTATCCTAACGTCAGGTGTTGAGTCCCCTAACGTCAGGTGTTGAGTCCCCTAACGTCAGGTGTTGAGTCCCCTAACGTCAGGTGTTGAGTCCCCTAGCGTCAGGTGTTGAGTCCCCTAACGTCAGGTGTTGAGTCCCCTAGCGTCAGGTGTTAAGTATCCTAACGGCAGGTGGTAAGTATCCTAACGTCAGGTGTTGAGTCCCCTAACGTCAGGTGTTGAGTCCCCTAGCGTCAGGTGTTGAGTCCCCTAACGTCAGGTGTTGAGTCCCCTAACGTCAGGTGTTGAGTCCCCTAACGTCAGGTGTTGAGTCCCCTAGCGTCAGGTGTTGAGTCCCCTAACGTCAGGTGTTGAGTCCCCTAGCGTCAGGTGTTGAGTCCCCTAGCGTCAGGTGTTAAGTACCCTAACGTCAGGTGTTAAGTATCCTAACGTCAGGTGTTGAGTCCCCTAACGTCAGGTGTTAAGTCCCCTAGCGTCAGGTGTTGAGTATCCTAACGTCAGGTGTTAAGTCCCCTAACGTCAGGTGTTAAGTATCCTAACGTCAGGTGTTAAGTATCCTAACGTCAGGGGTTAAGTCCCCTATCGTCAGGTGTTAAGCCCCCTAACGTCAGGTGGTAAGTATCCTAACGTCAGGTGTTAAGCCCCCTAACGTCAGGTGTTAAGTATCCTAACGTCGGGTGTTAAGCATCCTAACGTCAGGTGTTAAGCATCCTAACGTCAGGTGTTAAGTATCCTAACGTCAGGTGTTAAGTATCCTAACGTCAGGTGTTAAGTATCCTAACGTCAGGTGTTAGCCCCCTAACGTCAGGTGTTAAGCCCCCTAACGTCAGGTGTTAAGTATCCTAACGTCAGGTGTTAAGTACCCTAACGTCAGGTGTTAAGTATCATAACGTCAGGTGTTAAGCCCCCTAACGTCAGGTGTTAAGTCCCCTAACGTCAGGCGTTAAGTATCCTAACGTCAGGTGTTAAGTCCCCTAACGTCAGGTGTTAAGTATCCTAACGTCTAACGTCTTAACGGTGTTAAGATGCATCATGTTGCAGGTGAGGACTCTCACCAGGGGACTATTATGGTCTGTTAGTCTGTTATCACATTACAACAGTCATTAGTACTGTGATAGTACTGTCTCCATGCTGTTGTAACCAGACCATAGTATTAATGTCTGTCTGTGTAATCAGACCATAGTATTAATGACTGTCTGTGTAATCAGACCATAGTATTAATGACTGTCTGTGTAATCAGACCATAGTATTAATGTCTGTCTGTGTAATCAGACCATAGTATTAATGACTGTCTGTGTAATCAGACCATAGTACTAATGTCTGTCTGTGTAATCAGACCATAGTATTAATGACTGTCTGTGTAATCAGACCATAGTATTAATGTCTGTCTGTGTAATCAGACCATAGTATTAATGACTGTCTGTGTAATCAGACCATAGTACTAATGACTGTCTGTGTAATCAGACCATAGTACTAATGACATTAGTAGACATACATTCTGCTGTAATGTACAGGGGACCATGGCACTAATGTAATTGTAATGTAATTGTAATGTAATGTAATGTAATGTAATGTAATATAATGTAATGTAATTGTAATGTAAGGTGCAGGGGACCATGGTGCTCCAGTTGCTAAGGCCCTGGCGTGTCCAGTTGCTAAGGCCCTGGCGTGTCAGAACCAGAACCAGGTTCTGAGGACAGAGGTGGACTCCAGAGACCAGCGGGAGCCGGCCATGAGGAGCAAGGTTAGTGTATGTATGTGTTAGTGTTAGTGTTAGTGTTAGTGTATGTATGTGTTAGTGTTAGTGTATGTATGTGTTAGTGTTAGGGTTAGTGTTAGTGTTAGTGTATGTATGTGTTAGTGTTAGTGTTAGGGTTAGTGTTAGTGTTAGTGTATGTATGTGTTAGTGTTAGTGTATGTGTTAGTGTTAGTGTTAGTGTTAGTGTTAGTGTATGTATGTGTTAGTGTTAGTGTATGTATGTGTTAGTGTTAGTGTTAGTGTTAGTGTTAGTGTTAGTGTTAGTGTATGTATGTGTTAGTGTTAGTGTTAGTGTTAGTGTATGTATGTGTTAGTGTTAGTGTTAGTGTTAGTGTTAGTGTTAGTGTTAGTGTATGTATGTGTTAGTGTTAGTGTTAGTGTTAGTGTATGTATGTGTTAGTGTTAGTGTTAGTGTTAGTGTTAGTGTTAGTGTTAGTGTATGTATGTGTTAGTGTTAGTGTTAGTGTTAGTGTATGTATGTGTTAGTGTTAGGGTTAGTGTTAGTGTTAGTGTTAGGGTTAGTGTTAGTGTATGTATGTGTTAGTGTTAGTGTTAGTGTTAGTGTTAGTGTTAGTGTTAGTGTTAGTGTATGTATGTGTTAGTGTTAGGGTTAGTGTTAGTGTTAGTGTATGTATGTGTTAGTGTTAGGGTTAGTGTTAGTGTTAGTGTTAGTGTTATGTTATGTTATGTTATGTTAATTTTATTTATAATGCGCCCCCCATCCAACTTTTACATCGGCCCGGGGCGCAGCCCGGGTAAAGGAACAGATAAAGACAAGGACAAGGACAAGGAACACAGAAAGCAAACAGACACAGACGACTTAAACGTACATCTCAAGGGATACAATTTACAACAAATAGGGAGTAGACTTAGGGAACATCATTGACGAAGAGGTGGGATTTTAACTTGGCTCTAAAGGAGTCCAGAGTGGGGGCAGACTTGATGGCGGAAGGGAGCGCGTTCCACAGCGTCGGTGCTATCACCGCAAAGGCACGGTCACCCTTCCTCTTGAGGTTGGTGCGGGGGACCCTCAGGCTGAGTTGGGCGTCGGACCTGAGCCTGGGCCTTGAGGTGGAAGACAGGTCCAGGAGGTCCTTGATGTAGGGTGGGGCGAGACTGTTGAGAGCTTTGTAGACAAAGGTGCAGATCTTGAACTTCACTCTCTTCTTTACTGGGAGCCAGTGAAGGGAGATGAGGACAGGGGAGATGTGGTCCCTCATTTTAGTGCCTGACACCAGCCTGGCAGCGGCATTTTGGACTAGCTGCAGGCGGTAGATGGTCTTATCAGGAAGTCCAGCATAGAGTGAGTTGCAGTAGTCGAGCCTAGATGAAATTAGCATGAGGACGACCCTCCTCAGGTCACTGGGGGTGAGGAAAGACTTGATCTTGGCTATGATGCGTAGTTGGTATAGGCATGCCTTCACGACGGAGTTCACTTGTCGGTCAAGGTTAAGCTCGGAGTCAAAGATGACACCGAGGTTCTTGACATGTGGTCTGACAAGGGTGGACAGGCTTCCCATGTTGGTGCTGAGCTGAGTGATGGCGGTGGTGTTGCCGATGAGGAGGATTTCCCCCTTGCTCTCATTCAGCTGTAGGAAGTTCTGGGCCATCCACTCCTTCACATCGTGGAGGCAGTCCATCAGGCGCATCAGATCGGCGGGGTCGTCAGTGTTGATTGATAAGTAAAGCTGGGTGTCGTCCGCATAGCAGTGGAATGAGATCTGGTAGCGTTGAGGGATTAGACAGAGGGGGAGCATGTAGAGGGAGAACAAGATGGGACCGAGGATGGAGCCCTGAGGGACCCCACAGGTGAGGTTGGCTTGTCTGGAGGAGCTGTCTGCTATGTGGACGGCGTGGGTTCTATTACTGAGGTAAGACTTGAACCAGGACAAGGCGGTGTCGGTGATGCCAACCTCCTGCTGGAGGCGATTAAAGAGGATGGCATGGTCTATAGTGTCAAAAGCTGCGCTGAGGTCCAGGAGGACCAGGGCAGCACATTTCCTGGAGTCTGCGATGAGTGTTAGTGTTAGTGTTAGTGTTAGTGTTAGTGTTAGGGTTAGTGTTAGTGTTTAGTGTTAGTGTTAGGGTTAGTGTTTAGTGTTAGTGTTTAGTGTTAGTGTTAGTGTTTAGTGTTAGTGTTTAGTGTTAGTGTTAGTGTTAGTGTTAGGGTTAGGGTTAGTGTTAGTGTTAGTGTAGGTGTTAGTGTTAGTGTTAGTGTAGGTGTTAGTGTTAGTGTTAGGGTTAGTGTTAGTGTTAGTGTTAGTGTTAGTGTTAGGGTTAGTGTTAGTGTTAGTGTTAGTGTTAGTGTTTGTGTTTGTGTTAGTGTTAGGGCTAGTGTTAGTGTTAGTGTTAGTGTTAGTGTTAGGGTTAGTGTTAGTGTTAGTGATAGTGTTAGTGTTAGTGTTAGTGTTAGTGTTAGTGTTAGTGTAGGTGTTAGTGTTAGGGCTAGTGATAGTGTTAGTGTTAGGGCTAGTGTTAGTGTTAGTGTTAGTGTTAGTGTTAGTATTAGTGTTAGTGTTAGTATTAGTGTTAGTGTTAGTGTTAGTGTTAGGGTTAGTGTTAGTGTTAGTGATAGTGTTAGTGTTAGTGTTAGTGTTAGTGTTAGTGATAGTGTTAGTGTGAGTGTAGGTGTTAGTGTTAGTGTTAGTGGTTAGTGTTAGTGTTAGTGTTAGTGTTTAGGGTTAGTGTTAGTGTTAGTGTGAGTGTAGGTGTTAGTGTTAGTGTTAGGGCTAGTGTTAGTGTTAGTGGTTAGTGTTAGTGTTAGTGTTAGTGTTAGTGTTAGTGGTTAGTGTTAGTGTTAGTGTTAGTGTAGGTGTTAGTGTTAGGGCTAGTGTTAGTGTTAGTGGTTAGTGTTAGTGTTAGTGTAGGTGTTAGTGTTAGTGTTAGGGCTAGTGTTAGTGTTAGTGGTTAGTGTTAGTGTTAGGGTTAGTGTGAGTGGAGGTGTTAGTGTTAGGGCTAGTGTTAGTGTTAGGGCTAGTGTTAGTGTTAGTGATAGTGTTAGGGTTAGGGTTAGTGTTAGGGTTAGTGTTAGTGTAGGTGTTAGTGGTTAGTGTTAGGGTTAGTGTTAGTGTTAGGGTTAGTGTTAGTGTTAGTGTTAGGGTTAGGGTTAGTGTTGGTGTTAGTGTTAGTGTTAATGTTAGTGTTAGTGTTAGTGTTAGGGTTAGTGTTAGTGTTAGTGTTAGTGTTAGGGTTAGTGTTAGTGTTAGTGTTAGTGTAGGTGTTAGTGGTTAGTGTTAGTTAGTGTTAGTGTTAGTGTTAGTGTTAATGTTAGTGTTAGTGTTAGGGTTAGTGTTAGTGTTTAGGGTTAGTGTTAGTGTTAGTGTTAGTGTTAGTGTTAGTGTTAGTGTTAGGGTTAGTGTTAGTGTTAGTGTTAGGGTTAGTGTTAGTGTTAGTGTTAGTGTTAGTGTAGGTGTTAGTGGTTAGTGTTAGTGTTAGTGTTAGTTAGTGTTAGTGTTAGTGTTAGTGTTAGTGTTAGTGTTAGTGTTAGTGTTTAGGGTTAGTGTTAGTGTTAGTGTTAGTGTTAGTGTTAATGTTAGTGTTAATGTTAGTGTCAGTGTTAGGGTTAGTGTTAGTGTTTAGGGTTAGTGTTAGTGTTAGTGTTAGTTAGTGTTAGTGTTAGTGTTAGTGTTAGTGTTAGTGTTAGTGTTAGTGTTTAGGGTTAGTGTTAGTGTTAGTGTTAGTGTTAGTGTTAATGTTAGTGTTAATGTTAGTGTCAGTGTTAGGGTTAGTGTTAGTGTTTAGGGTTAGTGTTAGTGTTAGTGTTAGGGTTAGTGTTAGTGTTAGTGTTAGGGTTAGTGTTAGTGTTAGTGTTAGGGTAAGTGTTAGTGTTAGGGTTAGTGTTAGTGTTAGTGTTAGTGTTAGTGTTTAGGGTTAGTGTTAGTGTTAGTGTTTAGTGTTAGTGTTAGTGTTAGTGTTAGCGCTAGTGTTAGTGTTAGTGTAGGTGTTAGTGTTAGTGTTAGGGTTAGGGTTAGTGTTAGTGTTAGTGTTAGGGTTAGTGTTAGTGTTTAGTGTTAGTGTTAGGGTTAGTGTTAGTGTTAGTGTAGGTGTTAGTGTTAGTGGTTAGTGTTAGTGGTTAGTGTTAGCAGTGTTTCCTCCAGGAATTTTTACAATGGTGGCGGGTGGCCGTGACCGCGCGCGTAGCGCTCGCGATTTTTTCGCGTGCACGCGCATGAAACGCGCACGCGCGCTCAAAACAACGTTTTTTTTTTTTTTTTTTTTTTTCTTCTAATCACAGCCAAAAATAGAGGATGGCCCAAAAAAATAAATAATGAATATACAGAATATAAACTTGTGACTGACAGTCACATACACACACAAAGATCATCAGCTATAATATAATACGAAGTAGGCCTACATGAGCACAAAAGCGGCTAACGTTACTGATTAACTGTTTACTGTAGTGCAGAGAGATGGTAGTCGTAGGCGGCGTATCAAATGACAATGCTAAACGTTTAATGAAGGACATGAACGATTGTCAACAACACACTCAAGCATGCCTGGATATTTGTAAGAACTCTCGCGAGATTTATCAGACTAAACCTGGATTTTCCCTTTAGCGATGTTGATGGAATACCCCCCGGATGTCACTACGGTGGCCTGTACACAATAACAATAATACCACAGTTCACATTTAGACCAATCAGGAGCCCTTGTGTCACGTCGTCAACTGAATGTCATTAATCTGATTTTGGATCAGCGGTTAGAGAGAGATGGGCGTGGATTTAGGTGCACTTTTAGTCAATTATAGCGCTGATCTAGGATCAGATATATTTTAATCAGCTAAAATGTTTTTTTTTTTTTGTTTTTTTTTTGAGAATTTTTTTTTTTTTTTTTTTGAGAAATCTGAATGGTGGCGGAGGAAATTCCATCGTGGCGGCCCGCCACGATGAAATGCATGTAGAGGAAACACTGGTGTTAGTGTTAGTGTTAATGTTAGTGTTAATGTTAGTGTTAGTGTTAGTGTAGGTGTTAGTGTTAGTGGTTAGTGTTAGTGGTTAGTGTTAGTGTTAGTGTTAGTGTTAATGTTAGTGTTAGTGTTAATGTTAGTGTTAATGTTAGTGTTAGTGTTAGTGTTAGGGTTAGTGTTAGTGTTAGTGTTTAGGGTTAGTGTTAGTGTTAGTGTTAATGTTAGTGTTAATGTTAGTGTCAGTGTTAGGGTTAGTGTTAGTGTTAGTGTTTAGGGTTAGTGTTAGTGTTAGTGTTAGTGTTAGGGTAAGTGTTAGTGTTAGGGTTAGTGTTAGTGTTAGTGTTAGTGTTAGTGTTAGGGTTAGTGTTAGTGTTAGTGTTAGTGTTAGTGTTAGTGTTAGTGTTAGTGTTAGTGTTTAGGGTTAGTGTTAGTGTTAGTGTTAGTGTTTAGGGTTAGTGTTAGTGTTAGTGTTAGTGTTTAGGGTTAGTGTTAGTGTTAGTGTTAGCGCTAGTGTTAGTGTAGGTGTTAGTGTTAGTGTTAGTGTTAGTGTTAGGGTTAGGGTTAGTGTTAGGGTTAGTGTTACTGTTAGTGTTAGTGTTAGTGTTAGTGTTAGGGTTAGTGTTAGTGTTAGTGTTAGTGTTAGGGTTAGGGTTAGTGTTAGGGTTAGTGTTACTGTTAGTGTTAGTGTTAGTGTTAGTGTTAGTGTTTAGTGTTAGTGTTAGGGTTAGTGTTTAGGGTTAGTGTTAGTGTTAGTGTTAGTGTTAGTGTAGGTGTTAGTGTTAGTGTTAGTGTTAGTGTTAGTGTTAGTGTAGGTGTTAGTGTTAGTGTAGGTGTTAGTGTTAGTGTAGGTGTTAGTGTTAGTGTTAGTGTTAGTGTTAGTGTTTAGGGTTAGTGTTAGGGTTAGTGTTAGTGTTAGTGTTAGTGTTTAGGGTTAGTGTTAGTGTTAGTGTTAGTGTTAGGTGTTAGTGTTAGTGTTAGGTAGGGATGGGACGATTATCGTGTTTATCGTTAATCGCGATAAAAACACCCGCGATAACTTTATCGTGGAGAATTTTAATTAGTTGAATAATCGTCATAATCGTTTTTTTTTTTTTTTTTTTTTTTTTTTAAATGACTGGACTTTTTAAATAGGCACTACATTTTATAAACACTGCTTTGTCTGTCTGTTTTTATTGTATGTATTAATGTATGTGACCTATGTGTGTTTTTTTGGGGGGGGGTTAATATTTCACAGTGTTTCACAGAGACATGTACACAACAGGACATAACAACAACAACTAGTATCCGTGGGGGAGGTTATTGTCCCATTAATAGTAGAAAACTAGTTTTGCACTTTGTTATGCAGTACATTGTCCATAAACAGAAAATGTTTAAAAACAAAACAAAAACAAAAAAACAGGGGGGGGGAGGAGGCCATGTCACATATCAGAAATAAACAGAAAAGAAAATGACACAACACATGCCATAATATATGGGGGGATCACCCCCATCGGAGACAGCATCCATGTCTTACAGTCCTAAACACAGCGGCAGCACAACACCAGCACAGTAAATAATATTGTGACCCATACATTGTAGATCTGTTACACATTCGTCTTGTGTACTTTCTTGAGTGTAATCCACCAAACCTTTCATTACAATGGCAGCCAGGCTGGTACCAATATAATCTAAGAACGGAGACCAAATCTTATAGAATGTCTTTATCTTACACTTAGACCTATATGTCAGATATTCCATAGGAATCATATCAAAAATTACCTTGTGCCATCCAGCTATTGTAGGCGGTTTGCAGTCTATCCATTTCAGCAATATATTTTTCCTTGCACAAAAAGTGAGGATACACAGAAGTCTTTTGGAATGCATACTTTTAAGTTGTTTGTCTGGGAACCCAAACAATAGACACATGGGGTCCTTATCCAATGTAACATCTAGAATTAGATGAATTTTATCCACTATACCTTTCCAGTAATCATCTATATATCTACAAGTCCAAACACAATGAACAAAGCTCCCAACCTCGGTAATACACTTTGTACACATTTCCGATTTGTTATGATCCATTTTATGTCTAAGTTGGGGAGTAATCTGCAAACGTTGTAGTAGTCTAAATTGCGTTTCCTTCGTCCTATTACAGATTGAGATGTCGTTTGCCGATTGCCATATTAGTGACCAAGTTGCTTCATCAGTATTAATGTTCAGGTCATTATTCCAGTCTTTGGGCGTAAATTCAGGTTTGCCTTTATTATTTCGAAAGTGCTCTATACCCAAGCCCCAGAATGCCTCTCGTCTTTCCAGCAGAGACTATCTCCTCCAGCGGAGAGGGTTGGTGACAGAGGCCAGTGTCTTTTTGGCTATTTAAAAAACTTCGTATCTGAAGGTATCTGAAAAACTCATTTCGTGGTAGGTCATATTTCTTACATAATTGGTCAAATGAAAGTAGTATTTCCGTATCATATAAATGTCCGATAGTAACCATCCCTTTGCTGTCCCACCGCTTGAAACCCCTATCCGTGGCACCAGGGGAGAAGTCTATGTTGCCCCAAACTGGCGAGAGGGAGGATGTCATAATCGTATGTTATAAATAAATAGTAATATAATTGAGATTTCTCACATTTGCACTTTAACCTATCTTGAAGCTTTCAAGTCTCTAAGCCACAAGGCTAGCACTCAGTTTGATGACAGAAAAGTGTCAGTGTTCAAGTTTTGTTTGACAGTATTTTTTTCCTTTATTTATGCAGTGATACCTTATAATTTATCATTACCTTATTTAAGATTTTATTAAAGATTTTTATTTTTGTCAAGATGTTTTTAAAATGATGTTAATGTTATTAACATGATTCAATAAAAATACAACAAAATCTAAGTTAAAGTGATTACAGTGTGTTTTATTGGCATTCTAAAAAAAAAGTTTTTTTTTTTTTTTTTTTTTTAATTCTCGCGATAATATCGTGGATCGCGATTATTTTGCCCACGATAATCGTGACATTACATTTTCTAATCGTCCCACCCCTAGTGTTAGGGCTAGTGTTTAGTGTTAGTGTTAGTGTTAGTGTTAGGGTTAGTGTTAGTGGAACAACATTCACAATAAAACCCCACCGTTAGTCATTATCTTTATTTATTTATTTTGTATGTTTTTATTGCCATGAAATCAAGTCAGTCAGTTATTGGGATGTTCTGCTCTCGGCCCGGGGTCAGAGGTCATAGACGGAGACCCTGGAGCTATTAGGGGTTCAGTGCCTTGCTCAAGGACACCTCGACATGTGGCCAGCCCAGGTTCGTTCCCTTTGTCAAATTGACCATGGGGAATGTCTAGAGGTGTACAGTTTGTGATGTCATCTGTGATGTCATGAGTCTGAGATGTCATGTCATCTGTGATGTCATCTGTGACTAGACTGTACACTGAAACATGTATGCATGTATGATAATGATAATAATAATAACGTTAATGACTCCGTTCTATAATGATAATAATGATAATAATAGTAATAATTATTATAATTATTATAATTATAATAATAGTAATTATAATAATGATAATAATAATGATAATAATACTGATAATAATAATAATGACAATAATAACAATGATAATAACAATGATGATAATAATGATAATAATAATAATAACAATAATGATGATAATAATAATAACAATAATAATGATAATAATAATGATGATGATGATGATAATAATAATCCCACTTGTTTGGTTGCAGGCAGACGTGGAGGAGGAGGGTCCAGACCTGCTGATCTACATAAAGGAAGAACAGCCTGACCTGGAGCTGAAGGCCCCGCCCCCCCAGCATGAGGAGGGGGAGGGGGAGGGGGAGGCGGACAAACCTCTCCACCAGGACGGATGCAGAACCAGAACCGGCCTTCTCCCCCCCTCGTCATGTGACTCTGTGCTGCGTGACCCAGACACACAGAGCCAGGAGCCCCCCTCGTCATGTGACTCTGTGCTGCGTGACCCAGACACACAGAGCCAGGAGAGAGACACCTCCGCAGAGACACAAGCTGCAGCAGACAACAAAGGCAGCACTTCTTCCTGTGGGTGGGACGCCATGACACAGGAAGCAGGAAGTGACCCGGGTGACCCTGACAACAGTGAGGCCTCCTCCACCAACGCCCTCCGCCCTCACTACCGCGGGCCCGGTGGCGGAGGCGGACCCAGGAAGCCCACTTGTTCTTATGCCTCAAGGTCACATGACTCTCGCATGCCCAAGGCCTTCAGCAGTCACGGGGTGGGGGTGAGACAGCCAATCAGGAGGCAGAGCGGCGCGAGTGTGGTGGCGGTGGTGTCCAAACCTGCCGTAAACAACAACAACACAACAACAACAACAAGAATAACCTTCCCCAGTGGTCTGAGTATGACCAAGCCCTTCATGTCCCACCCTCCCCAGCGATCCAGGAAGGAGAGGTTCATCTGTAAACAGTGTGGGAAGGGCTGGATCAGCGCCAGCGGTCTGAGGACGCACCAGAGGGTTCACACAGGGGAGCGGCCGTTCAGCTGCCAGCAGTGCGACAAGACGTTCAACCAGCTGTCCAACCTGAAGAGACACGTGAGGATCCACGCGGGGAAGAAGCCCTTCGGCTGCGACCGCTGCGGGGACACGTTCGCTGACAGAGTCTGCTTCGCCAAGCACCCGTGTTTTGGACAGAGCTAGATTGGAGCTCAGACAATTAAGCTGTTTTTTTCCCCCTTACTAAGCAGGGTTCAGGGACAGTAACGCCGTCTTACTTGTCCAGACCAAGTAAAACATTCGCCGGGGTTTGTTTGCGCGAGCCCGACGACGCTGCTGGATCCTGGATCTGTTTACCTGTGTGCAGGAAGAACAACAGACGGCGCAGGGCAGCGCCAGACCAGACTAGATGATCGTGAGTGAAGATATTATCAAAGCGTACGGGTGATCGACAGAGACATGACAGATGACATGACCCATGACAGAGTTGAAGCTCCTCCCTCTCCACCTCTGTCACCTGCATCATCTTCATCCCGCTCCTCATCTTCACTGTCATGTGACCTCTCCTCATTACAGATGCAGACAGGAAGTGGCTGTGATTGGCTTGTGCCTTACCTGAGGGCGTGACTCTCACCTGTGTATAAAGATCCACGCTTTCTCTCTCTGTCTTCACTTTCTCTGAGGACCGTTCTCTGACAGACCAGGTCTGCTTGTAAACTGTTCTCCTTTTACAAAAGATAATAAAATACCATTCTATACCAGGCTAACTTTTCAAATTTCTATTTAGACAATATTCTTATATTTTTCCTACTACAGTACCAATCAAGCATCTACAATCTGATCTGGCTTCATAGTTGTCCAAACCTTGAAGCCCTGAAAACAAATGAATCTGAACTAATGTACCACAACCTGCAGGTCATGTCCTTTGTGTATGATCACATGTCAACTAATAATCTTCCAGATCTTGGTTAAGTATATATATGTGTGTGTGTGTGTGTGTGTTAAGTATATATACATTCAACATGCTCATTGGTTAAGTATATATACGTTCAAGACTCGAGATTCAATATAGCTTTATTGTGTCACACAGTGACAGAAATGCTCCTTCGACAGGCAGAAGTGCAGCTCAAGGATTTCAGTTTCCACATTAAAAACACACATAGGTCACATACATTAATACATACAATAAAAACAGACAGACATAGTAGTGTTTATAAAATGTAGTGCCTATTTACAAAGTCCAGTCATTTAAAAATAATAATAAAAAACAATAAAAATGCTAGAGAGAGAGAGAGAGAGAGAGAGAGAGAGAGAGATGATGATATGATATGAACTATAACCCCAGTGTGTAGACAGATAGAGTTGACTTCATCTCTGAGTGTCTCAGTAATGACAGAGTTGGGCTCAGAGTCCTTTAATAATAATAATAATAATAATAATAATAATAATAATAATAACTTTATTTATATAGCACTTTACGTCAAAGTGCTTTACAAGTACAATAGGTTAAAAAAACACACACACATTTAAACAATCTAAAAACAGCTATTTCAAAAAAATAAAAATAAACACACAATTTCGCACCACTTTGAGCTTTTATTTTGAAAAACATCCGGAGACAGTTCACCCGGAAGTACTTCAGAGAAGCTCCGTCGTGACTGTGTGACTGTTTGGTTCGTCCAGACTGAACACAGACAGAACCCCAGAGTCACCCTAACCCGTGGAAAGGGTCTCCCCTAACCCTAACCCGTGGAAAGGGTCTCCCCTAACCCTAACCCGTGGAAATAAAGGGTTGTATTATATAAAAGCGCCCAGCATGTCTGACAGCGTCACGTTTCCTGCTCAGCTGGCCTCCATCATAGAGGTCTTAGCCAACGCGGCCGTGGCGGAGATCTGCAAACTGGTGGAGGATGGATACTCGGTGCTCCGCCTGCAGGTCTGCCAGGGCTAGACCCTACTACCCCTAACTAACTGTTACCTACCCCCTAACCCCCTCTGTTACCTACCCCCTAACCCCCTCTGTTACCTACCCCCTCTGTTACCTACCCCCTAACCATCTCCTCTACACCCTCTGTGTGTTCTACACTCTCTGTGTTCTACACTCTCTCTGTTACCTACCCCCTCTGTTACCTACCCCCTCTCTGTGTTCTACTCTCTCTGTGTTCTACCCTCTCTGTGTTCTACACCCTCTCTGTGTTCTACTCTCTCTGTGTTCTACACTCTCTGTGTTCTACACTCTCTGTGTTCTACACTCTCTCTGTGTTCTACACTCTCTGTGTTCTACTCTCTCTGTGTTCTACACTCTCTGTGTTCTACTCTCTCTGTGTTCTACACTCTCTGTGTTCTACACTCTCTCTGTGTTCTACACTCTCTGTGTTCTACTCTCTCTGTGTTCTACACTCTCTCTGTGTTCTACTCTCTCTGTGTTCTACTCTCTCTGTGTTCTACACTCTCTGTGTTCTACTCTCTCTGTGTTCTACACTCTCTGTGTTCTACTCTCTCTGTGTTCTACACTCTGTGTTCTACACTCTCTCTGTGTTCTGCACTCTCTGTGTTCTACACTCTCTGTGTTCTACACTCTCTGTGTTCTACTCTCTCTGTGTTCTACTCTCTCTCTGTGTTCTACTCTCTCTGTGTTCTACTCTCTCTGTGTTCTACACTCTCTGTGTTCTACACTCTCTCTGTGTTCTACACTCTCTGTGTTCTACACTCTCTGTGTTCTACACTCTCTGTGTTCTACACTCTCTCTGTGTTCTACACTCTCTGTGTTCTACACTCTCTGTGTTCTACTCTCTCTGTGTTCTACTCTCTCTGTGTTCTACACTCTCTGTGTTCTACACTCTGTGTTCTACACTCTCTGTGTTCTACACTCTCTCTGTGTTCTACACTCTCTGTGTTCTACTCTCTCTGTGTTCTACTCTCTCTGTGTTCTACACTCTCTGTGTTCTACTCTCTCTGTGTTCTACTCTCTCTGTGTTCTACACTCTCTGTGTTCTACTCTCTCTGTGTTCTACACTCTCTCTGTGTTCTACACTCTCTGTGTTCTACACTCTCTGTGTTCTACTCTCTCTGTGTTCTACTCTCTCTCTGTGTTCTACTCTCTCTGTGTTCTACTCTCTCTCTGTGTTCTACACTCTCTGTGTTCTACACTCTCTGTGTTCTACACTCTCTGTGTTCTACTCTCTCTGTGTTCTACACTCTCTGTGTTCTACACTCTCTCTGTGTTCTACTCTCTCTGTGTTCTACTCTCTCTGTGTTCTACTCTCTCTGTGTTCTACACTCTCTGTGTTCTACTCTCTCTGTGTTCTACACTCTCTGTGTTCTACTCTCTCTCTGTGTTCTACACCCTCTCTGTGTTCTACACTCTCTGTGTTCTACTCTCTCTCTGTGTTCTACACTCTCTGTGTTCTACACTCTCTGTGTTCTACTCTCTCTGTGTTCTACTCTCTCTGTGTTCTACACTCTCTGTGTTCTACTCTCTCTGTGTTCTACACTCTCTCTGTGTTCTACTCTCTCTGTGTTCTACACTCTCTGTGTTCTACACTCTCTGTGTTCTACACTCTGTGTTCTACACTCTCTGTGTTCTACACTCTCTGTGTTCTACTCTCTCTGTGTTCTACACTCTCTGTGTTCTACACTCTCTGTGTGTTCTACACTCTCTGTGTTCTACACTCTCTGTGTTCTACACTCTCTGTGTGTTCTACACTCTCTCTGTGTTCTACTCTCTCTGTGTTCTACACTCTCTCTGTGTTCTACACTCTCTGTGTTCTACTCTCTCTGTGTTCTACACTCTCTGTGTTCTACTCTCTCTGTGTTCTACACTCTCTGTGTTCTACACTCTCTGTGTTCTACTCTCTCTGTGTTCTACACTCTCTGTGTTCTACACTCTCTGTGTTCTACACTCTCTGTGTGTTCTACACTCTCTGTGTTCTACTCTCTCTGTGTTCTACTCTCTCTGTGTTCTACTCTCTCTGTGTTCTACTCTCTCTGTGTTCTACACTCTCTGTGTTCTACACTCTCTGTGTTCTACACTCTCTGTGTTCTACACTCTCTGTGTTCTACACTCTCTCTGTGTTCTACTCTCTCTGTGTTCTACTCTCTCTGTGTTCTACTCTCTCTGTGTTCTACTCTCTCTGTGTTCTACACTCTCTGTGTTCTACACTCTCTGTGTTCTACACTCTCTGTGTTCTACACTCTCTGTGTTCTACACTCTCTCTGTGTTCTACACTCTCTCTGTGTTCTACACTCTCTGTGTTCTACTCTCTCTGTGTTGTACTCTCTCTGTGTTCTACACTCTCTGTGTTCTACTCTCTCTGTGTTCTACTCTCTCTGTGTTCTACACTCTCTGTGTTCTACTCTCTCTCTGTGTTCTACTCTCTCTGTGTTCTACTCTCTCTGTGTTCTACTCTCTCTGTGTTCTACACTCTCTCTGTGTTCTACTCTCTCTGTGTTCTACTCTCTCTCTGTGTTCTACTCTCTCTGTGTTCTACACTCTCTGTGTTCTACACTCTCTCTGTGTTCTACTCTCTCTGTGTTCTACTCTCTCTGTGTTCTACACTCTCTCTGTGTTCTACACTCTCTGTGTTCTACACTCTCTGTGTTCTACTCTCTCTGTGTTCTACACTCTCTGTGTTCTACTCTCTCTGTGTTCTACACTCTCTGTGTTCTACACTCTCTGTGTTCTACACTCTCTCTGTGTTCTACTCTCTCTGTGTTCTACACCCTCTCTGTGTTCTACACTCTCTGTGTTCTACACTCTCTGTGTTCTACACTCTCTGTGTTCTACTCTCTCTGTGTTCTACACTCTCTGTGTTCTACACTCTCTGTGTTCTACACTCTCTCTGTGTTCTACACTCTCTGTGTTCTACACTCTCTCTGTGTTCTACACTCTCTCTGTGTTCTACACTCTCTGTGTTCTACTCTCTCTGTGTTCTACACTCTCTGTGTTCTACACTCTCTGTGTTCTACACTCTCTGTGTTCTACACTCTCTGTGTTCTACTCTCTCTGTGTTCTACTCTCTCTGTGTTCTACACTCTCTGTGTTCTACTCTCTCTGTGTTCTACTCTCTCTGTGTTCTACTCTCTCTGTGTTCTACTCTCTCTGTGTTCTACACTCTCTGTGTTCTACTCTCTCTGTGTTCTACACTCTCTGTGTTCTACTCTCTCTGTGTTCTACTCTCTCTGTGTTCTACTCTCTCTGTGTTCTACTCTCTCTGTGTTCTACACTCTCTGTGTTCTACTCTCTCTGTGTTCTACACTCTCTCTGTGTTCTACTCTCTCTGTGTTCTACACTCTCTGTGTTCTACTCTCTCTGTGTTCTACTCTCTCTGTGTTCTACTCTCTCTGTGTTCTACTCTCTCTGTGTTCTACTCTCTCTGTGTTCTACTCTCTCTGTGTTCTACACTCTCTGTGTTCTACTCTCTCTGTGTTCTACACTCTCTGTGTTCTACTCTCTCTGTGTTCTACTCTCTCTGTGTTCTACACTCTCTGTGTTCTACACTCTCTGTGTTCTACTCTCTCTGTGTTCTACACTCTCTCTGTGTTCTACACTCTCTCTGTGTTCTACTCTCTCTGTGTTCTACTCTCTCTGTGTTCTACTCTCTCTGTGTTCTACACTCTCTGTGTTCTACTCTCTCTGTGTTCTACACTCTCTGTGTTCTACACTCTCTGTGTTCTACACTCTCTGTGTTCTACTCTCTCTGTGTTCTACACTCTCTCTGTGTTCTACACTCTCTCTGTGTTCTACTCTCTCTGTGTTCTACACTCTCTGTGTTCTACTCTCTCTGTGTTCTACACTCTCTGTGTTCTACACTCTCTGTGTTCTACACTCTCTGTGTTCTACACTCTCTGTGTTCTACACTCTCTGTGTTCTACACTCTCTGTGTTCTACACCCTCTGTGTTCTACACTCTCTGTGTTCTACACTCTCTCTGTGTTCTACTCTCTCTGTGTTCTACACTCTCTCTGTGTTCTACACTCTCTCTGTGTTCTACACTCTCTCTGTGTTCTACACTCTCTGTGTTCTACACTCTCTGTGTTCTACACTCTCTGTGTTCTACACTCTCTGTGTTCTACACTCTCTCTGTGTTCTACACTCTCTGTGTTCTACACTCTCTCTGTGTTCTACACTCTCTGTGTTCTACTCTCTCTGTGTTGTACTCTCTCTGTGTTCTACACTCTCTGTGTTCTACTCTCTCTGTGTTCTACTCTCTCTGTGTTCTACACTCTCTGTGTTCTACTCTCTCTCTGTGTTCTACTCTCTCTGTGTTCTACTCTCTCTGTGTTCTACTCTCTCTGTGTTCTACACTCTCTCTGTGTTCTACTCTCTCTGTGTTCTACTCTCTCTCTGTGTTCTACTCTCTCTGTGTTCTACACTCTCTGTGTTCTACACTCTCTCTGTGTTCTACTCTCTCTGTGTTCTACTCTCTCTGTGTTCTACACTCTCTCTGTGTTCTACACTCTCTGTGTTCTACACTCTCTGTGTTCTACTCTCTCTGTGTTCTACACTCTCTGTGTTCTACTCTCTCTGTGTTCTACACTCTCTGTGTTCTACACTCTCTGTGTTCTACACTCTCTCTGTGTTCTACTCTCTCTGTGTTCTACACCCTCTCTGTGTTCTACACTCTCTGTGTTCTACACTCTCTGTGTTCTACACTCTCTGTGTTCTACACTCTCTGTGTTCTACTCTCTCTGTGTTCTACACTCTCTGTGTTCTACACTCTCTGTGTTCTACACTCTCTCTGTGTTCTACACTCTCTGTGTTCTACACTCTCTCTGTGTTCTACACTCTCTCTGTGTTCTACACTCTCTGTGTTCTACTCTCTCTGTGTTCTACACTCTCTGTGTTCTACACTCTCTGTGTTCTACACTCTCTGTGTTCTACTCTCTCTGTGTTCTACTCTCTCTGTGTTCTACACTCTCTGTGTTCTACTCTCTCTGTGTTCTACTCTCTCTGTGTTCTACACTCTCTCTGTGTTCTACTCTCTCTGTGTTCTACACTCTCTGTGTTCTACTCTCTCTGTGTTCTACACTCTCTGTGTTCTACTCTCTCTGTGTTCTACTCTCTCTGTGTTCTACTCTCTCTGTGTTCTACTCTCTCTGTGTTCTACACTCTCTGTGTTCTACTCTCTCTGTGTTCTACACTCTCTCTGTGTTCTACTCTCTCTGTGTTCTACACTCTCTGTGTTCTACTCTCTCTGTGTTCTACTCTCTCTGTGTTCTACTCTCTCTGTGTTCTACTCTCTCTGTGTTCTACTCTCTCTGTGTTCTACTCTCTCTGTGTTCTACACTCTCTGTGTTCTACTCTCTCTGTGTTCTACACTCTCTGTGTTCTACTCTCTCTGTGTTCTACACTCTCTGTGTTCTACACTCTCTGTGTTCTACTCTCTCTGTGTTCTACACTCTCTCTGTGTTCTACACTCTCTCTGTGTTCTACTCTCTCTGTGTTCTACTCTCTCTGTGTTCTACTCTCTCTGTGTTCTACACTCTCTGTGTTCTACTCTCTCTGTGTTCTACACTCTCTGTGTTCTACACTCTCTGTGTTCTACACTCTCTGTGTTCTACTCTCTCTGTGTTCTACACTCTCTCTGTGTTCTACACTCTCTCTGTGTTCTACTCTCTCTGTGTTCTACACTCTCTGTGTTCTACTCTCTCTGTGTTCTACTCTCTCTGTGTTCTACACTCTCTCTGTGTTCTACACTCTCTGTGTTCTACTCTCTCTGTGTTCTACACTCTCTGTGTTCTACACTCTCTGTGTTCTACACTCTCTGTGTTCTACACTCTCTGTGTTCTACACCCTCTGTGTTCTACACTCTCTGTGTTCTACACTCTCTCTGTGTTCTACTCTCTCTGTGTTCTACACTCTCTGTGTTCTACACTCTCTCTGTGTTCTACACTCTCTCTGTGTTCTACTCTCTCTGTGTTCTACTCTCTCTCTGTGTTCTACTCTCTCTGTGTTCTACTCTCTCTCTGTGTTCTACTCTCTCTGTGTTCTACACTCTCTGTGTTCTACACTCTCTCTGTGTTCTACTCTCTCTGTGTTCTACTCTCTCTGTGTTCTACACTCTCTCTGTGTTCTACACTCTCTGTGTTCTACACTCTCTGTGTTCTACTCTCTCTGTGTTCTACACTCTCTGTGTTCTACTCTCTCTGTGTTCTACACTCTCTGTGTTCTACACTCTCTGTGTTCTACACTCTCTCTGTGTTCTACTCTCTCTGTGTTCTACACCCTCTCTGTGTTCTACACTCTCTGTGTTCTACACTCTCTGTGTTCTACACTCTCTGTGTTCTACACTCTCTGTGTTCTACTCTCTCTGTGTTCTACACTCTCTGTGTTCTACACTCTCTGTGTTCTACACTCTCTCTGTGTTCTACACTCTCTGTGTTCTACACTCTCTCTGTGTTCTACACTCTCTCTGTGTTCTACACTCTCTGTGTTCTACTCTCTCTGTGTTCTACACTCTCTGTGTTCTACACTCTCTGTGTTCTACACTCTCTGTGTTCTACTCTCTCTGTGTTCTACTCTCTCTGTGTTCTACACTCTCTGTGTTCTACTCTCTCTGTGTTCTACTCTCTCTGTGTTCTACACTCTCTCTGTGTTCTACTCTCTCTGTGTTCTACACTCTCTGTGTTCTACTCTCTCTGTGTTCTACACTCTCTGTGTTCTACTCTCTCTGTGTTCTACTCTCTCTGTGTTCTACTCTCTCTGTGTTCTACTCTCTCTGTGTTCTACACTCTCTGTGTTCTACTCTCTCTGTGTTCTACACTCTCTCTGTGTTCTACTCTCTCTGTGTTCTACACTCTCTGTGTTCTACTCTCTCTGTGTTCTACTCTCTCTGTGTTCTACTCTCTCTGTGTTCTACTCTCTCTGTGTTCTACTCTCTCTGTGTTCTACTCTCTCTGTGTTCTACACTCTCTGTGTTCTACTCTCTCTGTGTTCTACACTCTCTGTGTTCTACTCTCTCTGTGTTCTACACTCTCTGTGTTCTACACTCTCTGTGTTCTACTCTCTCTGTGTTCTACACTCTCTCTGTGTTCTACACTCTCTCTGTGTTCTACTCTCTCTGTGTTCTACTCTCTCTGTGTTCTACTCTCTCTGTGTTCTACACTCTCTGTGTTCTACTCTCTCTGTGTTCTACACTCTCTGTGTTCTACACTCTCTGTGTTCTACACTCTCTGTGTTCTACTCTCTCTGTGTTCTACACTCTCTCTGTGTTCTACACTCTCTCTGTGTTCTACTCTCTCTGTGTTCTACACTCTCTGTGTTCTACTCTCTCTGTGTTCTACTCTCTCTGTGTTCTACACTCTCTCTGTGTTCTACACTCTCTGTGTTCTACTCTCTCTGTGTTCTACACTCTCTGTGTTCTACACTCTCTGTGTTCTACACTCTCTGTGTTCTACACTCTCTGTGTTCTACACCCTCTGTGTTCTACACTCTCTGTGTTCTACACTCTCTCTGTGTTCTACTCTCTCTGTGTTCTACACTCTCTGTGTTCTACACTCTCTCTGTGTTCTACACTCTCTCTGTGTTCTACACTCTCTGTGTTCTACACTCTCTGTGTTCTACTCTCTCTGTGTTCTACACTCTCTGTGTTCTACTCTCTCTGTGTTCTACACTCTCTGTGTTCTACACTCTCTGTGTTCTACACTCTCTGTGTTCTACCCTCTCTGTGTTCTACACTCTCTCTGTGTTCTACCCTCTCTGTGTTCTACACTCTCTGTGTTCTACACTCTCTGTGTTCTACCCTCTCTGTGTTCTACACTCTCTGTGTTCTACACTCTCTGTGTTCTACACTCTCTGTGTTCTACACTCCCTGTGTTCTACACTCTCTCTGTGTTCTACACTCTCTCTGTGTTCTACACTCTCTGTGTTCTACACTCTCTGTGTTCTACACTCTGTGTTCTACACTCTCTGTGTTCTACTCTCTCTGTGTTCTACACTCTCTCTGTGTTCTACTCTCTCTGTGTTCTACTCTCTCTGTGTTCTACACTCTCTCTGTGTTCTACACTCTCTGTGTTCTACACTCTCTGTGTTCTACACTCTCTGTGTTCTACACTCTCTCTGTGTTCTACTCTCTCTGTGTTCTACACTCTCTGTGTTCTACTCTCTCTGTGTTCTACTCTCTCTGTGTTCTACTCTCTCTGTGTTCTACACTCTCTCTGTGTTCTACTCTCTCTGTGTTCTACACTCTCTCTGTGTTCTACTCTCTCTCTGTGTTCTACACTCTCTCTGTGTTCTACTCTCTCTGTGTTCTACACTCTCTGTGTTCTACACTCTCTGTGTTCTACTCTCTCTGTGTTCTACACTCTCTGTGTTCTACACTCTCTGTGTTCTACTCTCTCTGTGTTCTACACTCTCTGTGTTCTACACTCTCTCTGTGTTCTACACTCTCTGTGTTCTACTCTCTCTGTGTTCTACACTCTCTGTGTTCTACTCTCTCTGTGTTCTACACTCTCTGTGTTCTACACTCTCTCTGTGTTCTACTCTCTCTGTGTTCTACACTCTCTCTGTGTTCTACACTCTCTGTGTTCTACTCTCTCTGTGTTCTACTCTCTCTGTGTTCTACACTCTCTCTGTGTTCTACTCTCTCTGTGTTCTACACTCTCTGTGTTCTACTCTCTCTGTGTTCTACACTCTCTGTGTTCTACTCTCTCTGTGTTCTACTCTCTCTGTGTTCTACACTCTCTCTGTGTTCTACTCTCTCTGTGTTCTACTCTCTCTCTGTGTTCTACTCTCTCTGTGTTCTACACCCTCTCTGTGTTCTACACTCTCTCTGTGTTCTACACTCTCTGTGTTCTACTCTCTCTGTGTTCTACACTCTCTGTGTTCTACACTCTCTGTGTTCTACACTCTCTGTGTTCTACACTCTCTGTGTTCTACTCTCTCTGTGTTCTACACTCTCTGTGTTCTACACTCTCTGTGTTCTACACTCTCTGTGTTCTACTCTCTCTGTGTTCTACACTCTCTGTGTTCTACACTCTCTGTGTTCTACACTCTCTCTGTGTTCTACACTCTCTGTGTTCTACACTCTCTGTGTTCTACACTCTCTCTGTGTTCTACACTCTCTGTGTTCTACACTCTCTGTGTTCTACACTCTCTGTGTTCTACTCTCTCTGTGTTCTACACTCTCTGTGTTCTACTCTCTCTGTGTTCTACACTCTCTGTGTTCTCCTCTCTCTGTGTTCTACTCTCTCTGTGTTCTACTCTCTCTGTGTTCTACACCCTCTCTGTGTTCTACACCCTCATCTCAGGTCTGCCAGGGCCAGAGGGAGGTGGAGGTGCTGCGCAGGAGGCTGCTGCTGACCCGGGGCCACTCCTCCTCCTCCTCCTCCCGGCGGAGCCACCGAGCTGGCAGCAGGAAGGCCAGAGGATATCTCTCCTCCTCCGCATGCCGTAAGTACCTCAAACACAACAGGGCGAACGGGTTTGTCGTCCAAAATGTATCAAAAACCTGCCTGTTCTTCTCCCTTGCTTACAACCTCATCTACCCCCTAACCATCTCCCCTACCCCCTAACCATCTCCCCTAACCATCTCCTCTACCCCTAACCATCTCCCCTACCCCCTAACCATCTCCCCTACCCCCTAACCATCTCCCCTACCCCCTAAACATCTCCCCTACCCCTAACCATCTCCCCTACCCCCTAACCATCTCCTCTAACCATCTCCCCTACCCCTAACTATCTCCTCTACCCCTAACCATCTCCCCTAACCATCTCCTCTACCCATGGTTCCCTCTCTCTCTCCAGACCCAGTGGAGGAGAGCCGGTTTGCGGTCCGTGCCGGCAGCTTAGCGCGGGATGTCCCTGACTGGGACGCAGGTGGTCACCACCAGGATGACACTCCACCTGCACAAGACAGTGTTAGTGACACACAGGTGAGTTGTCTTATTGACAATGTAAAGGCCAATGCACACGGCGTGCAATTTTTGTTGCACCACAACATTCGATTGCAATGCACACGGCGTGCGATGCGATTTTGTTGCACCGCAAAATTCCATTTTCAACTCACACCATTGAAGTCTATGAGAAAATCATAAAAAATCTCATCCCAATGCACACGGCGTGCGATGCAATTTTGTTGCGCCACAACATTCCATTCTCAATTGTTACTTTATTGTTACGTAGTCGGACCAGGCAGGCTGATTACAATAGGCTCTACCAATATTGCTTGCCTTGCTTCCACAATTTCTACAAGATACAACTGGACATATTGTGATAAAATATGTGGGTCCCCTGATTTAGGGGTATTGGTAAAATGTCAGGAGAGGGAGCGCACAAAACACACAGCCAGAAAGGTGTATTATAAAAGCCACTTTATTATTATGGGCGATGATCAGCCGGACATAGATTCGGAGGACGGCATAGTTCAATACGTTAGAGCTGGTTTCCCTAATTACCATTACAAACAGTGTACAAAAAATATTGGAGCCACAGCACGTTCATAAAGCCACACATAGAAGCACGCTCATATCGAGCCACAGCATAACCATACGGGCCGACACGAGGCCATAGGACACCACACAACTCCACTACAAGGGGCGGTCAGCAAGACCGGGTGCTCACCACTACACGGCAGCGAATGTTCCTGCGTTCGCGCTACAATATTGTGCCTACATGCTCGATTGTTATTATTATGTAATATAGGCGTCTTGTATGTGAGATGGGCCGTGTAGCTATGTGGCATGACACAGAAATAAATCATGCATGCAGTAATTCGTAGATCTAGTAATGTGTATAGTGGCAGCTGTGGGCTAGGTGTAGTGGCTGGCTGATGGTGATGTTCATATATAGCCCTTGACTGTCAAACCGTTAAAATAGATGATTGCTCCATCCACAATTGAAGATGTCAGGTTGACTGGTTGACAAGTTATGAGCTTTTCGTCATCCATTTCATCCATTCAGGTTACCGGTAAATTACATACACGTACAGTAGAGTAAATATAAATTTTGGGTTGCCAGATGTCCGGTTTTCAGTGGACAGTGTCTATACAACGTGTGTACAATTTGGCTGGTCATTCAGTCGTGCTAGATTAGAAATCTGGCAACCCCGTGCAGCCAAAAACACTATCGTAGATCTTTGAGTAAACTAATATAATATATATAGTATAGTATATATTATAAGTATAAATAACGTTAGGCCTACTTGCTCAAAGATTTACGATAGCCTTTTTGGCTGCACAGTACAAAATACAAATAACAACATGATTTTATTCACATGTAAATATATGCCATCATGTTAAATAACTTAATACCCTCCCTAAAGCACGTATTTCATCAAAAACAAAACCAACATATTCATAAGAATGCAGGTATGCAAAGTTATAGATAAATTCACTGAAAAAGCTTAATGTCAAGCCCTGACAACACTATATTTGTACTTTGAAATTGCATGTATGTATTATGTATGTTACACTAATGTTTTTCAAACTACTGTTACAATTAATTTGGTTCCGTTTGTATTGGAAACTGTTATTAAACAGTTTATAAGAGTACAGTAACGTAATAGACTAGTGTTTTGATGCTAGCTCCGAAATGTTAGCTAGCCAGCTAGCCACCTCTTTGTTTGTGAGCCAGGGCCAGCCAGGTAGAAACAAACAACTGTTACAATTAATTTGGTTCCGTTTGTATTGGAGGCTGTTATTAAACAGTTTATAACAGTACAGTACCCTAATAGACTAGTGTTTTGATGCTAGCTCCGAAATGTCTCCGCTCCGCCTCCAATCTCTCCCAGATCCACGTCAAACTCCTGTCTGTTCAACCTGAAGTAAGTTGTCTGGAGCGGTCCTCCTGTACACTACAGCCTCAACTGTTGACCAAGTTGAACTCTCATTTCATTGTGAGACTGCATAAGTTCTTTCAGAAAAAAAGGAGACAGTCAAAAATGTATGCTCCAGTCTCTCTCCCCGTTATGAGTGACTCAATTAATTTAGATAGACCAGTTGAAGTTTTCCCAATTGTCCCATTGTGATGCAATAATCCGTTGCACCACAAACTTTTACAAAATGTGCAAAATTTGACAGTGCGACAAAACTCGCACGCTGTGTGCTTTGTCCCATTCAAAACGAATGGAATCGAATTGTCGCGGTGCGATTAAAATCGGGGCCGTGTGCGTTGGGATGAGATTTTCTCATAGACTTCCATTCAAACTTCAAAATCGAATGTTGTGGTGCAACAAAAATTGCACGCCGTGTGCATTGGCCTTTAGTGACACACAGGTGAGTTGTCTTATAGACAGTGTTAGTGACACACAGGTGAGTTGTCACAATCGCTCTCAGAAATGGACAACTCGTCCTTTCTCTAAATTGGTAATGAATGAATGAATGAATGATGAATGGTCTTTATTGTCATTAATACAGTACAGGTACCATACAACAACATTTAGGAGGGGGGGGCTCCCCTGGTGCTTGGAAAAAAGACTAAAAACAAGAGGGCCACGGGTAAAATAAAAAAAGGGAAAAGAGCTGGTTTACATAAATAAAGGCTATGTACACTATCCACTATACTATACTACTATACTATACAATAAAACACTGTGCTGTACTCTATGCTATGCTATAAATATCCTAACTTTTTCCTATATCTGAACCTTATGTACACAAGGGTTGTCATATTGCACATAGTATTTGTTGCACATTCATTAAAGTGTCGCAGTTAGCAGGTTTAGAATGTTCACAGTTGTGTTTCAATATTACACTTATGTTTACAATCTAGTAGCTGCCATCAAGTTGTCTATGTTGAACACGTCATAACTCCTCCTTCCTCCTTAACACAGAGGTCGGAGGGGGAGGGGGACACGGAGCTGCCTGTCATCAAGGTGGAGGTGGTGGACTCCTGCAGAATACAAGGTGAGCACTGCGTCCATGGTAACCTCATTGTGCTCGTCCACTGACTCCTTAACCACAGAAGATCAGACAGAGAGAGAGAGAGAGAGAGAGACACAGACAGACAGACACAGACAGACAGACAGACACTTTAATTTTGCCATTTAGCAGACGCTTTTAATCGAAAGCGACTTACAATTACGAATTACAGGGACATTCCCCCTGGAGTAACTGAGGGCTAAGTGCCATTACTCAAGGGCACACTAGTAGTGGTGTGGTTTCAGGCGGGATTTGAACTCACAACCTTCCGATCACAAGTCCAACTCACTATCCACTAGACCAGTGGTTCCCAACCGGGGGTACGCGGACCCCTAGGGGTACGTGAGGGGATTGCAGGGGGTACGTGGAAAGATTTGGAATTATAATTTATTTCCCTTTCCAAAAAAATAATTAAATATAGTCGTTTCATAAACCTGTTGTTAAAATGGTACGCTGCAACTTAAGTTCCTCCCCGACAGGTGATGACTGTAACACACGTGGTAGTCACGTCACATTTAAATCACGTTCATTTACGTTCATTTACGCGCGCACGTCAGCTAGGCCTGTCAGTATACCGCAAAGATGGCTAAAACGACCAGCTACAGTAACGGCAGTGTTTCCTCCAGGAATTTTTACCATGGTGGCGGGTAGTGCTGACCGCGCACGCGTGCGATTTTTTCGCGTGCACGCGCATGAAACGCGCACGCGCGCTCAAAACAACGACGTCATTTCAGCCAAAACTCGAAAATAAAATGTTTTCCTGTAAATTAAAAACAAGGGTAGTCCGTCCGTCCGTCCCTCTCTGGAATGGAATGGAATGGACTTTATTTGTCATTGCTACAGTACAGGTACCAGACAACGAAATGGTCCATTAAATAAAATGACACGGTTCAAATGTTCACGCCGGCAGTCCGGCTCTCACACATACTGGCAGCGTCCCGGTCTGACTTAGCTCTCGTTTGTGCACGGCTTTCTTTCTTTCCTTCCTTCCTTCCTTCCTTTATGTGAAGTGGCCGGTCCGGGGCACAGCTGCCTCGCATCCGCTCAACGAGCCCGGCGGTTCGGTGCTGCGCTGATTAGCGGATGCGGGACAGCTGTGTGAGCGGATCGCTCCATCTCTCATCTTGATGAAGATGAATGATCTTTATTGTCATTGTAACAGGTACAACGTAATTTAAATGAGGAATCACAAAACAGTTTTGCAAGCGCGTCGCTTCGCGCTTGTGGGTGTGTCTAGCGCTGTGAAGGTCTGAAAAGCGGCCTAAATCTTTTTTTTTTTTTTTGGGTTGAGAAATCTGCATGGTGGCGGAGGAAATTCCATCGTGGCGGACCGCCACGATGAAATGCATGTAGAGGAAACACTGAACGGTCAGATCAGATGCAGATCAGACGGTCAGATCAGAGGCAGATCAGACGGTCAGATCAGAGAAAAAAAGAAAAAAAGGACCCCGCTATTATTTGGAAACATATGTTTTGTGGGGATTTACATGTACATCGGCTGATCCACCACAGCCACAGTGCTTTTTCTGCGGCGAAGTCCTGGCTAATAATTCAATGAAGCCAGCCCATTTACAGCGACACCAGAGCACCAAACACCTAGCAACTGTTGGTAAAACTGACGACTTTTTCAAGCGAAAACTGTCAGAGTTCAAGTCAAGTCAGGCTACAATGAAAAAAGCGGCAAGTGTGTCAAGCAAAGCACTGGAGGCGTCCTATGCTGTTTCATTACTAGTGGCTAAGTCAAAAACCCCACATTCAATCGCCGAAGATCTGATTTTGCCTGCCGCTGTGATTTTGGCTCAAACTATGCTGGACAACAAAGCAGCTGACGCGCTCAAGTTGGTACCATTATCTAACAATACCGTCTCCCGTCGGATTGATGATATGTCCATAAATATTGTCGGACAAGTGGTGGATAAAATGAAGCAAGCAGGTCAGTTCGCTTTGCAATTAGATGAAATGACCGACGTTAGTGGGGAGGCTCAGCTGCTGGCTTTTGTGCGTTATAAAGAAGAGTCGGACATAAATGAGCATATCTTGTTTTGCAAGACGCTGCCAGGAAAGACAACTGGCGAGGAAATATTTCTGATTATTGACAGCTTCTTCAAAGACAACGATCTGGAGTGGAAATCCTGCAGTCACATCTGTACCGATGGAGCGGCAGCAATGACGGGTAAGGTGCGTGGGCTGCTTGGGCGTGTGATGAAGGTGAACCCCGAAATTAAGTGGATGCAATGTATTATTCACCGGGAGGCACTCGCCAGCAAAAGGATGAGCCCCGAGTTAAGTGCAGTTATGGATGACGCAGTTAAGGTGATTAACTTCATTCAGTCCCGGCCAATGAACCACAGACTCTTTCAAACTCTTTGTCATGACAGCGGGTCAGAGCATGAGCAGCTACTGCTTCACACAGACGTTCGCTGGCTGTCTCGTGGCAAAACGCTGCTGCGGCTCTATGAATTGAGCATCGAGGTGTTTGCTTTCCTGACAGAAAACGACCACCCTCTTGCAGCCCTGTTTGAGGATGCAGTGTGGGTTGCGCAGCTGGCATATCTTGCTGATGTCTTCACTAAGCTGAATGAGCTCAACCTTTCACTTCAGGGCAAGTACTCACACATCCTTAACATGTATGACAAAGTGAATGGATTCATAAAGAAGGTTAAATTATGGGAGAGGAAATGTAAGGATGGAGATGTGAGCTGTTTCCCACTGCTTGATGGCCATCTCACCACCACTGATGCTGACAGAGGTCCTGTGGTGAAAATAGTTAAAGCACATCTGTCCAAACTTGACACTGACTTCAACCAGTACTTTCATGACATTGAAACAAAGTCAGAAAAACTGGACTGGGTGAGGAACCCATTCAGAGTGAATGACAGGAGCAGCAGCAGCCTTCCTGCAAGCCTGCAGGAAAATCTGATGGACATGTCCTCTGATCGTGGGTTGAAGATGGCACATGCTGACAAGTCATTGACAGAGTTTTGGTGTGATGTTGAAAAGGAATATCCAGTGCTGGGAAAGTGTGCATTGAATGAACTTTTGCCTTTTGGATCTACATATATGTGTGAAGTGACCTTCTCAGCTTTGACCCACATCAAAACCAAGCCAAGGAACAGACTGAGTGTGGAGAGCAGCCTGGTGACTGCTGTTGCCACACTGCCTCCAGAACGGTCAAAGATTATAAAAGAGAAGCAACCTCAAGTGTCTCATTAAAGCTCAACTGATGAAAAAAAGAATTGCAACTGCTACTGGGTGAGTCTATTTTTCACAATGGTGTAAATATCTATGTATTAAAGGGGAGTGGTTCAAATGATTTCATTAATAATCAGTAGAGTTAGATAAGAAGTTGAAGTTTAAGTGTGTGTGTGTGTGTGTGTGTGTGTGTGTGTGTGTGTGTGTGTGTGTGTGTGTGTGTGTGTGTGTGTGTGTGTGTGTGTGTGTGTGTGTGTGCTAAGTTTTATCCTGTCTCATCTTGTCTGTTTCCTCTCCCCATCAGTCAAGACTCTGGGATGAGAAAATGATGACATCACTGCACCTCAGACAGAAGCCAAAGAGGAGCAGGAGAAAGGGAAAAGAAACAGATATCAAATCAAATTAATTATTATTTATTATTTATTTTTCTATTTTCAGTGAGTGTGTGGGCATGTGGTAACAATTAACCATTGAGGTGGCCAGGTGGCACATGTATTGGCCAATTAGCTCATGTAGTCTAATTTTGAATGGCAATGTTTTGAAATGGCAAACATGTGACTTTATGTCAGATTGTTGTGTGCAGAAAACCGTGTTCAGTGCATTTAAAAAGTGCCATTTTGAATAGCAAAATGTGTGTAAAGCAGAAAATGTGTTTAGAGTTTTGGAGACATGAGAAGAGGTTTTGCTCTCTGTGTGTCAGTAATAAATGTTATATTTGCAAGTTAGAGTTTAATTGATTTTTTTGGGAAATAATCAACACGCATGAGTGAGGGGGTACTTCTGGCATGGCAAAACAGCTCAAGGGGTACACAAGACAAAAAAGGTTGGGAACCACTGCACTAGACCACCACTACCCCAGAGTCAGTCAGAGACAGAGACAGAGACAGTCAGAGTCAGAGACAGAGAGAGAGACAGAGACAGAGTCAGAGACAGAGTCAGTCAGAGACACAGAGACAGAGACAGAGACAGAGACAGACAGAGACAGAGAGAGTCAGAGTCAGAGAGAGACAGAGACAGAGACAGAGTCAGAGACAGAGAGAGTCAGAGACAGAGAGAGTCAGAGTCAGAGAGAGACAGAGACAGAGACAGAGTCAGAGACAGAGACAGAGTCAGAGACAGAGACAGTCAGAGACAAAGTCAGCTTTATTGTCAATCCAATACATGTACAGACATACAGACATACAGACAGACGTACAGACGTACAGACATACATGCAGACATACAGACATACAGACATACAGAGGGCTGACATTGCGTTTCCATAGCAAACAAAAACAATAAATAACAATATAATACGACTAAGTATTATAATAAGATTAAAAATATACAAAAAATACTAGATAAAAGATTTGAAATGTGCGGTACAATGTACAGGGGTGGAATACAACATGAACAATGACAATAGTGGTAACTATGGTAACTGGCTCAGTACAATAGAGTATAAGATGTTAAGGCAGCTGGTGATGGTAGGCTATATAAAAGGCACAGTTTAATCATGCTTTGTTACGTTTGACTGTTGTGGGATATAATTGATTCTTAATAGATTTAGTAGAACTTACAAAGCACAAAGAGCTTAGATCAATTGTCTCCAAAGAGGCCTTTTATTAAGCCAAGTTACATGAGCGCAGAGAGAAATGAGCAGACCAATAAGCAAGAAGCACTAGCCCGAAAGCAAGAAGCCGCCAACGATGGGCGGGACTCATATTTATAGAACTGTCCTTGGTCATGAGGTCACTATTCTTGGGAACCAATCATATTATACAAATCTGTGATTACACAAGTTATGGGCCCTGTCCATAGTCAGAATTATTCACTGCGCCACAGATCTTGGCCCGTCCCTTACAGGAAGGAAATGGGCCTTCCTTGAGTGCTGCTAGATTCACCAAACTGTAGAGAGACTTACATTTCTCAGTATAACCTGATATAAAACCCCAACACTTCTTCACAGACATGGCAACGCCTGGCGGTGAGAAGATCACGGCGGCAGAAACAGACGCTTCGTCATCCCTCAGAGGAGCTGCGGAGGCCCCGCCCCCCAGACGCAGAGCTTCAGACACCGCCCTCAAAACCCAGCCTGAGACTCAACCCAACCAAAACCAAAACCAGAAGTTCCATCATCAGTCGTTACAATCCAAGAACGCCAAAGAGGACCTGAGCAGTGAGAGCGGCGTGAGCTGGGAAGACTATCACTACCAGCTCCTAGCCGGCGGTAACAAGCCTCAATGGGACGCTTACCAAGAGACCACCGACCACCCCTCCACAAGCCTCACAGGTCCGGAGACGGAGGGCCAGGGCTCGTCTGAACACCCAGAGGGCCGAGGCAGCGGGCCTGGTAACCCCGGACTGGGCTCTTTGGACTGGGAACCGGACGTGGTGCTGGTGGACTCGGTCCCCATCAAAGTGGAGGCAGAGATGATCTCTGAGTGGAGCCTGGTGCACCAGGGGGACCAGGGGGCGGCAGACAAAGGCAGGGTGGGAGTCGAGTCAGAAGACGCTACGCAGACGACGTACGCTAACCCTAACACGCAACAACAACACACGCTCCAAGACAGAGCTACGGCGGGGGGGGGCTCGAGGTCCAAGTTCCTTCATGCCAACAGGCAACAACAACAGGCCTCTAGCCACGCCTTCTCCTCCTCCTCCTCCTCCCTCAGACCCCCCAGGCCGCTCCTCCTCCTCCACCCCAGAGACAAACAACAACAACAACAACAACACGTCCCGACGCTTCCCAACGCGCTTCCCAGGGGCGTAGCGTGCTCTCCGAGACTCCTCTCGGAGAAGCAGCCCGCTCACACGCACACGCACGCGTACGGCGGCTCCTCGGGAGCGGGAGCCAAGCGGCAGTTCCGCTGCACGCTGTGCGGGAAGCACTTCCCCCAGCTGGCCTACCTGCGGCGGCACGAGCGCGTGCACACGGGGGAGAAGCCCTACGGCTGCAGCCACTGCAGCAAGCGCTTCAGCCACAGCCACCAGCTGAAGAACCACGAGCGCGTGCACACGGGGGAGAAGCCCTTCACCTGCGTCTACTGCGGGAAGTGCTTCACCCAGTCCAGCCACATGAAGAGGCACCTGGGGGTCCACACCGGCCACAGGACGACGTTCAACTAGTGTGTCCAGTAGTGACACACGCACGCACTCACACACACACACACACACACACACACACACACACACTCACACACACTCACTCACGCACACACACTCACACACACACACACACACTCACACACACACACTCACACACACTCACACACACACACACTCACACACACTCACACACACTCACACACACACACACTCACACACACTCACACACACACACACACACACTCACACACACACTGGCCACAGAATGTTCAGCTGTGTTCAGTAATAGCAGCAAGTGGGGGGGGAGGGAGGAGGAGGGGGTGGAGGGAGGGAGGGGGAGGAGGGAGGAGGGAGGAGGGAGGAGGGGGGGGAGGGAGGGGGGGGAGGGAGGGAGGGAGGGGGTGGAGGGAGGAGGGAGGGGGTGGAGGGAGGAGGAGGGAGGGGGTGGAGAGGGGGAGGAGGGAGGGAGGGAGGGGGGGAGGGGGTGGAGGGAGATGGGGGGGAGGGAGGAGGGGGTGGAGGTAGTTTCGGATAGCTTCACTAGGGGTGGCTGAGTCTCAGGAGGTAGAGCCGGCGTCTAATGATCGCAAGATCGGCGGTTCGAACCCCGGCTGGCCACATGTGTTCTTGGGCAAGACACTGAACCCCTAATTGCTCCCAATGAGCGGGCCGGCGCCCTGCATGGCAGCTTACCGCCATTGGTGTGTGAATGTGTGTGTGAATGGGTGAATGAGAGGCCGTTGTAAAGCGCTTTGGAATAAGGTGATATATAAGTATATATATATATATATAAGAGCACTGCAGTCCATTTACCATTCACCACTATGGACTGCTGCCTTGTGTGCAATGCGCAGGCCGAGTAGAAGACAATCACAGCCGTGCTGATATTCAGTATAACAGCACAACCTCCAGTGTGATATTGCTTTTATACAACAGTTCTACAGCGCCATTTATTAGTTAACAGTAATAAGCGACAACAGGTTATGATTTGTTTGTTTATTTAATCATTTATTTTGGCTCCGCCAACAACAAATAGTTCTGCAACTGAACTTCAGACTAGACTGTTGCCTAGTAACCTGAACACAAACATCCGCAGGCTAGCTACATTGTATTAACGGTGATTTAATAGAACATCTGTGTGGCGGAGTGATACATATAGTTAAAAGTCCCAGTGCTGTTATACTGTACATCGGCACTCATGGAATGCCTATTGTCCAATCAAATGATTTGGTCGAAACTAACCTCTAACAAGAGGCATTCCATGAGTGCTGATATACAGTATAACAGCACTGGGACTTTTAACTATATGTATCACTCCGCCGCACAGATGTTCTACTAAATGACCGTTAATTAGACTACATGTTTGTGTTCAGGTAACTAGGCAACAGTCCATTTGAAGTTCAGTTGCGGAACTATTTTTTGTTTATTTTTATGACTAAATAAACAAACAAATCATAATCTGTTGTCGCTTATTACTGTTAACTAATAAATCGTGCTGTAGAACTGTTGTATAAAAGCAATATCACACTCGAGGTCGTGCTGTTATACTGAATATCAGCACGGCTGTGATCGTCTTCCTACTCGGCCTGCGGCCTCGTACCTACGACCCAATCACAGCCCTGCTGATATTCAGTACAACACACTCCCTCTCGTGTGATATTGCTTAAATCAGAACAGAAATTACCTAATTGTCTCGAGATTGTATTTATATTGTGGACGGTGTTTCCCCTGTATAGATAAAGGTATAGATAGATATGTATATATAGATATGTATAGATAGATATGTATAAAGGTTACATAAATAAATAGATGGTTGAGAGAAGGCTAGGTAGATAAGAGAGAGATGTAAGGAGTCTGGGTAGTTCAGTGAGGTGGTTGAGGGTGGTTTCAGAGTAGAACAGCGTTATTGGGTCATCTTTCTACTAACATGTTCTGCATAGCAGGTCAGGTAAGAGTGGGCGTCTCAGAACATCGGTTGCATTGGTGAGAAAGTTGAATGAGTTCCAAAGAGTTGAATATAAACAAAGTGGGTCGGACTCAGACCTCCCTGCGTGTTGTGGAGGTGGGCTGGTGTAAATAGCTGAACAAGTGGAAAACTGTAAATAAGAAGTATGGCCAAGAACACTAGTTGGCCTTGCTGAAGCTGAAGCAGCAAGCCTGCTAATAAAAGGCTTTTTACACTTGTCTTAGACATTACAGTTTGTATCTTGTATTTTATTGTCTCCTGTTGTACAATAACTGTTTAATCCAACTGAATTGAAATTAAAGAGTTAAATGAACTGTTTTCTTGCCCTGATTAATGAATAGAATGAAAACGTACCTTTCCCCTGCATGCTGGCCTATTCCATGAACCACATCTCAACAATAACAGAGAAACAGACCAGATCAACCAGACCAGATCAAACAGACCAGATCAACCAGACCAGATCAATCAGACCAGATCAACCAGACCAGATCAAACAGACCAGATCAACCAGACCAGATCAACCAGACCAGATCAACCAGACCAGATCAACCAGACCAGATCAAACAGACCAGACCAGATCAATCAGACCAGATCAACCAGACCAGACCAGATCAACCAGACCAGATCAAACAGACCAGATCAATCAGACCAGATCAATCAGACCAGATCAACCAGACCAGATCAACCAGACCAGATCAACCAGACCAGATCAAACAGACCAGACCAGATCAAACAGACCAGATCAACCAGACCAGATCAAACCCCTCTACATTTTTATGAAAGGGATTGGGGATGTTGTTATTCCATATTTTGTGTTCCCGTGCAGTAGGGGGCGCTGTGGTGCGGTACTGTCTGCTCCCGTGCAGTAGGGGGCGCTGTGGTGCGGTACTGCCTGCTCCCGTGCAGTAGGGGGCGCTGTGGTGTGGTACTGCCTGCTCCTCCCGTGCAGTAGGGAGCGCTGTGGTGCGGTACTGTCTCCTCCCGTGCAGTAGGGGGCGCTGTGGTGTGGCGGTACTGTGGAGGAGACAGACAGACAGATCTGATTATCCGTCAACAAACAGGCGCTAACAGAGAGAGAGCTCTGCCCCGAGCAGGTATATATATCTATCTATCTATATGTATCTATCTATATGTATCTATCTATATCTATATCTATATCTATATGTATGTATCTATCTATCTATATCTATATTCAAGGACCCCAATTGAAATAAGCCAGTGGCTTTCTTGGGTTTTTATCCTGTTAGTTGACCTTGTATGTAATATGTACTTTCATATACCTACTTCTGCAAATCTTCTAATAAAGTTATCAATCAATCAAAATATCTATATGTATCTATCTATCTATATCTATATGTATCTATCTATCTATATCTATGTATGTATCTATCTATCTATCTATCTATATCTATATGTATCTATCTATATCTATATGTATCTATCTATCTATATCTATATGTATCTATCTATCTATATCTATATGTATCTATCTATATCTATCTATATCTATATGTATCTATCTATCTATATCTATATGTATCTATCTATATCTATCTATCTATATCTATATGTATGTATCCCCTATATCTGAGTAAGGAAACACAGGGACACCAAGGTCAGTATTATATTATATAAACGTGTTCAGTGTGTGAGTGTGTTTAGCATAGCGTGCTCTGCCTGTTGCAATGTATTTGCCCAACATCCACTGGCACTGTCCCTGGCTAGCTAGCTTCACATTTAGCTCGACGCACATCCTTAGGTAGGTAGGTAGGTAGATGGATGACTAGGTAGGTAGGTAGGTAGGTCGATGGATGACTAGGTAGGTAGGTAGATAGGTAGATGGATGGGTAGGTAGGTATGTAGGTAGATAGGTAGATGGATGGGTAGGTAGGTAGGTAGGTAGGTAGGTAGATGGATGGCTAGGTATGTAGGTAGATGGATGGCTAGGTAGGTAGGTAGGTAGGTAGATGGATGGATGGCTAGGTAGGTAGATGGATGGCTAGGTAGGTAGATGGATGTAAGGAGTCTGGGTAGTTCAGTGAGTCGGTTGAGGGTGGTTTCAGAGTAGAACAGCGTTATTGGGTCATCTTTCTACTAACATGTTCTGCATAGCAGGTCAGGTAAGAGTGGGCGTCTCAGAACATCGGTTGCATTGGTGAGAAAGTTGAATGAGTTCCAAAGAGTTGAATATAAACAAAGTGGGTCAGACTCAGAGCTCCCTGCGTGTTGTGGAGGTGGGCTGGTGTGGCCTATGACTCTGTATCCATGCCCATGATAGTGTCTCTCTGCTGGGCTCTGTGTTTAGCTGAACAAGCCTGGTTCTATTGTGACACATGTACTGAGGCCTATGACTAATGTCATAGGACAGTGTTTCTATTGAACTTCAAGGCCAGGCAGTGACAGCAGGGGAGGATGTCGAGCCCGGCGCGTTTCCACCAGCAGATCGCCTCCATCATGGAGGTCCTGGCCAACGCCGCCGTGGCCGAGATCTGCAAAGTGGTTGACGACGGCTACGGGGAGGTGCGAATGGAGATGTCCCAGCAGATGTCCCAGGTGTCCCAGATGTCCCAGGTGTCCCAGATGTCCCAGGTGTCCCAGGGCCAGAAGGAGAACGAGTTCCTTCGCAGGAAAGTCAAACTGTTGGAGGTTCAGATCGCACGGTTCCGGGCGGAGAGAGTGAAGTCTGCAGACGGGTCGTTCAACCACCGTCTGACCCTCCACGGCCACCGTCTGAGACACGGCCGGGACGCCCCCGGGACGGCAGGTAGGTAGGCTGACATCCAGGGTTTAATAAACATCCAGGGTTTAATAAACATCCAGGGTTTAAACATCCAGGGTTGGTGGATCTGTCTGAACAGGATCAACATGTGGTGTGACCTTCCCTTCCTGTCAGGGTCTACGTTACAGAGCAGAGCCAGGCTGGTCAGCAGGAGCTTCGGGAACAGCGTCCAGAGAGAGAGAGAGTCCGTCGGTCTGATCCACGAAGTCTCACCCAAACCCCAAGCTGCCAGGAGGGACGAGGTAACAACCTTCCTTCCTCACACACCGCTGCCTTCTGTTCTCTGTGTCTGTGTGTGTCCCTGTGTCTGTGTCTGTGTGTCTGTGTCCCTGTGTCTGTGTGTGTGTCTGTGTGTGTCTGTGTCTGTGTGTCTGTGTCTGTGTGTGTGTCTGTGTGTGTGTGTCTCTGTGTCTGTGTCTGTGTGTGTGTGTGTCTGTGTCTGTGTCTGTGTGTGTGTCTGTGTCTGTGTGTCCCTGTGTCTGTGTCTGTGTGTGTGTCTGTGTCTGTGTGTGTCTCTGTGTCTGTGTGTGTGTGTCTCTGTGTCTGTGTGTGTGTCTGTGTCTGTGTGTCTGTGTCTGTGTGTGTCCCTGTGTCTGTGTGTGTCTGTGTCTGTGTCTGTGTGTGTGTGTCTCTGTGTCTGTGTCTGTGTCTGTGTGTCCCTGTGTCTGTGTCTGTGTGTCCCTGTGTCTGTGTCTGTGTGTCCCTGTGTCTGTGTGTGTGTCTGTGTCTGTGTCCCTGTGTCTGTGTGTGTGTCTGTGTCTGTGTCTGTGTGTCACAATGCTGCCTTATGTTCCCTGTGTCTGTGTCTGTGTGTGTGTGTCCCTGTGTCTGTGTCTGTTCCCTGTGTCTGTGTCTGTGTGTGTGTGTCCCTGTGTCTGTGTGTCTGTGTCTGTGTCTGTGTCTGTGTGTCTGTGTCTGTGTGTGTGTGTGTGTGTGTGTGTCTGTGTCTGTTCCCTGTGTCTGTGTGTCTGTGTCTGTGTGTGTGTGTCTGTGTGTCTGTGTCTGTGTCTGTGTGTCTGTGTCTGTTCCCTGTGTCTGTGTCTGTCTGTGTGTCACAATGCTGCTGAAGTAACCAAACAAATCAACTAAGTGGACTGTGCTGCTGTGTTTGTGTGTTTGAGAGATACAGATTATAGGGTTATTTTTTGCAAATTCATAAATGCTTCTCTAGGCATCATGAAGATCTGTTTTGATCTGTGCACAGGCTGTGTGTGTGTGTGTGTGTGTGTGTGTGTGTGTGTGTGTGTTTAGGGGATGTTACAGGGCATGAAGATGAATTTCCTTTCCAACAATTTAACTCATAAAAGTATTGTATTCTTTCGGATCTTTGTATCTCAAACACACTCTGTACACCTTGTTTCACTCCATGTCTCACTCCTTCCCTACGCTGTACTCCCTGTCTCACTCCTTGTCTCACTCCATGTCTCACTCCCTGTCTCACTCCTTATCTCACTCTCTGTCTCACTCCTTGTCTCACTCCATGTCTCACTCCCTGTCTCACTCCTTATCTCACTCTCTGTCTCACTCCCTGTCTCACTCCTTATCTCACTCTCTGTCTCACTCCTTGTCTCACTCCATGTCTCACTCCTTCCCTACGCTGTACTTCATGTCTCACTCCCTGTCTCACTCCCTGTCTCACTCCCTGTCTCACTCCTTCCCTACGCTGTACTCATGTCTCACTCCTTCCCCTGGTTGTGGTTGCAGTCAGCAGAGGAGGGGGATCCAGAGCTGGTGATCGTCAAGGTGGAGGGAGGTTTAGTGGAGCCAGAGGAGGAGGACAGGAGCAGCCGCGCGGAGCAGACACCAGCAGAGGGCAGCAGAGAGCAGCCGGCCCCCCCCTGCACCCGCCGCCCAGGCACGGAGGTCAGTGGGTCTGACGTCCCCCTCGCGTCCCACACAGAGCCTGAGGGGGGGAGCCAGAGGGGCCAGCAGGGGGAGGGCCCGAGGCCCGCCAGACCACCTGACCTCAGCGCAGAGAGACAGGACGTGGACGCGCGGTGTGACAGGAAGGAGGGGCGCGGCCTCTCTCGGGGGGGGGCGACTTTAAATCAGGCGTGGATAGCAGATGTAGAGACGGGCGACGCCTCCTCCTCCTCTTACGCCAACGCAGCGACCCTGGGGGGCGTGGCAGCAGGGGGTGAGGGTGAGGCCGTCGTGTCTTCGCTAGAGCAGAGCGGCGTAGAGAACCACAGGTTCCGTTCTTCACCAGACGTCATAGTGATCGACTCTGGGCTCGGCGGAGGTCAGGAGGTAGAGATGGTGTTTGCGTGGGGGGGGGCGCAGGGGGGGGCGGCCGCCGCTGCACCGGAGAGTAACCACCGCCCCGCCGCTAGGGAGGGGGGGGTCGTCGATGCTCTCGGCGCGGTTCGGCCCGTTCATCTCTCTGTCCAGGACTCTGTCCTCCCTCCTCGCACGCAGCAGGCTCTGTGTCTCCCCTCGAAGGACGGTCGCCTCGCCTCGTCTCCCCACCGCGCCGCCGCCTCCTCCCACCTCAGAACCCAACAAGCCAACGTGTCACTTCCTGCCGCGTACGGCGTACGGCACTTCCTGTCGGCCCGCTGTCTCCCGCCCCCCCCCGACGCAGAAGAGCGCCCGTTCGGCTGCTCCGGCTGCAAGAAGCGGTTCGTCCTGGAGAGCGACCGGAAGAGGCACACGGCCATCCACACGCGGGAGCGGCCCTTCGTCTGCGGCCTGTGTAACAAGCGCTTCGTGTGCTCCAGCCAGCTGACCATGCACCACAACGTGCACACGGGCGAGAGGCCTTTCAGCTGCGCCCTGTGCGGACGCAACTTCTCCCACTCGAGCAACTTGAAGAGACACCAGAAGCTCCAGCACTGATCATTGACTCGCTTCTCGAACCGTTTTTCATTTAAATAGATTCAGCGTTTATGTTTGACTGACTGTGCCTGTGGCAACGTTCTATTCAACGTTTTTTTTTTTTTTTGTGTTCTATCTGAGTTGACTGTAACGTTAGGGATGTGCTCCTTATTTGGGTTTCAATAACGTTTTTAAATCATTTCAAATTCTGTCCTTGATTTTTTGTGGCCTTGCCTGGCACCATTGAACCAATCAGCAATCAGGTTGTTAAGTCTGACGTCACGCGTGACGTTTAGCAATTTCCGGGTCCAAATCCAAAATTCCCCGCACCAGAGCACCAGTGTACTAAAGCACCAGAGTACCAGTGTACTAAAGCACCAGAGTACCAGTGTACTAAAGCACCAGAGTACCAGTGTACTAAAGCACCAGAGTACCAGTGTACTAAAGCACCAGAGTACCAGTGTACTAAAGCACCAGCGTACCAGTGTACTAAAGCACCAGAGTACCAGTGTACTAAAGCACCAGAGTACCAGTGTACTAAAGCACCAGAGTACCAGTGTACTAAAGCACCAGAGTACCAGTGTACTAAAGCACCAGAGTACCAGTGTACTAAAGCACCAGCGTACCAGTGTACTAAAGCACCAGAGTACCAGTGTACTAAAGCACCAGAGTACCAGTGTACTAAAGCACCAGAGTACCAGTGTACTAAAGCAACAGAGTACCAGTGTACTACAGCGGTAGAATGACAGTTCAATCGTTTTTTAGACAGGGATCTATTCATACAACAAGGGATACAGCAGCACTTTCCCGTTTTTCCCATATTTGTCAGCGTCTTTGAGCCTCGGAAAAGCGCTATACAAATATAATGAATTATTATTATTACTGCGGCATTTGGAAGAGAGAGAGCGCCTCAGCCAACGTTGGACCCGGAAACTTAACAACCGAATAGAGCAACCTGCCGATCTGGAGCACGTCAGGCAGGCTCAGGCTAGGTCAGGTCTGGTCTGGCAGCTTTGTGTCCAGTACGTTCAGAATGCTAATGGTCCATATTAAACTGTTCTGCATTGAATAACGAGGCTTCACTTCACACTGGAACACACACAGTAACTGGAACACACACAGTAACTGTAACACACACTGTAACACACACAGTAACACACACAGTAACACACACTGTAACACACACTGTAACACACACAGTAACACACACTGTAACACACACAGTAACACACACAGTAACACACACTGTAACACACACAGTAACACACACAGTAACACACACTGTAACACACACTGTAACACACACAGTAACACACACTGTAACACACACAGTAACACACACAGTAACTGTAACACACCTCAGATTCTATATCTTATATTATTATGAAATAAAGTATTATTATTCTGAGGGGGAAATTGTAAATGGTTTTGTACGAGCATAGCCATTGTTGTGTATTATATAAATATGAAACATTGTATTATACAAATCGATCAATAAATTATATTTTACAAAACGTTCCACAGTTATACTAGTAATGCAAGAGATGGGAAAAGGCTTTTTTTATTAAACTAAATCAATGTGTTGTTACATGGCAGCTTTTAGTTTACTGTTCTGAACAGCTGAGAGGGGAGATTCAGTAAACCTGCCAAGTTAAGAACAGTGACTCAGCAGTCCTCACAGCTCCTCAGCTCCCAGTACTGGATGTGGGTTTGTCTAGAAGGTTCCAGTTGACCTTTGAACTCACTCCGTGCCTCTCCACAGGGCCAGACCTCAGCGGAGGGCGAGCTCAGCCCCCAGCAGGTGAAGGAAGAGGTCGTCCAGGAGCTGCGAGGTACGAAGAGATAGACCTAGATCTACACAGGAGAGATAGACCTAGATCTACACAGGAGAGATAGACCTAGATCTACACAGGAGAGATAGACCTAGATCTACACAGAAGAGATAGACCTAGATCTACACAGGAGAGATAGACCTAGATCTACACAGGAGAGATAGACCTAGATCTACACAGAGATAGACCTAGATCTACACAGAAGAGATAGACCTAGATCTACACAGGAGAGATAGACCTAGATCTACACAGGAGAGATAGACCTAGATCTACACAGGAGAGATAGACCTAGATCTACACAGGAGAGATAGACCTAGATCTACACAGAGATAGACCTAGATCTACTAGATCTACACAGAGAGATAGACCTAGATCTACACAGAGAGATAGACCTAGATCTACACAGAGAGATAGACCTAGATCTACACAGAGATAGACCTAGATCTACACAGAGATAGACCTAGATCTACACAGAGAGATAGACCTAGATCTACACAGAGATAGACCTATATCTACACAGAGATAGACCTATATCTACACGATCTACACAGAGATAGACCTAGATCTACACGATCTACACAGAGATAGACCTAGATCTACACAGAGATAGACCTAGATCTACTAGATCTACACACAGAGATAGACCTAGATCTACACAGAGAGATAGACCTAGATCTACACAGAGAGATAGACCTAGATCTACACAGAGATAGACCTAGATCTACACAGAGATAGACCTAGATCTACACAGAGAGGTCTACACAGAGAGGTCTACACAGAGAGGTTCACACAGAGAGGTTCACACAGAGAGGTCTACACAGAGAGGTCTACACAGAGAGGTCTACACAGAGAGGTTCACACAGAGAGGTCTACACAGAGAGGTCTACACAGAGAGGTCTACACAGAGAGGTTTACACAGAGAGGTCTACACAGAGAGGTCTACACAGAGAGGTCTACACAGAGAGGTTTACACAGAGAGGTCTACACAGAGAGGTCTACACAGAGAGGTTTACACAGAGAGGTTTACACAGAGAGGTCTACACAGAGAGGTCTACACAGAGAGGTCTACACA
>NC_137688.1:0-5000 GCF_963989245.1 Nansenia antarctica | reverse complement strand
AATCGTGTTGTATGATAGTGGTCTAGTCTACTGCAAACTAAAGCTGTTAAGTTAAAGGTGTCACTGATGTAATCGGTTACAGCTCCAAGTGGCGGTGAGGTCTGGAAAAATGTTGACAAGGTCTTTAAAAAGTCTTAGAAAGGCGTTGAAATTAACCTCCAGATTCCTGTATATACCCTGCAGGTGCACCAGAGCGTCCACACGGGGGAGAAGCGCTTCAACTGCCACCAGTGTGGGAAGAACTTCTCCTTCCTGAGCAACCTGATACGCCACCAGGCGGTCCACGCCAGGGGGGGGGCGGGCTCCTCCGGGTTGTAATGGTGGTGGGATGGGATGGTGCCCCCACCTCCCTAACCCCGCCCTCCCTTCCATTCGCTTCACTGACCGTCTGGAAAACCCTGACCCGCCTGGCGTTGGAGAGGGGCGGCGGGGCGAGGCGTCCATGAAGAGGAGGAAGCTGGCAACGTCAGACTCCTGTGTGGATAAGTGGAGAGCTCCAGACCATGGAGGTGCTACCATCAGGAGCTGCAGCCAGGCGCCACGGTGGACTGAAGACGACCTGGACGAACCAAGGGGCAGACACGACGAAGCTTCACTGACCACCTGGAGGGTTGTTTCATTACCGCCTTCAGTAGACGCTACCAGCTTGGAGTTGGTTGTGTCTGTCCTTTAGCTAGCTAGCTAGCTAACATTAGCATTATTGACCCATCCAGATCGAGAAAAAAACTGATAACTGTCTGTACTTTTGTACTCTTTCATCCTGGCGACAGAGTGAGGGGAAGGATCCTCCACAAGACGAATGTAAACGTCACCGAACTGGAGCTCTGGCAGCGACTTCGCTGTTTTTAGTGATTGAAATACTGCGGTGGGTGCTCTATATGGATCGCAAGTGTCCAAAATGTGTAGTTTGTTCACATATCTTAGATCTTTTGAGAGGTGATCCAAATAATCGTTGCTTGAAACAGGTGGGACAATGACAGGTCGGCGCTGCAGTTCTATGTTCTAATGACAGGTCAGCGCTGCAGGTCTACGGAGTTTCCACTATGTTTTGTGTTTTGCCCTCCTGCATGTTGCATTTGATGCAGCAGAAGGTTAGAAGAACACTCGTCTTTTATTCGTGTTTCCGCGGCATGTCTCTAAAGGTGTGTCTCTAAAGGCCTGTCTCTAAAGGCCTGTCTCTAAAGGCCTGTCTCTAAAGGTGTGTCTCTAAAGGCCTGTCTCTAAAGGCGTGTCTCTAAAGGCCTGTCTCTAAAGGCGTGTCTCTAAAGGCCTGTCTCTAAAGGCCTGTCTCTAAAGGCTTGTCTCTAAAGGCCTGTCTCTAAAGGCGTGTCTCTAAAGGCCTGTCTCTAAAGGCCTGTCTCTAAAGGCCTGTCTCTAAAGGCCTGTCTCTAAAGGCGTGTCTCTAAAGGCCTGTCTCTAAAGGCCTGTCTCTAAAGGCCTGTCTCTAAAGGCATGTCTCTAAAGGTCTGTCTCTAAAGACTTGTCTCTAAAGACTTGTCTCTAAAGGCCTGTCTCTAAAGGCCTGTCTCTAAAGGCGTGTCTCTAAAGGCCTGTCTCTAAAGGCCTGTCTCTAAAGGCGTGTCTCTAAAGGCCTGTCTCTAAAGGCCTGTCTCTAAAGGCGTGTCTCTAAAGGCCTGTCTCTAAAGGCCTGTCTCTAAAGGCCTGTCTCTAAAGGCCTGTCTCTAAAGGCCTGTCTCTAAAGGCCTGTCTCTAAAGGCCTGTCTCTAAAGGCGTGTCTCTAAAGGCCTGTCTCTAAAGGCCTGTCTCTAAAGGCCTGTCTCTAAAGGCCTGTCTCTAAAGGCCTGTCTCTAAAGGCCTGTCTCTAAAGGCCTGTCTCTAAAGGCCTGTCTCTAAAGGCCTGTCTCTAAAGGCCTGTCTCTAAAGGCCTGTCTCTAAAGGCCTGTCTCTAAAGGCGTGTCTCTAAAGGCCTGTCTCTAAAGGCCTGTCTCTAAAGGCTTGTCTCTAAAGGCCTGTCTCTAAAGGCCTGTCTCTAAAGGCCTGTCTCTAAAGGCCTGTCTCTAAAGGCTTGTCTCTAAAGGCCTGTCTCTAAAGGCCTGTCTCTAAAGGCCTGTCTCTAAAGGCCTGTCTCTAAAGGCCTGTCTCTAAAGGCCTGTCTCTAAAGGCCTGTCTCTAAAGGCTTGTCTCTAAAGGCCTGTCTCTAAAGGCCTGTCTCTAAAGGCCTGTCTCTAAAGGCTTGTCTCTAAAGGCCTGTCTCTAAAGGCCTGTCTCTAAAGGCCAATGCACACGGCGTGCGATTTTGTCGCACCGCCGAATTCGATTCCATTGTTTTGAATGAGACCCAATGAGACAATGCACATGGCGTGCGATGCGATATTGTCGCACGACAACATTCGATTCTCCATTCACATTCATTCATTCATTCATTCATTCATTCATTCATTGGTGTGAATTGAATCGAATGTGGTCGTGCGACAGAATCGCACGCCGCGTGCATTGGCCTTAAGTCTTATATGATCAATAAATAATTATTCCGAAGACCTAAAGATTATGTTATACATCAGTGTATTCCGTTTGGTCTATCCCTTTAGGATAGCAAATACATTATTTTTTAAATCACTAATGTTGCTGTTCCAGACGTTCTTTAAACACAACTCAGGTGTCTGAACGTAGGTGTCTGATAGGGCTTTCACACCGGCAAAGAACCTCCGAACGTTGGCGCTGTCTGGCGAACGAGCCCGCGTTCCATACCAGTGTATCGCCAACGTTCGCCGGTGTGAAAGCCCGTCTGACTGGGCTTTGGGGGGACGTGTGGATTCCATCAAACATCGAATCTATGAAGTGAATTGATTTCCTTCTATCTTTTAATATATATGTGTGTGTGTGTGTGTGTGTGTGTGTGTGTGTGTGTGTGTGTGTGTGTGTGTGTGTGTGTGACCCATACCCTGTGATGTAATGTTCTGTTTAACTGTATTTATTATTGGTGTTATGTGATAGGTTTGTTTTGGGGGAAAACTAACTGCAATTTAACTGCATTTATTTTTATTTTTACTGCATTTCTTTAATTGTATCCATGGATACAGCATCTAGGAAGTGCAGACCAGACGTGTGAATGCACAAATGTCTATGTAGAAATGTCACGTGATGTGATACGGTCTCTCGAGTAATAAACTCCAATTAATTGGCCATGTGACGACTGTCATTGTTGGGGGACCCATACTCCAGGATTTACGGTAAGTGTTCACTCCGGAAGTGATTCGTACGTGAACAAAAATCGTCCTCAAGCGAACCGATTATTGACAACTTGAATATGTATAGAATGTATTTATAGAATGTATTTTTCATATCGTCTTTGTACATTGAATACGTACACTTCCCTTAGCAACGTCTCTTGACAACAAGCCTTGTGCGTTCGCAAACACGTCCCCCTCCCAAATGCGTCCCCCTTGCTCCAACACAGACGGCTCATTCCGCCACCAAACCAAAAGTTGGCTAACTTCAGTGAGATATCTATCTTACTGGCTAGAAAACCAACTGTGTGGGATTTACAAATGACTAATTATTTACATATTGAGGAGTGCATGTCAACACTTTTCATTATTTTAATTCAGTCGAATATTGAAGCGAGGCCTGCTATGTGGCCGTGATGATGGTGCCCTCATGTGGTTATAAGTCAGTACTGCAGGGTATCAGATGACGTAAGCGCAGTCACAAAGGGTTGTTCATTCAAATGTACATTGTTTTTTTGATCTCAGTCATTTCAAGGATTTTTAATAAATAATGTTAACTCATTCATAAAGACAAGAAACAGCTACACTGATTTCGTTCACCGTTTAATTACAATAACAGTGTTAGACTAAGTAAGTGATGTATTTGATTTGTACATTGAATGACCAAAACTACTTGTGAGTGCGCATGCGTCGCATTCAGTGCCATTAAAGTATTCATAGCTTTCATGTGACGTCACAGCATAGTGGAAACGCCCACCTGACGGGCAAAAGGCACTTTTTGCAGGCAAAACCCACGGGCAAAACCCACTTTTTGCGGGTTAATAACTTTGATTTCCCGTGGGTTAGGAAAATAATTCCAACGTGTCCGGATAGAGTAGAAGACAGGGAATCCAACACTATTTGAATGGAGTCGATCCTCCACTCCTATCACCGTGGACACAGCAAGGAGCGAATTCCCGGATATAAATATTCCCTCGCCTCGCTGACAGCGGGAGTTGGGAGTTTCGTCCAGCAGCCAGTGAACGCCCGGTTGATCGAGTTTCATATTAAAAGTATATCTTCTCGGGGTGTCAGCGCGGTGGTTAAGGGCTCAAAATGACCGTATACTGATGGTGAATTTAGCAATAATAGTCTTATGTTTGTACCACCTCCATAACCGGTGGTATTCACGGGAAAAGCCGGTCAAGGAGGCACCCTTTGCAGGTCAATAACTTTGATTCTCCGGGGGTTAGGAAAATAATTCCAACGTGTCCGGATAGAGTAGAAGACAGGGAATCCAACACTATTTGAATGGTGTCAATCCTCCACTCCTATCACAGTCGTGTATCTTGATAGTTCTTCATGAGTGAGGTGGTCTAAATAGTAAGCAGCCATGTTGAGCGATGTTGCTATGATACTTTTTGCCCGTCAGGTTGGTGGTTGCTAGGGAAGAAACCACGTGACTGAAAGCTATGAATACTACCGCTCTCCATAACAACATGAGCATAGCAGGTAGCATCTCATTGTAGAAATGAGAAGGGGGAAAGTCACTTCCGTGGTGCGTCGAGCGTCAGCGGTGACGCCAACACGTGCTTTACGTATGATGACGCCAACACGTTACGCAACGTAAGACATTTGTAACGTTTTGAAGCTTCGTTCCGATTGTTTTGCTCACGATTGGTTTACGAGAAAGAACGAGCTGAATATGTGACAATCTGAACGTTATTGACATTATCAGACCCAACTGAGATATGTATGATATGGTATGATGTTATTATATATGTATGATATGGTATGATGTTATTGGCCTTATATTGCACAAGTGCTTGGAAA
>NC_137675.1:89892297-89895335 GCF_963989245.1 Nansenia antarctica | reverse complement strand
CAGGGTAGGTAGGGGTGTTGAAGGTGGTCCAGGTGTTGAAGGTGGGGGTAGGGGTGTTGAAGGTGTCCAGGGTAGGTAGGGGTGTTGAAGGTGTCCAGGGTAGGTAGGGGTGTTTGAAGGTGTCCTGGGTAGGTAGGGGTGTTGAAGGTGTCCAGGGTAGGTAGGGGGGGTGTTGAAGTGTCCACGGTAGGGGCGTTGCGGATCACTGTGGGGAGAGAGTTCCTGGGGGTGGGGGCTGCCACACTGAAGGCTCGGGGGGGGTGGAGAGCAGACCCATGTCTGAGGACCGCAGGCTTCGGGATGGGACATGTGTTTCCTTCTGATCTGTTATGTGACTCTCTCTCTCTGTCTCTGTCTCTCTGTCTCTGTCTCTCTCTGTCTCTGTCTCTCTCTTCTGTCTCTGTCTCTGTCTCTCTCTGTCTCTCTCTCTCTCTGTCTCTCTCTCTTCTCTGTCTCTCTCTGTCTCTGTCTCTCTCTCTCTGTCTCTCTCTGTGTCTCTCTCTCTGTCTCTCTATCTCTCTCTCTCTCTATCTCTGTCTCTCTCTGTATCTCTGTCTCTCTTTCTCTCTCACTCTGTCTCTCTCTCTGTCTCTCTTTCTCTCTCTATCTCTGTCTCTCTCTGTCTCTCTCTCTCTCTCTCTCTCTCTCTCTCTCTCTCTCTCTCTCTCTCTCTCCTATCTCTCTCTCCCCCTCCCTCCCCTTCTCCCCCTCCCTCCTTCCCTCTCACTATCTCCCCCTCTTCCTCCCCCTCCCACCCTCCCTCCCCCTCCCTCCCCCTCCAGGAGTCTGGCCTGAGTGAAGACCTCTCCCCCAAGTCCCGGAGCCCCTCCCACCCCTCCCAGGCCCCGCCCCCCTCCCACCGCTGACTCCTCCCCCCCGCTCCTCCCACCCCTACCAGACCCTCTCACAGTCCTCTGATGAGGTGAGTCCCCGACACACACACCCACACACACACACACACACGCACAACACACACCCACACGCACACACACACCAACACACACACACACACACACACACACACACACCACACACATGCACACATACGCACACACACACACACTAGATCTACTGTGTGTGTGTGTGTGTGTGTGTGTGTGTGTTGTGTGTGTGTGTGTGTATGTGTGTGTGTGTGTGTGTTATGTGTGTGTGTGTGTGTGTGTGTGTGTTGTGTGTGTGTGTGTGTGCGTGTGCGTGTGTGTGTGTGTGTGTGTGTGTGTGTGTGTAGGTGTGTGTGTGTGTGTGTGTGTTGTGTGTTCGTAGGTGTAGGTGTGTGTAGGTGTGTGTAGAGGTGTGTGTGTAGGTGTAGTGCTGCCTAACAGCCACTAGAGGGCAGGAGAGTATGCTGATCTGATGCTGCAAAACTGTCAAACAGACAACATTCACAACCCTGGTCAATTGTCCTCCCTCCCTCCCCCCCCTCCTCCCCCACATCCTCCCCCCCACCCCCCTCTCTCCCCCCCTCCCCTCCCTCCCTCCCCCTCCCTCCCTCCCCTCCCCTCCCTCCCTCCCTCCCTCCCTCCCTCCCTCCCCTCCCTCCCTCCCCTCCCTCTCTCCTCCCTCCCTCCTCCCCCCCTTCTTCCCCCCCTCCCTCCCCCCCCTCCCTCCCTCCCCCCCTTCCTCCCCCCCTCCCTCCCCCCCTCCCCCCCTCCCTCCCCCCCTCCCCCCTCCCTCCCCCCCTCCCCCCTCCCTCCCCCCTCCCTCCCTCCCTCCCCCCCTTCCTCCCCCCTCCCTCCCTCCCCCCCTCCCCCCTCCCTCCCTCTCTCCCTCCCCCCCTCTCTCCCTTCCCCCTCCTCCCTCCCCCCCTCCCTCCCCCCTCCCTCCTCCCCCATGTCCTCCCCCCCCCCAGCCCCTAGACGAGCCCTTGCCCCTGGTGTGTGCGTGGGGGTCCCAGCAGGTAGGCCAGTGGCTGCGGGGGATGGACATGGAGCAGTACGTCCAGGAGTTCACCGCCCGGGACATCGACGGGGAACAGCTGCTAGAGCTGGACAGCAACAAGCTGAAGGTAGGGGCAATAGAACCATGTGAGACTACTGCCCTCTACTGCCCTCTACTGCCCTCTACTGCCCTCTACTGCCCTCTACTGACCTCTACTGTCCTCTACTGCCCTCTACTGCCCTCTACTGCTCTCTACTGCTCTCTACTGTCCTCTATTGTCCTCTACTGCCCTCTACTGCTCTCTACTAACCTCTACTGCTCTCTACTGCTCTCTACTGTCCTCTATTGTCCTCTACTGCCCTCTACTGCTCTCTACTAACCTCTACTGCCCTCTACTGCTCTCTACTGACCTCTACTGTCCTCTACTGTCCTCTACTGTCCTCTACTAACCTCTACTGTCCTCTACTGCTCTCTACTGACCTCTACTGTCCTCTACTGACCTCTACTGCCCTCTACTGTCCTCTACTAACCTCTACTGTCCTCTACTGCTCTCTACTGACCTCTACTGTCCTCTACTGACCTCTACTGCCCTCTACTGTCCTCTACTAACCTCTACTGTCCTCTACTGCTCTCTACTGACCTCTACTGTCCTCTACTGCCCTCTACTGTCCTCTACTGCTCTCTACTGCCCTCTACTGCCCTCTACTGCTCTCTACTGCCCTCTACTGTCCTCTACTGCCCTCTACTGTCCTCTACTGCCCTCTACTGTCCTCTACTGCCCTCTACTGCCCTCTACTGTCCTCTACTGCCCTCTACTGCCCTCTACTGCCCTCTACTGCCCTCTACTGCCCTCTACTGCCCTTTACTGCCCTCTACTGCTCTCTATTGTCCTCTACTGCCCTCTACTGTCCTCTACTGCCCTCTACTGCCCTCTACTGTCCTCTACTGCCCTCTACTGCCCTCTACTGCCCTCTACTACCCTCTACTGCCCTCTACGGTCCTCTACTGTCCTCTACTGTCCTCTACTGCCCTCTACTGCCCTCTACTAACCTCTACTGCCCTCTACTACCCTCTACTGCCCTCTACTGCCCTCTACTGCCCTCAACTGCCCCTCTACTGTCCTCTACTGCCCTCTACTGTCCTCTACTGCCCTCTACTGC
>NC_137675.1:89887297-89889797 GCF_963989245.1 Nansenia antarctica | reverse complement strand
TCATTATATAATCATAATTAAATGATTGAGTCATTTCAAGGCAATGTTAAAAAGATGGGTTTTTAGTCTTGACTTGAACATAAGTGCTGAGGTTGCATCCCTAATGTAAACTGGCAGTGAGACACAATCTGGAGCATAACATGAGAATGCAGCCTCACCAAATCTCTTCTTTTGTACATGTGGTACACAGAGAAAACCAGGTGATATGCTAGCTGATATGCTAGCAGAAGACCTGAGAGCTCTACTGGGCTGATATGCTAGCTAAAGATCTGAACATATTCTGGTGCTGTGCCAGTGAGAGCTTTATAAACCTCACCTAGTACATTTACATTTACATTTTTGGCATTTAGCAGACGCCTTATTCCAAAGCGACTTACATGAGAATGCAGCCTCACCAAATCTCTTCTTTTGTACATGTGGTACACAGAGAAAACCAGCGTCAGAAGACCTGAGAGCTCTGTTGGGCTGATATGCTAGCAGAAGACCTGAGAGCTCTATTGGGCTGATATGCTAGCAGAATACCTGAGAGCTCTATTGGGCTGATATGCTAGCAGAAGACCTGAGAGCTCTATTGGGCTGATATGCTAGCAGAAGACCTGAGAGCTCTATTGGGCTGATATGCTAGCAGTAGACCTGAGAGCTCTATTGGGCTGATATGCTAGCAGAAGACCTGAGAGCTCTATTGGGCTGATATGCTAGCAGAAGACCTGAGAGCTCTATTGGGCTGATATGTTAGCAGAAGACCTGAGAGCTCTATTGGGCTGATATGCTAGCAGAAGACCTGAGAGCTCTATTGGGCTGATATGCTAGCAGAATACCTGAGAGCTCTATTGGGCTGATATGCTAGCAGAAGACCTGAGAGCTCTATTGGGCTGATATGCTAGCAGTAGACCTGAGAGCTCTATTGGGCTGATATGCTAGCAGAAGACCTGAGAGCTCTATTGGGCTGATATGATAGCAGAAGACCTGAGAGCTCTATTGGGCTGATATGCTAGCAGAAGACCTGAGAGCTCTATTGGGCTGATATGCTAGCAGAAGACCTGAGAGCTCTATTGGGCTGATATGATAGCAGAAGACCTGAGAGCTCTATTGGGCTGATATGCTAGCAGAAGACCTGAGAGCTCTATTGGGCTGATATGCTAGCAGAAGACCTGAGAGCTCTACTGGGCTGATATGCTAGCTAAAGATCTGAACATATTCTGGTGCTGTGCCAGTGAGAGCTTTATAAACCTCACCTAGTACATTTACATTTACATTTTTGGCATTTAGCAGACGCCTTATTCCAAAGCGACTTACAATCAATACATTTGAATACCAAGCATGTGAATCAGCAATCCACCATTCGTTGCAGGAAGAGTAATCTAGCTCGGGCCCGGGGCCACTGATAGAAGGAAAAACCTTCTCCCTATCGCCTTCTACTAAAACTTTTTTTTTTTTACTGGAGAAACTGAGAAACAGTACAAGGGGGGCAATAGAAGTTCTTAGGGACACAGTAGAGGGGAAAGCGGGTGTCTTTAGGAGACGTAGTGGTGAGGGTCAGAAGATATCTCAGGAGGAGCAGTTAAGATGTAACCTGAAGAGATGGGTCTTCAGTCTACAACGGAAGATGGGTAGTGACTCTGCCGTTCTGACAGCCGTGGGGAGCTCATTCCACCAGCGGGGAGCCAGTGTTGTGAAGAGACGTGATCGGGCAGCCCGACTGCTGTGTAGAGGAGGTGGGGCCAGTCGGCCAGCCGAGGTGGTGGAGCGGAGTGAGCGGGCAGGGGTTTGGGGGGTTACCATTTCCTTCAGGTAGGCAGGGGCTGTCCCTTTAGCTGCCTGGTATGCAAGCACCAGGGTCTTGAATCTGATGCGAGCTGCTATCGGGAGCCAGTGCAGGGTGCGAAGGAGAGGGGTGACATGCGAGTATTTGTGGAGGTTGAATACCAGCCGGGCAGCAGCATTCTGGATGAGCTGCAGAGGTCTAATGGCTGAAGCGGGGAGCCCAGCCAGGAGTACATTGCAGTAATCCAGGCGGGAGATGACCAGTGCCTGGGTCAAGAGTTGCGCTGCCTCTCTGGTAAGGAATGGTCATATCCTTCTGATGTTGTAGAGGAAGAATCTGCAGGAGCGAGCCGTTGCTGCAATGTTCTCCGCACAGGATAGTCGGTTATCCAGGATCACTCCAAGGTTCTTGGCTGTCAGGGAGGGGGTTACAGTAGAGTTCTCCACTGTGATGGAGAAGTCTTGGAGAGGGCAGGCTTTCCCGGGGATGAAGAGGAGCTCGGTCTTGTTAAGATTGAGCTTGAGATGGTGGTCAGCCGTCCAAGTTGAAATGTCAGCGAGACATGCTGAGATACGGGTTGCCACGTGTACATCAGACGGGGGGAAGGACAGGAAGAGTTGAGTGTCGTCTGCGTAGCTGTGGTAGGAGAGCCCATGTGAAGAGATTACCGAGCCAAGAGACTTGGCGTAGAGGGAGAAAAGTAGGGGCCCTAGGACAGAACCCTGGGGTACCCCA
>NC_137675.1:89869797-89882297 GCF_963989245.1 Nansenia antarctica | reverse complement strand
GAGCTCTAAGACCTCCGCCGCTCTGACCCTCCCAACACAGGAGCCCCCCAGGGCTGTGTCCTGAGCCCCCTCCTCTACTGCTCAACACAGGAGCCCCCCAGGGCTGTGTCCTGAGCCCCCTCCTCTACTCCTCAACACAGGAGCCCCCCAGGGCTGTGTCCTGAGCCCCCTCCTCTACTCCTCAACACAGGAGCCCCCCAGGGCTGTGTCCTGAGCCCCCTCCTCTACTCCTCAACACAGGAGCCCCCCAGGGCTGTGTCCTGAGCCCCCTCCTCTACTCCTCAACACAGGAGCCCCCCAGGGCCGTGTCCCTGAGCCCCCTCCTCTACTCCTCAACACAGGAGCCCCCCAGGGCTGTGTCCTGAGCCCCTTCCTCTACTCCTCAACACAGGAGCCCCCCAGGGCTGTGTCTTGAGCCACCTCCTCTACTCCTCTTTATCACTTATGTCCTGTACTACTGACACTTTTTCATCTTGAATTATTCCCCTGATTACGCCTGATTATGTCTGATTATGTCTGATTATGTCTGATTATGTCTGATTATGTCTGATTATGTCTGATTAAGTCTGATTATGTCTGATTATGTCTGATTATGTCTAATTATGTCTGATTATGTCTGATTATGTCTGATTATGTCTAATTATGTCTGATTATGTCTGATTATGCTCTGATTATTTTTTTATTTGATTAGATTTTTATTAGGAATTTACATAGAATCATTCAAGCATCATGACACTAAGCAATGTCCAGAGGATAGCACTTGAAAGCATTATTTAAAACACTTATTTCCAAAGTGGTCCTCGATGGAAACATAAAGTGAAATAAAACAAAACATCACACAGCATAAAACAGCGTAAGAACACCACATAAAAACACATTAAAACACACACATCATGAAAACATAAAGTGAAACAAAACAACTTTGAATCACCCTCCCTTTCTTAAGGGTGAGACATTAGTTCTCCCCATAAATATGACTTCACTTTTGTTTTAAAGAAGGCTTTGTTTTGGCTTTACTTAACATGCAGAGGCAGATGGTTCCATAAAGAAATCCCTGTATAGAAAAAGGAGCTTCTTACTGTTTTACCTTTGACAAGAGGAACACTGCATGACATAATACTTCCTCTTGTATTATAATCATGTATATTTCTCTCCATATCTATGTTACAGTTCATATATTCAGGGGCCTTGTTATGAACTATATCAAACATATGGTTGAGTTTTAGTTTTACTCGATCCTCTACAGGTAACAGACCAACTTCTTTCATTTCCATGGGTCCTATGTGTGTCCTGGGAGGAGCATTAATCTAATGACATTATTCTGTGCTACCTGCACAAGTTTTTGGGAAAGTCCGCTATACCATGCGGAGCATGCATAATCAAAGTGACACTGGATTAAAGCTGCGACTAAGAGTTTTTAAATCTTAGAATTCAGAGTATAGCCGTATACAAACTGTAGCTGCAACTTCCTCCCCAGAGACAGATTGGTGGAGAGAGACCCCTAGGTATTTGATTGGTGGAGAGAGACCCCTAGGTATTTGATTGGTGGAGAGAGACCCCTCCACCAATAGTGGAGGGGTAGTGGTGGTCTAGTGGATAGTGAGTTGGACTTGTGATCGGAAGGTTGTGAGTTCAAAATCCCACCTGAAGCCACACCACTACTAGTGTGCCCTTGGGTAAGGCACTTAGCCCTCAGTTACTCCAGGGGGACTGTCCCTGTAATTCGTAATTGTAAGTCGCTTTGGATAAAAGCGTCTGCTAAATGGCAAAAATTAAATTAAAAAAACCCCTAGGTATTTGATTGGTGGAGAGAGACCCCTAGGTATTTGACACTTGATTTGGATTCGATAATACTTCCTTCACACTGTACCTTGATTGTGTTACTTTTCTTAAGCTTGTGTTTAGTGCCAAATAAAATGGACTCTGTCTTTCCTAAGTGTATCGAAGGTTTGTTGTCAATCAACCAGTCTCTTACCAGAGACAGTTCTCTACTGAGAGTTTCTTCAATGTCATGTGCGTCTTTGCCTGATACTAGTAAAGTAGAATCATCTGGATAGATCGTCATTCGAGATGTCACTGCTGCTGGCATGTCGTTCATATAGACTAAAAATTATAAAGGTCCCAAAATGGAGCCTTGTGGAACCCCACATGTGACCTCCCTAACTGTGGACAGGGCCTCTGGATAGGACCAATTTACCACTATATCTTTTAGTCCAATACATTTCAATTTCATTAAAAGAATATTATGATCAACAGTATCGAATGCCTTCTGTAAATCTAGCATGACCATACCTGTACAATTCCCTTTCTCGCTCTCCATTTTTATATAGTCAAAAAGATCAATTAGACACGTATCTGTAGAATGAGCTGTTCTAAAGCTGACTGATACTTAAACAGTATTTGTGTTTGAGAAGATATTCTTCCAGTTGATTGTGTACCAGTCTCTCAAAGACTTTAGACAGTATATTTAAGATTGACACAGGCCTGTAGTTGCTACAGTTGTGATTTTTTTCTGTAAGGCTACAGTAGTGTTTTTTTTTTTTAAATGATTGGCAATTTGTACTTTCTCCTGACGTACGTCTCCATCGATGTCCAGACTAATACTCTGCTTGAGACTTTGCTTTGTTAGACGTTGTGGATCCAATATCCTTTAAGACTGACCATAGTGTTTGTGTCTGTCTCAGGTTTTCATTTACAGTGGTTATATAATATTGTGATTTAACATTATTACTTTTATATTTTACTTGGTTCCTTAATCTGACATATTCATCATAATCCTGCTGGTGGGTTGTTCTTTTGAACTTTACGAGAGCACTATCCCTATTCCTAATGTCCCTATTCCTAATGTCCCTATTCCTAATGTCCCTATTCCTAATATCCCTATTCCTAATGTCCCTATTCCTAATATCCCTATTCCTAATATCCCTATTCCTAATGTCCCTATTCCTAATGTCCCTATTCCTAATGTCCCTATTCCTAATATCCCTATTCCTAATGTCCCTATTCCTAATATCCCTATTCCTAATATCCCTATTCCTAATATCCCTATTCCTAATGTCCCTATTCCTAATATCCCTATTCCTAATATCCCTATTCCTAATGTCCCTATTCCTAATGTCCCTATTCCTAATGTCCCTATTCCTAATATCCCTATTCCTAATATCCCTATTCCTAATGTCCCTATTCCTAATGTCCCTATTCCTAATGTCCCTATTCCTAATGTCCCTATTCCTAATATCCCTATTCCTAATGTCCCCATTCCTAATGTCCCTATTCCTAATGTCCCTATTCCTAATGTCCCTATTCCTAATGTCCCTATTCCTAATATCCCTATTCCTAATATCCCTATTCCTAATGTCCCTATTCCTAATATCCCTATTCCTAATGTCCCTATTCCTAATGTCCCTATTCCTAATATCCCTATTCCTAATATCCCTATTCCTAATATCCCTATTCCTAATGTCCCTATTCCTAATATCCCTATTCCTAATATCCCTATTCCTAATGTCCCTATTCCTAATGTCCCTATTCCTAATGTCCCTATTCCTAATATCCCTATTCCTAATGTCCCTATTCCTAATGTCCCTATTCCTAATGTCCCTATTCCTAATGTCCCTATTCCTAATGTCCCTATTCCTAATGTCCCTATTCCTAATATCCCTATTCCTAATATCCCTATTCCTAATGTCCCTATTCCTAATGTCCCTATTCCTAATGTCCCTATTCCTAATGTCCCTATTCCTAATATCCCTATTCCTAATATCCCTATTCCTAATGTCCCTATTCCTAATGTCCCTATTCCTAATGTCCCTATTCCTAATATCCCTATTCCTAATGTCCCTATTCCTAATGTCCCTATTCCTAATGTGTCCTATTCCTAATATCCCTATTCCTAATGTCCCTATTCCTAATGTCCCTATTCCTAATATCCCTATTCCTAATATCCCTATTCCTAATGTCCCTATTCCTAATGTCCCTATTCCTAATATCCCTATTCCTAATGTCCCTATTCCTAATATCCCTATTCCTAATGTCCCTATTCCTAATGTCCCTATTCCTAATATCCCTATTCCTAATATCCCTATTCCTAATATCCCTATTCCTAATGTCCCTATTCCTAATATCCCTATTCCTAATATCCCTATTCCTAATGTCCCTATTCCTAATGTCCCTATTCCTAATGTCCCTATTCCTAATATCCCTATTCCTAATGTCCCTATTCCTAATGTCCCTATTCCTAATGTCCCTATTCCTAATGTCCCTATTCCTAATATCCCTATTCCTAATGTCCCTATTCCTAATGTCCCTATTCCTAATGTCCCTATTCCTAATATCCCTATTCCTAATATCCCTATTCCTAATGTCCCTATTCCTAATGTCCCTATTCCTAATGTCCCTATTCCTAATATCCCTATTCCTAATGTCCCTATTCCTAATGTCCCTATTCCTAATGTGTCCTATTCCTAATATCCCTATTCCTAATGTCCCTATTCCTAATGTCCCTATTCCTAATATCCCTATTCCTAATATCCCTATTCCTAATATCCCTATTCCTAATGTCCCTATTCCTAATGTCCCTATTCCTAATATCCCTATTCCTAATGTCCCTATTCCTAATATCCCTATTCCTAATGTCCCTATTCCTAATATCCCTATTCCTAATGTCCCTATTCCTAATATCCCTATTCCTAATGTCCCTATTCCTAATGTCCCTATTCCTAATGTCCCTATTCCTAATATCCCTATTCCTAATGTCCCTATTCCTAATGTCCCTATTCCTAATGTCCCTATTCCTAATATCCCTATTCCTAATATCCCTATTCCTAATGTCCCTATTCCTAATGTCCCTATTCCTAATGTCCCTATTCCTAATGTCCCTATTCCTAATATCCCTATTCCTAATATCCCTATTCCTAATATCCCTATTCCTAATGTCCCTATTCCTAATGTCCCTATTCCTAATATCCCTATTCCTAATATCCCTATTCCTAATGTCCCTATTCCTAATATCCCTATTCCTAATGTCCCTATTCCTAATATCCCTATTCCTAATATCCCTATTCCTAATGTCCCTATTCCTAATGTCCCTATTCCTAATGTCCCTATTCCTAATATCCCTATTCCTAATGTCCCTATTCCTAATATCCCTATTCCTAATATCCCTATTCCTAATGTCCCTATTCCTAATATCCCTATTCCTAATATCCCTATTCCTAATGTCCCTATTCCTAATATCCCTATTCCTAATGTCCCTATTCCTAATGTCCCTATTCCTAATATCCCTATTCCTAATATCCCTATTCCTAATATCCCTATTCCTAATGTCCCTATTCCTAATGTCCCTATTTCTAATATCCATATTCCTAATATCCCTATTCCTAATATCCCTATTCCTAATATCCCTATTCCTAATGTGTCCTAAACACACACACACACACACACACACACACACACATCTTCCTTCCCTGCCAGTGCAGACTCTCTCTATGAGACGCTCTGCATCAGAGACATTATGTGTCCAACATTAATAATGTATTTTGTTACATTAACATTACATCAACATTACTGTATGTTTACATTACTGTATGTTTACATTACTGTATGTTTACATTACTGTATGATACATTACTGTATGTTTACATTACTCTGTTTACATTACTGTATGTTTACATTACTCTGTTTACATTACTGTATGTTTACATTACTCTGTTTACATTACTGTATATTTACATTACTGTATGATACATTACTGTATGGTTACGTTACTGTATGATACATTACTGTATGTTTACATTACTCTGTTTACATTACTGTATGTTTACATTACTGTATGATACATTACTGTATGTTTACATTACTGTATGATACATTACTGTATGTTTACATTACTGTATGATACAATACTGTATGTTTACATTACTCTGTTTACATTACTGTATGTTTACATTACTGTATGATACATTACTGTATGTTTACATTACTGTATGATACATTACTGTATGTTTACATTACTGTATGATACATTACTGTATGTTTACATTACTGTATGTTTACATTACTCTGTTTACATTACTGTATGTTTACATTACTGTATGATACATTACTGTATGTTTACATTACTGTATGATACATTACTCTGTTTACATTACTGTATGTTTACATTACTGTATGATACATTACTGTATGATACATTACTGTATGTTTACATTACTGTATGTTTACATTACTGTATAATACATTACTGTATGTTTACATTACTGTATGTTTACATTACTCTGTTTACATTACTGTATGTTTACATTACTGTATGTTGACATTAATTAATTTAATTAATTAATTTAATTTTTAATTAATTTGGCCATTTAGCAGACGCTTTCATCCAAAGCGACTTACAATTACGAATTACAGGGACATTCCCCCTGGAGTAACTGAGGGCTAAGTGCCTTACTCAAGGGCACACTAGTAGTGGTGTGGTTTCAGGCGGGATTTGAACTCACAACCTTCCGATCGGAAGTCCAACACACTATCCACTAGACCACCACTACCCCTACATTACTGTATGATACATTACTGTATCATGTTTACGTTTCTTGAATGGACACATCTGATTTAAAGCGCTATTGCTCCACAATGCAGTTGCACCAAGCACAGTGAGACAGATAAGAATGTAACTTACGTGTGAGAGAGTTCATCATCCCGTATCTGCGTAGTTTAGTCTGTTTGCCAACAAAGGAAGAGTTTCTTTCTTCTTATCTCCCATTTGAATGAGATTGAGGTATTTATACTGAATGAACGACGCGGGAATTTCCATCGCAGGGGAACATGAACACACATCCATACTGGGTTGCACACTTCCCTCCAGTCACCGCTTCTCCAGAACCAGACTGAGTCAGTCACCGTCACCTGTCACTCAGCTGGGCTCTCACAACTGTAACACGAGAGAATAACATCAGAACATCAAACAATCTTTTCAAGAGCAAAAACACATCTTTTTAATGTTGCCTAAATGACTGTATTCTTTTCTAAATGTATATTTTATTGTTAGTTGACAAATCTATATATTTGTATATGTATTTACTTGTTTAAATCTCATAGTAATTCTTATATTATTTAGTTCTTTTGTAAAAGGAATTTGAGCTGCAATGTTTGCAGGAAAAGTGCCAAATCAAATAAATGTTGTTGTTGTTGTTGTTGTTATTATTATTATTATTATTATCGATGGTCTGAACTCACGATGTGTTACAGTAACAGGTCAGGTTGTTGCTGTTCTGAGATTAACCACATTAAACCTTTTCGTGTATTATTGCAACACGAAGTGAGTGGCCTTACTTTCCGGTTGTTACCGTCCTTATTTGGTCTTTACAACAACTCCTTTTACTTTATTAAATAAGGCGCTGAATTGATTTGATCATTACGGCTTTTCTCGTTTGCTTAAACACGTCTGTCCGTTCTGACGTCACATCTGAAACACCGGCTGGTCAACACGACTCTTCTGTTTGCAAAATCACAACAACATTAAAAACATGCAACCAAAGCAAATATTTCCATCAAACTACACAACTTGTGGTGAAATTAATATATTCTTTCAATCAATCATTACACAATGGACAAAATACAGCTATCAATGTGTCAAAAATATATAATATATATTTATATCAACATATAATATTAATACTATATAATACCTATACTATATAATATTAATACTATATAATATCTATACTATACAATATCTATACTATATACTATATAATATTAATACTATATAATATCTATACTATACTATATAATATTAATACTATATAATATCTATACTATATAATATTAATACTATATAATATCTATACTATATCATATTAATACTATATAATATATATACTATACAATATTAATACTATATCATATCTATACTACACTATATAATATTAATACTATATCATATCTATACTATATCATATTAATACTATATAATATTAATACTATATAATATTAGACCTTCCACACGTGCTTCTGTTGACATGGCGACGGTGGAGGCGTGGTCTGATTGGTCACGGTAAAGCGGAAGTGTTGAACGCGTTCCAGAGTAGCTGAGTCAGCCGGTTTACACATGCAGCAATATTCCATGTGCGTAAATCCAGATCGCACACCTCGTTACGGCATGTAACATGTCCCAGCAGGCAGCTGACCTTTACCCGCCTCTGTCTGGGCTGATGCTTCAGGCTGGAAAATGCTGCAGTTCAGTTTTAATACATTAACTGAAAATTGATTAAAGAAACAACAACAACAAGTTTTCACTTTGTTGGTATTGTTTCACTCTGGGGTATTGTTTGTGTGTGGATTTAAGGCAAAGTATTTTTCATTTAATCCATTTTAAGTTGAGTCTGTAACAATACAAATGTGGAATGTTGAACTGTACATCCTAGTTTTGTGGGGGTTTTTAGGGTCATATATATATGTTACGGTACATGTGGGAAAACTAGCTTAGGTCTAACCCTAACTTAACCCTAGCACCCTAGCACCTAACCCTAGTTTTCCCACATGTACCGTATTCCCACATGCACCGTAACATGTACATGTGGGAAAACTAGGGTTAGGTGCTAGGGTGCTACGGTTAGGGTTAGACATGCCAGCATGTATGAATGAATGAATGGTCTTTATTGTCATTAATACAGTACAGGTACCATACAACGACATTTAGGAGGGGGGGCTCCCCTGGTGCTTGGAAAAAAGACTAAAAACAAGAGGGCCAAGGGTAAAATAAAAAAGGGAAAAGAGCTGGTTGACATAAATAAAGGCTATGTACACTATCTACTATACTATACTACTATACTATACAATAAAACACTGTGCTGTACTCTATGCTATAAATATCCTAACTTTTCCTATATCTGAACCTTATGTACACATGGGTTGTCATATTGCACATAGTATTTGTTGCACATTCATTAAAGTGTCGCAGTTAGCAGGTTTGAAATGTTCACAGTTGTATTACAATATTGCACTTATGTTTACAATCTAGTAGCTGCCATCAAATTGTCTAGATTGTCCAGGGCCTAGAACCTAGGTCTTTGCTGTGTTCAGGGCCTGAATGGCCCTAGGGTAGAAGCTGAGCTTTGGGTAGAAGCTGAGCATTGTACCAAGTCGACGTAGCACCTAACCCTAGTTTTCCCACATGTACTGTATTGCCACATGTACCGTAACATATATATATATATACCCACCCACACAACCACACACCCACACACCGACATACATACACTGAATCATGGCATTGTGATTATCCACACACATAAATAAAATAAACATAGCAACTACTTATGTACGTAATGTCCATGTATACTAAGGCATTTCAGTACCTTATAATAAACACTTATAATAAAGTCTTAATTCAACACAACTGTTCAGTCTTAACAGAACTGACACAACAGTTAGTTCCGACCAAGTAATCTGATTGGACAAGAGGCATTCCATGAGTGCTGATATACAGTATAACAGCACTGGGACTTTTAACTATATGTATCACTCCGCCGCACAGATGTTGTACTAAATGACCGTTAATTAGACTACATGTTTGTGTTCGGGTTACTAGGCAACAGTCCAGTTGAAGTTCAGTTGCGGAACTATTTTTATTTTATTTTTATGATTAAATAAACAAACAAATCATAATCTGTTGTCGCTTATTACTGTTAACTAATAAATGGCGCTGTAGAACTGTTGTATAAAAGCAATATCACACTGGAGGTCGTGCTGTTATACTGAATATCAGCACGGCTGTGATTATCTTCTACTCGGCCTGCGGCCTCGTACCTACGACCCAATCACAGCCCTGCTGATATTCAGTATAACACACTCCCTCTCCTGTGATATTGCTTAATTGTTGCATTGAAGCAAAATAAACAACTGCACACCAATAACCACAACCAGCCAGTCAGTAATGTGTATAGAAAATCAACCTTTTTATTAATACGATGGTTGCTAAGGGACAGAGGGGTGGGGGGGTTGCTAGGGGACAGAGGGGTGAGGGGGGGTTGCTAAGGGACAGAGGGGTGGGGGGTTTCTAAGGGACAGAGGGGTGAGGTTGCTATGGGGTGGGGGGGGGGGGGGGTTGCTAGGGGGTGGGGGGGTGATAACTGCAGATAAACAAACAATTCATTATCCTGCTAGGAGAAGATGATAAACATAAACAACAACAACAACAAGGCATGGCTGCTCCGGGGCAGGGAGGCTCATGGGAACGGAACGCCCCCCTGGACCCTCTCAGAGAGGCTTATGGGAAGGCCCCCCTGGACCCTCTCAGAGAGGCTCATGGGAAGCTGTCGTCGTCGTCCTCGGCCATCTCCTTGGCGAACTCCAGATCCTGCTGCTCCCTCTCCCTCCTCTCCTACACACACACACACACACACACACACACAGTTATGATTGTGTCCCCACCCCCTCCTCCTGTCTCAGAGGTCCATTCTGAAGGACATGTTGTCGTGTCTCTCAGGTTCAAATTGAAAAGGCTGGACAGAAACACAGCTAGCTAAATCTGACCTGCGACTAAAAGCTACCGTAGGCTACAGGCTACCTTAGGCTAAAAGCTACCGTAGGCTACAAGCTACAAGCTACCGTAGGCTACAAGCTACCGTAGGCTACAAGCTACAAGCTACCGTAGGCTACAAGCTACCGTAGGCTACAAGCTACCGTAGGCTACAAGCTACCATAGGCTACAAGCTACCGTAGGCTACAAGCTACAAGCTACCGTAGGCTACAAGCTACAAGCTACCGTAGGCTACAAGCTACAAGCTACCGTAGGCTACAAGCTACCGTAGGCTACAAGCTACAAGCTACCGTAGGCTACAAGCTACCATAGGCTACAAGCTACCGTAGGCTACAAGCTACCGTAGGCTACAAGCTACCATAGGCTACAAGCTACCGTAGGCTACAAGCTACAAGCTACCGTAGGCTACAAGCTACAAGCTACCGTAGGCTACAAGCTACCGTAGGCTACAAGCTACAAGCTACCGTAGGCTACAAGCTACCGTAGGCTACAAGCTACCGTAGGCTACAAGCTACCATAGGCTACAAGCTACCGTAGGCTACAAGCTACCATAGGCTACAAGCTACCGTAGGCTACAAGCTACCGTAGGCTACAAGCTACAAAACATTTTCCTTCCATCACTGAGACTGCCAGTGGCCCCTGGCCTGAGCTGGATTACTCTTCCTGCTATGACTGGTGGACTGATGATTCACTTGCTTAGTCAAATGTATCTGTTCTAAGTCGCTTTGCAATAAGGCGTCTGCTAAACGCCAAACATGTAAATGTAAATGACTGCAGTAATATGGCCCAAAACTAGGGGTGAAGGGTTCCTAACATAAACATATCTCATGTGTTTCTACCAACATGTTTTAGTGGGAGAGAAGTTAGGGTGTGTTAACGCCTACATGTCTTATAACCCGGGTCCCCTGGACGTTAGGAGTGTGTGTGTGTGAAGTTATGAGTGTGTGTGTGTGTGTAAAGTTATGAGTGTGTGTGTAAAGTTATGAGTGTGTGTGTAAAGTTATGAGTGTGTGTGTAAAGTTATGAGTGTGTGTGTGTGAAGTTATGAGTGTGTGTGTGTGTGTGAAGTTATGAGTGTGTGTGTGTGAAGTTATGAGTGTGTGTGTGAAGTTATGAGTGTGTGTGTGTGTGTGTGAAGTTATGAGTGTGTGTGTGTGAAGTTATGAGTGTGTGTGTGAAGTTATGAGTGTGTGTGTGTGTGTGTGAAGTTATGAGTGTGTGTGTGTGTGTGTAAAGTTATGAGTGTGTGTGTGTGTGTGTGTGTGTCAGGGTTTCCGTTAGAAAAAATTGCCGCCGGACATCGTGTCCGGGAAGATTTCGATTTACCGGACAAACGTGATATATTCCGGACATATTAAAATATAATAAAAATATTTTCAAAATTATATATATTTATATATATATTTTTTTATATATATAAAATTATATATATTTTTTTCCAAATCTAATATAGCTGTTTGTCGCGGTGATTACTGTTGTGTAGCGGCCTATATATGCCATTTAATGTCTATTTCTCATCCGATACGATTAGATGCGAGCTATATAATATATAATAATATAACATGATTCGCATGCGCGCTATATGTCCAGCGCTGAACGGGCGCCTCTGGGAACTGAACAGACAGCATCGATCAATGAACGGACTCCACATTACGTTAACTGAAGTTTGTTAAATTGTTTGGGATTAATGTGAGTTTTCTATTTTCTCTTTCCAGTTTGACCCTTTTTGTATCAATAAAACAACGTCATTTCTATAACCAGGTCTCGCTGGTTGGGAACGCATTTCGTTTAGCTGATATGTTACGCAACCGAACAGCTTCGGGAAAACGAGTAGCAGCGCACATAGTAGTGAGCAAATACTGACTTCCACTTTTAGTCCTAGGCAAAGGTCCAACACAATCAATTATTACACGTTCAAATGGCTCCCCTATAGCAGGAATGGGATGCAATGGTGCGGGTG
>NC_137675.1:89852593-89855093 GCF_963989245.1 Nansenia antarctica | reverse complement strand
GGTTTGCTTCCTACCTGGTGGGTCGCTCCTACCAGGTGACTTGGAGAGAATCATTGTCTTCTCCACGAACCCTCTCCACTGGGGTCCCCCAGGGCTCTGTCCTAGGGCCCTTACTGTTCTCCCTCTATACCAAGTCTCTTGGCTCGGTAATCTCCTCACACAGGTTCTCCTACCACAGCTACAGCAGACGACACTAAACTCTTCCTGTCCTTCCCCCCCTCTGACCTACATGTGGCAACATGTGTCTCTGCATGTCTCGCTGACATCTCTACATGGATGTCAGACCACCATCTCAAGCTCAACCTTAACAAGACTGAGCTACTCTTCATCCCTGGGAAAGCCTGCCCTCTCCAAGACATCACAGTGGAGAACTCTACTGTAACCCCCTCCCAGACAGCCAAGAACCTTGGAGTGATCCTGGACAACCACCTATCCTGTGCGGAGAACATTGCAGCGACAGCACGCTCCTGCAGATTCTTCCTTTACAACATCAGAAGGGTACGACCATTCCTCACCAGAGAAGCAGCGCAACTCTTGACCCAGGCACTGGTCATCTCCCGCCTTGACTCCTGCAAGGCACTCCTGGCCGGGCTCCCCGCCTCCGCCATCAGACCTCATCCAGAATGTTGCCGCCCGTCTGGTGTTCAACCTCCCCAAATGTTCTCATGTCACCCCCCTCCTTCGCACCCTGCACTGGCTCCCGATAGCAGCTCGCATCAGATTCAAGACCCTGGTGCTTGCCTACCAGGCAGCAAAAGGGACAGCCCCTGCCTACCTGCAAGCAATGGTCACCCCCCAAACTTCAGCCCGTTCACTCCGCTCCTCCATCTCTGCTGGCCGACTGGCCCACCACCTCTACGCCAACACGGCAGTCATGCTGCCCAGTCACGTCTCTTCACTACCCTGGCTCCCCGCTGGTGGAATGAGCTTCCCAACTGCAGAACTGCAGAGTCACTACCCATGTTCCGCCAGACTGAAGACCTCCATCTCTTCAGGCTACACCTTAACTGCTCCTCCTGAGACATCTACTACCTCCCAGCACTGCGTCTCCTGAGACATCTACTACCCCCTGTACTGTCCCTCCTGAGACATCTACTACCCCACAGCACTGCGTCTCCTGAGACACCTGCTTCCCCCTATACTGTGTCTCCTAAGATTTCTACTTCCCCCCTTGTACTGTTTCTCCAGTCTCTATTAAAAACATTTTCTTTTTACGACGCCTGCCAGTGGCCCCTGGCCTGAGCTGGATTACTCTTCCTGCTACGACTGGTGGATTGATGATTCACTTGCTTAGTCAAATGTATCGATTGTAAGTCGCTTTGGAATAAGGCGTCTGCTAAATGCCAAACATGTTAATGTCTGTCTGTCTGTCTGTCTGCCTGTCTGCCTACCTGCCTGGCTGTCTGCCATTCTGCCTGCCTGACTGCCTGTCTGCCTGTCTGCCTGTCTAACTGTTTGTCTGCCTGCCTACCTGCCTACCTGTCTGACTGCCTGTCTGCCTGTCTAACTGTCTGTCTGCCTGTCTAACTGTCTGCCTGCCTGCCTACCTGCATACCTGTCTGTCTTTCTGTCTGCCTGTCTGTCTGCCTGCCTGCCTACCTGCCTACGTGCCTACCTGCCTGCCTGTCTGCCTGCCTACTTGCCTACCTGTCTGCCTGTCTGCCTGTCTGCCTGTCTGTCTGTCTAACTGCCTGCCTTGCCTGTCCATCCGCCAGGTGGCCGTGCAGCAGCTCTCTCTGGAGGCGTCCTCCCTGGGGGGGTCTGGTGTGCAGCACCGCGGCGGGGGAGGACACGGGGGGGGCGGGGCCCCGCGGCGGAGGGCGTGCCCCTCCTGACGCTGCTGGCGGCCGGGGGGGGCCGGGACCTGTGCGCCCGGCGGACCACGGACCTGGCCATGCTGGTCACCCTGGCCGGCTGGTTCTCCATGGTGATCAGCTACCTGGTCTGCTACGTGCGCCACAACACGGAGGACGCCCGGCGGCACCTGCAGTACCTCAAGTCCATACCCAGGGGGCGGGGGCACGTGGCCGGACCCAGGGCAGGACCCGAGGGAGACACCTCTACGATCAGCACCATGGTCTGACCCTCTGACCTCTGACCCTCCTCCTCCACCTCCACCTCCACCCTCAGCACCATGGTCTGACCCTCCACCTCCTCCTCCACCCTCCTCCTCCTCCTCCTCCACCCTCAGTACCATGGGACTGGGTCAGCCCTCCGAGCTCGAGTCCTTCTGCCCAGCCGCCAGCATCGACCCGGCGTCACCTCCACCCTCAGTACCGCGGGGGGGGGGGGGGGGGGGGGGCACAGCAAGACTGGGTTATCTCTCTGAGCTCAGCTCTCCTCACAGCAAGACTGGGTTAAGGGTTAAGGGTTAAGGCTCTCACAGAGTCGGGCGGAACGGACTCCGCAGAGTTCTTACAAACCACCTTCTCTGCTTCTTCCTCCGCAAAGCCATAAGACAGAGCACCTCTTCCTCATCATCGGTGGACGACGCCTTGAC
>NC_137675.1:89830093-89845093 GCF_963989245.1 Nansenia antarctica | reverse complement strand
TACTTTTCAAGACAGCGCGGACACCCTGAATCTAGTAGCTGCCATCAAATTGTCTAGATTGTCCAGAGCTTAGAACCTAGGTCTTTGCTGTGTTCTAGAACCTAGGTCTTTGCTGTGTTCTAGAACCTAGGTCCTGGTGGACGGCACCTGATGGACCCGTGGGCCACGAGGACCAGGTCGATGTCCCTGGACGTGATCTTCTCCTCCTCCTCCTGGATCATCCGGAGGAGCTTCTGGTAGAGGAGCTGCAGCAGGTTGAGGAACACCGCCTGTTCCGGCACGTTCTCCAGCCAGGCCAGGACGGTGGCGTCTTCCTCAGGACGGCAGTGCTTCCTGACGAAGTCCAGGATCTGCCTGCCTCTCTCGCTGTCGACCAGGGAGTACCGGTTCAGCTTCTCCATGCAGCTCTTCACCTCAAACACCTCCTGGATCGTCTTACTGTGGAGGAGGGAGGAGGAGGAGAGCCACGACCTTTACTACAAACACCTTACTGTGGAGGAGGAGGAGGAGGAGGCCCACGACCTTTACTACAAACACCTTACTGTGGAGGAGGAGGAGGAGGAGGAGGAGAGCCACCACCTTTACTACAAACACCTTACTGTGGAGGAGGAGGAGGAGGAGGAGGAGGAGGAGAGCCACCACCTTTACTACAAACACCTTACTGTGGAGGAGGAGGAGAGCCACCACCTTTACTACAAACACCTTACTGTGGAGGAGGAGGAGGAGGAGGAGGAGGAGAGCCACCACCTTTACTACAAACACCTTACTGTGGAGGAGGAGGAGGAGGAGGAGGAGGAGGAGAGCCACAACCTTTACTACAAACACCTTACTGTGGAGGAGGAGGAGAGCCACCACCTTTACTACAAACACCTTACTGTGGAGGAGGAGGAGGAGGAGGAGGAGAGCCACCACCTTTACTACAAACACCTTACTGTGGAGGAGGAGGAGGAGGAGAGCCACCACCTTTACTACAAACACCTTACTGTGGAGGAGGAGGAGGAGGAGGAGGCCCACGACCTTTACTACAAACACCTTACTGTGGAGGAGGAGGAGGAGGAGAGCCACGACCTTTACTACAAACACCTTACTGTGGAGGAGGAGGAGGAGGAGGAGGAGGAGAGCCACCACCTTTACTACAAACACCTTACTGTGGAGGAGGAGGAGGAGAGCCACGACCTTTACTACAAACACCTTACTGTGGAGGAGGAGGAGGAGGAGGAGGAGGAGGAGAGCCACAACCTTTACTACAAACACCTTACTGTGGAGGAGGAGGAGGAGGAGGAGGAGGAGAGCCACCACCTTTACTACAAACACCTTACTGTGGAGGAGGAGGAGGAGGAGGCCCACGACCTTTACTACAAACACCTTACTGTGGAGGAGGAGGAGGAGGAGGAGAGCCACCACCTTTACTACAAACACCTTACTGTGGAGGAGGAGGAGAGCCACCACCTTTACTACAAACACCTTACTGTGGAGGAGGAGGAGGAGGAGGAGGAGGAGAGCCACCACCTTTACTACAAACACCTTACTGTGGAGGAGGAGGAGGAGGAGGAGGAGGAGAGCCACAACCTTTACTACAAACACCTTACTGTGGAGGAGGAGGAGAGCCACCACCTTTACTACAAACACCTTACTGTGGAGGAGGAGGAGGAGGAGGAGGAGAGCCACCACCTTTACTACAAACACCTTACTGTGGAGGAGGAGGAGGAGGAGAGCCACCACCTTTACTACAAACACCTTACTGTGGAGGAGGAGGAGGAGGAGGAGGCCCACGACCTTTACTACAAACACCTTACTGTGGAGGAGGAGGAGGAGGAGAGCCACGACCTTTACTACAAACACCTTACTGTGGAGGAGGAGGAGGAGGAGGAGGAGGAGAGCCACCACCTTTACTACAAACACCTTACTGTGGAGGAGGAGGAGGAGAGCCACGACCTTTACTACAAACACCTTACTGTGGAGGAGGAGGAGGAGGAGGAGGAGGAGGAGAGCCACAACCTTTACTACAAACACCTTACTGTGGAGGAGGAGGAGGAGGAGGAGGAGGAGAGCCACCACCTTTACTACAAACACCTTACTGTGGAGGAGGAGGAGGAGGAGGCCCACGACCTTTACTACAAACACCTTACTGTGGAGGAGGAGGAGGAGGAGGAGAGCCACCACCTTTACTACAAACACCTTACTGTGGAGGAGGAGGAGGAGGAGGAGGAGGCCCACGACCTTTACTACAAACACCTTACTGTGGAGGAGGAGGAGGAGGAGGAGGAGGAGGCCCACGACCTTTACTACAAACACCTTACTGTGGAGGAGGAGGAGGAGGAGGCCCACCACCTTTACTACAAACACCTTACTGTGGAGGAGGAGGAGGAGGAGGAGGAGGAGGAGAGCCACCACCTTTACTACAAACACCTTACTGTGGAGGAGGAGGAGGAGGAGGAGGAGAGCCACCACCTTTACTACAAACACCTTACTGGAAACACTTTCAACATCATCAATAACAGTTCAGGGGTCTTATTGGGTTGTTAAGTCGTGACGTGTTTCCGGGTCCAAAGTTGGCTGAGGCGCTCTCTTCGAAATGCCGCAGTAATAATAATAATAAATTATATTTATATAGCGCTTTTCCGAGGCTCAAATACCCTGACAATATGGGGAAAACGGGAAAGTGCTGTGTCCCTTGTTGTATGAATAGATCCGAGTCTAAAAAACGATTAAACTGTCATTCTACCGCTGTCGTACACTGGTATTCTGGTGCGGAGAATTTCTGGTTTGGACCAGGAAATTGCGAAACGTCACGTTTGACGTCAGACTTAACAACCGAATACAGTATGTGGGTCTTCCTAGATGTTGTGGTTGGTGCAGCAGCTTTCAGTCACGCTGCCGCATGCTCCTGGAACAAACTCCCTGAAGAAATCAAACAGGCCCAAAACCCTAAAAATATTTCAATCTAAGCTAAAAAACCTTCATGTTTTGCAGCAGTTATGATTAAACACAATCACTTCTATCAATGTCTTTTATCCATTAACTATTGTCTTATTAAATGTTTTATATATTATATTTATTCATAGTAAAAAAAATAATCTTACTATGCTCCTCTTGCTGTATTTTTAATAATGTATGTAAAGCACTTTGAATTGCCCCTGTTGTATGAAATGTGCTGTACTAATAAACTTGACTTGCCTTGATTTATAAAACATTGGTACACAGTGAACTGGGATATGTACACTGATAAGATAGAACAATCTTTATGTAGTAGATATATCAGTCAGATATGTACACTGATAAGATAGTTTTGATAATAATGATAACATCTCAGTGTTGGTCAGTCGTATAGATGAATGAACACCATGGTGATGTTGGTCTCACATTATGACACTGTTGTGATTTTTAAACTAGCGTGGGACCAGCAGAAGAAGCAGAAACAGGAAGTGATGTCTAACTGGAGGAGAAGCAGAAACAGAAACAGGAAGTGGTGTCTTACTGGATGGCATCAAGCTGCTCCTGGAGATCCTGGTTAGCGGCCCTCATGGTCTTGGCTGCATCTCTCAGTGATTGGCTGGCCGCGGTCACATGATCTTTAGTGACCAACTCATTCCAGTTAACGATCATCTCAGGAAGAGCCAGCGCCAGACCCAGAACTCCACCTCCCACCTGGATGTATATATACATCACATATATATTATATATATATATACATAACATATATAATATATATATATATACATTACATATATAATATATATATATATATATATATATATATATATAACATATAATATATATATATATACATAACATATAATATATATATATATATATATATACTGTATATACATAACATAACTCCCCCTCCCACCTGTATATACACATAACATAACAGATATAATATATATATATATATATATATATGTTACGGTACATGTGGGAAGACGGTACATGTGGGAAAACTAGGGTTAGGGTTAGGTGCTAGGGTGCTACGGTTAAGGTTAGGGTTAGGGTTAGGGTTAGGGTTAGGGTTAGGGTTAGGGTTAGGGTTAATACAACACAAAATTTATGGACAGTGTGTACGCCGATAATATGCAAGGAATTTTTCCTGGATACATGGTGTACAGGTTTTTGCCCTTGCTTGCTTGCTTTGTGCCGGTGGTCCTGGCCTCCCCTGGGGGACCGCTGGGTACTGGTAAGCAAACTGGCTAGTAGTCGCTCTATTGGTAGAGGGCTGCAAGGGAATTTTTCCTGGCTACATAGTATACAGGTTTTTTACTTCTGCCTGCTCGCGGCTCTGTCAGTATTGATTGATTGATTGACTGATTGACTGAACATTTTCATTGTGTGAAGCGCATTGAGTTGCATCTTGTAAGAAATGCGCTATACAAATAAAATTTGATTTGATTTGATTTGATTTAGGGTTAGGGTTAGGGGTAGGGTTAGGGTTAGGGTTAGGGATAGGATTAGGGTTAGGGGAAGGGTTAGGGTTAGGGTTAGGGTTAGGGGTAGGGTTAGGGTTAGGGTTAGGGTTAGGGGTAGGGGTAGGGTTAGGATTAGGGTTAGGGTTAGACATGCCAGCATGTACCATTCGATATGCGGACCAAAACACTAGAACGTGTCACAAATATATATACAGTCATTTAGAAGCGTAGATTAAGATATATAAGGTCATTTAGAAGTGTACATTAAGATATATAAGGTCATTTAGAAGTGTACATTAAGGTATATAAGGTCATTTAGAGGTGTACATTAAGATATATAAGGTCTTTTTTTTTTTTTTTTTTTTCTTCCAGATTTTATCCCTTTTTCACCCAATTTGGTAGCCAATTGAACCCAACCTAGCATCCAATTATCCCCTGCCTATTGCGAAGGATCCGCCGCACGACCCTGTGGCCGGCAGTCCCAGAAGATGCCGCCAGGCAGACTAGCTGACTGGCTCCTCGAGCCCAGCACCTGTTATTCCGGCACCCCGGGGGCGCTGTTGTGCGACGGATCCTTGTCCGGAAATACTCCTATACCGCCCTCGGGAGCGGCCGCCCAATATGCCGCTCCCCGTGTGTGCCCCAGCCATATCCGGATCTGGCGAGCTGGGATTCGAACCCAGTCCCCGGTGGGCAGCATGCACTAGTGGCCAGTGCTTAGACCGCTACACCAATATAAGGTCATTTTGAAGTGTACATTAAGATAAGGTCATTTAGAAGTGTACCTTAGCCGCGGCCTCTGCTATGCCCATGGCTATCGCGCTGGCTTCCTCCACTGCAACACCCTAGAAGAGATCATCAAATTAAATCAAACTTTATTCGTATAGTGCATTTCTCACAAAAAATGTGACACAATGAGCTTTACAGATTACAAGGAAGATACAACAACCATAGATACAACAACCATAGAGATACAACAACCATAGATACAACAACCATAGAGACACAACAACCATAGATACAACAACCATAGAGATACAACAACCATAGAGATACAACAACCATAGATACAACAACCATAGAGATACAACAACCATAGAGATACAACAACCATAGAGATACAACAACCATAGATACAACAACCATAGAGATACAACAACCATAGAGATACAACAACCATAGAGACACAACAACCATAGATACAACAACCATAGAGACACAACAACCATAGATACAACAACCATAGAGATACAACAACCATAGATACAACAACCATAGATACAACAACCATAGATACAACAACCATAGAGATACAACAACCATAGATACAACAACCATAGATACAACAACCACAGAGATACAACAACCATAGATACAACAACCATAGATACAACAACCATAGATACAACAACCATAGAGATACAACAACCATAGATACAACAACCATAGAGACACAACAACCATAGATACAACAACCACAGAGATACAACAACCATAGATACAACAACCATAGATACAACAACCATAGATACAACAACCATAGAGATACAACAACCATAGATACAACAACCATAGAGATACAACAACCATAGATACAACAACCATAGATACAACAACCATAGAGATACAACAACCATAGAGATACAACAACCATAGAGATACAACAACCATAGATACAACAACCATAGATACAACAACCATAGATACAACAACCATAGATACAACAACCATAGAGATACAACAACCATAGAGATACAACAACCATAGAGATACAACAACCACAGAGATACAACAACCATAGATACAACAACCATAGATACAACAACCATAGAGATACAACAACCATAGATACAACAACCATAGATACAACAACCATAGATACAACAACCATAGAGACACAACAACCATAGATACAACAACCATAGATACAACAACCATAGAGATACAACAACCATAGATACAACAACCATAGATACAACAACCATAGATACAACAACCATAGAGACACAACAACCATAGATACAACAACCATAGATACAACAACCATAGAGATACAACAACCATAGATACAACAACCATAGATACAACAACCATAGATACAACAACCATAGATACAACAACCATAGATACAACAACCATAGAGATACAACAACCATAGATACAACAACCATAGATACAACAACCATAGAGATACAACAACCATAGAGATACAACAACCATAGATACAACAACCATAGATACAACAACCATAGAGATACAACAACCATAGAGATACAACAACCATAGAGATACAACAACCATAGAGACACAACAACCATAGATACAACAACCATAGATACAACAACCATAGATACAACAACCATAGATACAACAACCATAGAGATACAACAACCATAGAGACACAACAACCATAGAGACACAACAACCATAGAGACACAACAACCATAGAAGAGATGTTCTACTGTTGGAATAATAATAATAACATTTTATTTGCATAGCTCAAAGTGCTCCAATCGTTATATAAATCATAATTTAATGATTTAGTCATTTAAAGGCAATATTAAAAAGATGGGGTTTTAGTCTTGACTTGAACATATGTGCTGAGGTTGCATCCCTAAACTGGCAGTGAGACACAATCTGGAGCATAAAATGAGAATGCAGCCTCACCAAATCTCTTCTTTTGTACATGTGGTACACAGAGAAAACCAGCGTCAGAAGACCTGAGAGCTCTATTGGGCTGATATGCTAGCAAAAGACCCGAGAGCTCTATTGGGCTGATATGCTAGCAGAAGACCTGAGAGCTCTATTGGGCTGATATGCTAGCAGAAGACATGAGAGCTCTATTGGGCTGATATGCTAGCAGAAGACCTGAGAGCTCTATTGGGCTGATATGCTAGCAAAAGACCTGAGAGCTCTATTGGGCTGATATGCTAGCAGAAGACCTGAGAGCTCTATTGGGCTGATATGCTCACACACTAGTACACATAGAAGAATGCTCACACACTAGTACACATAGAGGAATCGTGACATTAGAATTATAAGGTTCTATCTCCATTTTTGTCAAAATTGAGTTTTTTACATAATCTGATCCATTAGGTGTTTATTAATTCCTGTGTGGTGTTATTTTTAAAATGTTGACATTTTTGAGTTAGTAATTCATAAAATACAAAGGTTCCATCTCACAAAACATAATGGAATGTAAAAACTTTGACGCTCAATATCTCTGAACTGCCCTAGACGGAGATAGAACCATATCATTCTAAACGGAGATAGAACCTTATCATTCTAAACGGAGATAGAACCGTATCATTCTAAACGGAGATAGAACCTTATCATTCTAAACGGAGATAGAACCTTATCATTCTAAGCTCACGGAATGGTGTCATTTGGAGTGACCGTTATGATGATGGTTTATATATACGTACCTCAGCTGCGCCCGCAGCTCCTGCAGCTCCTGCAGCTCCTGCGGCTGATGCAGCTGATGCGGCTGATGCGGCTCCTCCTCCAGCTGCAGTCAGCGCCTCCAGGATGAGGTTCTTCCCCAGCGACCGCAGGACCACGCCTGACCAGGAGGCGCCCATGACCACGCTAAGCGGGATGACCGCAGGGCCTGTCAACAACAACAACCACCATCACCTGGTATCACCTGGTATCACCTGGTATCACCTGGCATCACCTGGCATCACCTGGCATCACCTGGCATCACCTGGTATCACCTGGCATCACCTGGCATCACCTGGCATCACCTGGCATCACCTGGTATCACCTGGTATCACCTGGCATCACCTGGCATCACCTGGCATCACCTGGCATCACCTGGCATCACCTGGTATCACCTGGTATCACTGTTAATAACAACTATCACCTGGCATCACCTGGTATCACCTGGCATCACCTGGTATCACCTGGCATCACCTGGCATCACCTGGCATCACCTGGTATCACTGTTAATAACCACTATCACCTGGTATCACCTGGCATCACCTGGTATCACCTGGTATCACCTGGCATCACCTGGCATCACCTGGCATCACCTGGCATCACCTGGCATCACCTGGTATCACTGTTAATAACAACTATCACCTGGTATCACCTGGTATCACCTGGTAATAACTATGTTATTGTACCACGTCCGTATTTCAGCAGCGTACCTGGGAACACGGCGTGCCACGCGGCGGCCAGCGGCCCCTCCTCTCGCCTGGCCATGGCCAGCAGGACGTACCTCATCGCGTGGTGTGCCTCTCCCTCCACCGCCCCCCCTGACCCCCCCACCTCCTCCTCCTCCTCCTCCCCCCCGCCCTCCCCCGCCCTCCCCCTTAACCCTAACCCCAGCACCAAGTCTAACCCCAGCCCTAACCCGTACCCCAGCCACGACTCCGACTCCTCCCCCCCCAGCATCCCCTTCTTGACCTTAGCGCTGAACACCTCCCTCCTGCACACGCTGACCAACTCCCTCAGGAGGGCCTCCACCTCCCTCCCCGCCTCCTCCACCTCCCTGCCCGTCCTCTGCGCCTCCTGCATGGTGGCGCTCGACCACACCGCCTCCGTTATCTGGGCGCCCAGGCTGAGCGCTCCGCCCAACGCGGCACCGGCTAGCCCGAGGGCGAGGAGAGGGGCGGCGGCTCCCTCCGTCACCACGGTCAGCAGCCCCTCGGCGATCAGCGCGGCCGAGCCCGTCACGGCGGAGGTGCTCCCGACGACTTTGCCCACGTTGCAGTCGCGTCTGATGCGCTCCAGCTCGACGGCCAGCGTCTCCAGCCGGGCGGCGTAGCGCCCGCGGAGCTCCAGCAGGGAGGAGATCCGGTGGCACAGCTTGACGGCTACGTCCATGGTGACGACTCAGGGAGGCTGGGAGGGATGGGAGGGATGGAGGGAGGGAGGGAGGGAGGGAGAGGGGGAGGAAGAGAGGGAGGGATGGGAGGGAGGGAGGGAGAGGGAGGGAGGGAGGGAGGGAGGGAGGGAGAGGGAGGGAGGGAGGGAGAGGGAGGGAGGGAGGGATGGAGAGGGAGGGAGGGAGGGAGGGAGAGAGGGATGGGAGGGATGGGAGGGAGGGAGGGAGGGAGGGAGAGAGGGAGGGAGAGAGGAATGGTAAATGGTAAATGGTAAATGGACTGCACTTATATAGCGCCTTTTTTGCTGTTCCAAAGCTCTTTACAACGGCCTCTCATTCACCCATTCACACACACATTCACACACCAATGGCGGCAAGCTGCCATGCAAGGCGCGTGTATGATGTCATTGCTCAGGTGTATGATGTCATTGTCCAAGTGTATGATGTAATTGTTGCTCAGGTGTATGATGTCATTTGTCAGTTTGGAAGTTATTGTCGTCTCCCTTTTTAAACTATTGTCTTATTAAATGTTTCATCTATTTATTTCTTATATTTGCTTTTTATTTATTGTCATTTTTATTTTCTTACTATTCTCCTCTTAGGGTGTGTTCTCACTAGAACATTTGCTTCACTTGAATCGAAGTTTAGGATCAAATTCGCTTTGCTCTGCGTCGTTTGGAGCAGCGAGAACGTCCATTCGAAGTCGCTCCCGCAGCAAAGAACCAACGGATGCTCTGCTTCTCAATTTTTCGGACCAATCAACTACCACGTCTGTTGCTTCGATTGCGTATGTTACTTCGTTTACATGAAGGGCTGTGAGAACACAAATCAGAGAAATAATTTATGCAACAATGTTGCGAACTCATCCACTTGCTAAAAAAAAAGTAAAGCACTTTGAATCTGAGCTCTCCATAATGTTGTTGACAGTAAGAATGTTGATGTGCTGATTCGCATTCTGCAGCTGTCACCTATTCTGTTATCGACGTTCTGACGCTACTGTATATATATGTAGTATATAGGCCTGCAGCTAGTGTTATTCTTATTGGTTGTTGTCTATATCCTGCTTATTGTTATTGGTTGTTCGTGAGTTTAGAATGATAAGGTTCTATCTCCGTTTAGAATGATAAGGTTCTATCTCCGTTTAGAATGATAAGGTTCTATCTCCGTTTAGAATGATAAGGTTCTATCTCCGTTTAGAATGATAAGGTTCTATCTCCGTTTAGAATGATAAGGTTCTATCTCCGTTTAGAATGATAAGGTTCTATCTCCGTTTAGAATGATAAGGTTCTATCTCCGTTTAGAATGATAAGGTTCTATCTCCGTTTAGAATGATAAGGTTCTATCTCCGTTTAGGGCAGTTCAGAGATATTGAGCGTCAACATTTTTACATTCCATTATGTTTTGTGAGATGGAACCTTTGTATTTGATGAATTACTAACTTAAAAATTTCAACATTTAAAAAAATAACACCACACAGGCATTAATAAACACCTAATGGATCAGAGTATGTATAAAACTCAATTTTGACAAAAATTGAGATAGAACCTTATAATTCTAACCTCACCTGTTGTCTATATCCTGCTTATTGTTATTGGTTCTTGTCCATATCCTGTATATTACTAATCCCCGCCTCCCTTAATCATGCGTAAAGTCAGACAATTCTTTTATTTGTATTTTTATATATATGTATATTTTTATTATGTTTCCAAAGATTCAAACATTTTTACAATATAATTGAACACATTTGTTCTTGTTTCCCCGCCCCCATGTATCCACCCCCCCCCCCCCCACCCACCCACCATTGTGCGGCAACGCCCAACGACAACACAACAAAAAGATAATAATAATAAGACAAAACACACGTGCCTACACACACACACACACACACACACACACACACACACATACACACACACACACACACACACACACACACACACACACACACACACACACAATAATACATTCATTAGGGATGCGCTATGATATTAACAGTTAAGTCAGACAATTCTATTGTTGCCAAAAGAAAGAAAGAAAAGAAGGAAGGAAGTTAGAAAGAAAGAAAAACAGCACAGGAGGGAATATGACCCTACCTTACCCTACCGCTGGATCACCGATCATCAACCCGCTCAGAAGAGTCACTTCTCTCTGCTCCCGGACGCGTCTGGTCTTCAGGGAACAGCCAGAGCTCCCAGGCGCGTCTCACACGCGCACACGCACACACACACACGCGCGCGCACACACACACACACACACACACGCACGCACACACACACACACGCACACACACACACACGCGCGCGCGCGCACACACACTCGCAGGTTGCACAACTTTGTTTTGCATTCCAGAGCCTCGAGCTCAACACAGAAACATCCTCGTTCCTCTTTCCCTGAAAACACTTCCGCACACACACACGCACACACACACACACACACACACACACACACACACACACACACACACACACACACACACACGCACACACCGCACATGCACACACCGCACACGCACACACACCACACACGCACGCACACGTTTTACATTTTTGCCATTTAGCAGACGCCTTATTCCAAAGCGACTTACAATCAATACATACAATACATACACACACACACACACACACACACACACACACACACACACACACCACACAGACACACACACACACACACACACACACACACACACGCACACACACACGCACACACACACACACACACACACACACACACACACACACACACACACACACACACACACACACACGCGCGCGCACACACTGTGTACGTTTCTGTTTCCCAGAAGTCAGGCGGGGATGTACTGGGTTTAGGAGCATTTCCGCCCCCTAGCGGCAGGACAGAGGAACGGACACAGTCAGAGGGTTGTTGAACAGTAACACCTAACCCGTGTGTAGACCCAGGGCTGGACTGGCCATCTGGCATACCGGGCATTTGCCCGGTGGGCCGCGGTAGTTTTGGGCCGAGCCGACCGGCAAAAAAAAAAAAAGGTTTTTTTTTTTTTTTTTTTTTTTTACCAGCCGGCCCGGCCGAAAGCTACCATCGAACGGCCCATAAATCGAAAGCTACCATTGAACGGCCCATAAATCAGGGACAGCGGCCCATTGGCCAATTTTCGGTACAGACACTGGGCTGGCCCAATCAACAGAGAGAAGGGGGGGGGGGTCAGGGGTCACGCACGCACGCAGCACCAGACCTCCGTCTCAGTTTCGCGGTAGTTTTGGGCCGAGCCTGCCGGCAAAATAAATTTTGTTAGCCTGGATAGTTACTAGATAGATACTAAGAGAGATGGAGCGCAAAAGCACACTAAAACGGAAGGGAGGCTGGGAAAAACTTAGGGAGAAAAACAAAAAGAAACTCGAGGCAGATGCTGCCAAATGTGTAAACATTAGGGACATGTTTGCTGCACCCTCAAGTTTACCACAGCAGCAACAGCAACAGGTTGAAGAGGAGGCTGGCAGGGAGGAGCGGGAGCAGGGTACAGATACAGAGGATAGAGAGGATACAGAAGAAGCGGGGCCGAGTCAGCCTGTAACCGTTGACCCGGTAAGGAAAATATAGGTAGCTGTGTAGGGGTGTAACGGATCGCCCCCCACGGTTCGGCACGCATGTGTACCGCGGATCAATTGCAAAATGTAACCAAGTAATAATATTACTTAATATTAGTTAATATCCCTTGTAAATCACAATGTAGAGTTGCCATGAAAAGATAGACGCGACAGTTGCGTGCTTTGTTTTACTCTAAAGCGCAATGATAGGTTGATAATGGGAGAAAAAAAATCTAGAACAACAAGGCTGCGTTCGTAAATTCACTCTGGAATCTGATCACTGAGTACACTGGTCTACTTGCACTGGTACCATTGCTTACTGTATGTAGTCGTCTTTGTAGTGGTTTGGGGGAATACTACAGTTTGTCATATGACTGTACAGCACAGTATATAAGACGAGTATATAAGGCAAGTATTTTTGTGCTGGTGGGTGTGGTCCGACCGATTGGGGTGGGCCTGTCTGGGCCAAAAATGCCAGGGCCTAATTTTTGTCCCAGTCCAGCCCTGTGTAGACCTGTGTCTGGGTGTTAAATGTCTTGGTCTGTGTGAATACAGTAATATAACAGCGGGACAACAAGTCAGAGGGTTGTTGAACAGTAACACCTAACCCGTGTGTAGACCTGTGTCTGGGTGTTAAATGTCTTGGTCTGTACTGTGAATACAGTAATATAACAGCAGGACAACAAGTCAGAGGGTTGTTGAACAGTAACAACATTTCTATCCTCGGGTTGCGCTCCAACATTATTCTCACACACACACACACACACACACACACACACACACTGACCCACACACACATTTGCACATATTTGACCCTGAAACTAATATGTTGTGTGTTGTCATGGTTTTTCAAAGTGATAAAACACACACACACCCTCCTCCTTGCAGTGTGTGTTGGTGGTGGAGGTTATACATACTATGAAGGTAGATATGGGACTTTAATCGTGAGGTTGTGGGTTCGTTTTGTGCACTTGTATCTTGAGATTTGCACTTGTAAAATAAATATTTGCACTTGTATCTTGAAAGTTGCACTTGCAGATTTGATTTGAGAACTTGTATCTTGAAAGTTGCACTTGTAAAATAAACATTTGCACTTGCAGATTCGATTTGAGAACTTGTACAATAAATATTTGAATGAATGAATGAATGAATGAATGAATGAATGAATGAATGAATGGTCTTTATTGTCATTGCTACAGTACAGGTACCAAACAACGAAATTTAGGAGGGGTGGCTCCCCTGGTGTTAGGAAAGAAAAAAAAACACTTTTAAAAAAAAATCACAAGAAGGGAAGGAGCTGGTTTACATAAATAAAGGCTATGTACACTATCCACTGTACTATACTGTACAGATAGACGACTAGGGTTGTCATATTGCACAATAGTGTTATTGCATATTTATTTAAAGTGTCGCAGTTTGCAGGCTTGAAATGTACATATTTGTGCCTCAGCACTACACCTGATTTTTTCAGTCCAGCAGCTGCCATCAATCCGTCCAGACTGTCCAGGGCCCAGAACCTAGGTCTTTGCTGTGTTCAGGGCCGGGACGAAGCTGTTCTTCAGTCTGTTTGTCCTTGCGGCCAAGGTCCTGAACCGCCTTTTCGAGGGCAGCCGGGTAAAGTGTTCGTACCCAGGGTGGGTTGGGTCCCTGGAGATCTTGGAGGCCTTCCTGAGACAGCATGTGTTGTACAGCTCTTCCAGGGAGGGGAGGGGGGCGCCGGTGATCATTTCTCTCCGCGGTAGTGCAGCTGGAGAACCAGTTGCAGATGCCGTAGGTGAGGATGCTCTCCACTGCGCCGCGGTAGAAGGTCACCAGTATCTCCTGCTTGCTGTGTTCCTTCCTGAGGACTCTCAGGATGTATAGCCGCTGTTGTGCCTTCTTGATGGTGTCTTTTGTGTTGTCCTTCCAGGTCAGGTCATCCCACATGTGCATCCCCAGGAATCGGAGGGTTGAGACTCTCTCCACGCTCTCTCCGTCGATGAGCAGGGGCTGGATCTCTGACTTTTTCCTCCTGAAGTCTACGATGATTTCCTGGGTCTTTGACTTGTTCAGCAGCAGGTTGTTAACCTTGCACAGCTTGCTCAGTTGCTCTACCTCATCCCTGTACGCCGCCTCGTCCCCCCCCGAGATGCATCCCACCACGGTGGTGTCGTCTGCAAACTTTACGATGGAGTTGCTGGGGTGGACGGGGGTGAAG
>NC_137675.1:89822593-89825093 GCF_963989245.1 Nansenia antarctica | reverse complement strand
ATGACCTCTGACCCCTGCTGGTGTCTGTCTTGTTCCTGCCTGGTCCAGTTCTGAGATCCAGGACCGGCTGCAGACTGTTACAGACTACGGCTGGTTCTGGAGACAAGGACCCGGTCCAGAGAAGGAGGACGTTCAGGAGGAGGCTCCAGTGAAGGAGGTGAGGTATTTCTACCTTCTGAAGTGATGGATAGGACTGGGGATATCAAGGGTTAGGGTTAGGGTTAGAGGATGGATAGGACTGGAGATATCAAGGGTTAGGGTTAGGGTTAGGGTTAGAGGATGGATAGGACTGGCGATACCAAGAGAAAGGTTCTTTATATACAAATCTGCTGACATACACTTGTGATCACAAGCTATCAGATATTCACTTTCAATTCTGGACATTACAATTCGCATTTCTCAAAAACAACAAACTGTCAACTTATATGACGTCTTGCTGCAAGGCATTCTGGAACCTTAACGATAAATAATAACTATTTTAACTGTCAATCAGTCATGTAACATATGAATCAACCATGTAACATATGAATCAACCAGGTAACATATGAATCAGTCATGTGACATGTTAATCATGTAACCATAGTTACAGGAGGCTGCAGTGAAGGGGGCGGAGCCAGACAGAGAGGCGGTCCAGAGGGTCGTCCCTGTGGACGCCAACACCGTCCCTCGAAAGATCGTCCACCTGGATCTGAAAGGTGCGGCACCCAAAGTGAAGTACCTGGAGCAGGTGAGAGCGCTGAACCCCCTGAAATACTGACTGTAACTGAGTCCAGTGTTCCTGGTGTTAACTACCTAGGCTGTGGTGGCCCGCCATAGTCTAATTTGTCCCGCCATAGTCTTATTTGTCCTTCCATAGTCTAATTTGTCCTGCCATAGTCTAATTTGTCCTTCCATAGTCTAATTTGTCCTTCCATAGTCTAATTTGTCCTTCCATAGTCTAATTTGTCCTGCCATAGTCTAATTTGTCCCGCCATAGTCTTATTTGTCCTTCCATAGTCTAATTTGTCCTGCCATAGTCTAATTTGTCCTTCCATAGTCTAATTTGTCCTTCCATAGTCTAATTTGTCCTGCCATAGTCTAATTTGTCCCTCCATAGTCTAATTTGTCCTGCCATAGTCTAATTTGTTCTGCCTTAGTCTAATTTGTCCTTCCATAGTCTAATATGTCCTGCCATAGTCTTATTTGTCCCTCCATAGTCTAATTTGTCCCGCCATAGTCTTATTTGTCCTTCCATAGTCTAATTTGTCCCGCCATAGTCTTATTTGTCCCTCCATAGTCTAATTTGTCCTTCCATAGTCTAATATGTCCTGCCATAGTCTAATTTGTCCCTCCATAGTCTAATATGTCCCTCCATAGTCTAATTTGTTCTGCCATAGTCTAATTTGTTCTGCCATAGTCTAATTTGTCCTGCCATAGTCTAATTTGTCCCACCATAGTCTAATTTGTCCCACCATAGTCTAATTTGTCCCACCATAGTCTAACGTTAGTAGTGACGGTCTCCTCCTGTCTAAGAAGGTTAGTAGTGACGGTCTCCTCCTCTCTAAGAAGGTTAGTGACGGTCTCCTCCTGTCTAAGGAGGTTAGTGACGGTCTCCTCCTCTCTAAGAAGGTTAGTGACGGTCTCCTCCTGTCTAAGGAGGTTAGTGACGGTCTCCTCCTCTCTAAGAAGGTTAGTGACGGTCTCCTCCTGTCTAAGGAGGTTAGTGACGGTCTCCTCCTCTCTAAGAAGGTTAGTGGCGGTCTCCTCCTGTCTAAGAAAGTTAGTGACGGTCTCCTCCTGTCTAAGAACGTTAGTGACGGTCTCCTCCTCTCTAAGAAGGTTAGTGACGGTCTCCTCCTGTCTAAGAACGTTAGTGACGGTCTCCTCCTCTCTAAGAAGGTTAGTGACGGTCTCCTCCTCTCTAAGAAGGTTAGTGACGGTCTCCTCCTGTCTAAGAAGGTTAGTGACGGTCTCCTCCTCTCTAAGAAGGTTAGTGACGGTCTCCTCCTCTCTAAGAAGGTTAGTGACGGTCTCCTCCTGTCCTCTCTGGAACCGTCTTCCACTGGATATCAGACAGGCAGAATCAGTAAAAGTGTTTAAAAATAAGCTAAAGACCCACCTGTTTTCTGTTGTCTACATGTCATAGGCTGTTTATTTGTGCTGTTGTAATTATGTGTGTTTTTTAAATTGAAATAGCTGTTTTTATATTGTTTAAAATGTGTTGTTTTTTACCTATTGTATTTGTGCTTGCTGCTTCCTATTGTAAAGCACTTTGACGTAAAGTGCTATACAAATAAAGTTATTATTATTATTAGATCTTCCCTCTGATGTCGTCCCTGGGGGCAGACGGGGTGCTCCTGGAGTACGAGGACATGTTCCCCTACGGCGGGGCGCTGCAGGTGCTCCGGGCGCAGCACGCCTACAGCGAGGAGGACGTGAAGGAGATACGGAGGCTGGCCCAGCTGAACAGGCTGGAGGTCATCCCTCTGGTGCAGGTGTTCGGACACCTGGAGGTACGTGG
>NC_137675.1:89805093-89820093 GCF_963989245.1 Nansenia antarctica | reverse complement strand
TAGAGCAAACCAACCCTGCCGTCATCAAAGGTAGAGCAACCAACCCTGTAGTCATCAAAGGTAGAGCAACCAACCCTGTCCTCATCAAAGGTAGAGCAAACCAACTCTGCCGTCATCAAAGGCAGAGCAAACCAACTCTGTAGTCATCAAAGGCAGAGCAAACCAACTCTGCCGTCATCAAAGGTAGAGCAAACCAACCCTGTAGTCATCAAAGGTAGAGCAACCCAACTCTGTAGTCATCAAAGGCAGAGCAAACCAACTCTGTAGTCATCAAAGGCAGAGCAAACCAACTCTGTAGTCATCAAAGGCAGAGCAAACCAACTCTGTAGTCATCAAAGGCAGAGCAAACCAACCCTGTAGTCATCAGAGGTAGAGCAAACCAACCCTGTAGTCATCAAAGGCAGAGCAAACCAACCCTGTAGTCATCAAAGGCAGAGCAAACCAACCCTGTAGTCATCAAAGGCAGAGCAAACCAACTCTGTAGTCATCAAAGGCAGAGCAAACCAACCCTGTAGTCATCAAAGGCAGAGCAACCCAACTCTGCCCTCATCAAAGGTAGAACATCAGAATCAGAATCATCGAAGGTAAATGGACTGACTTATATAGCGCCTTTATCCAAAGCGCTTTATAACGGCCTCCTATTCACACATTCACACACCAATGGCAGCAAGCTGCCATGCAAGGCGCCGGCCCGCTCACTGGGAGCAATTTTGCGGTTCAGTGTCTTGCCCAAGGACACTTCGACATGTGGCCAGCCGGGGCTCGAACCTCAGATCTGCCAACTTTGCGATCATTAGACGGCGGCTCTACCTCCTGAGACACAGACACCCCTCGAGAGGCGTAGTCTGGCACTCACACACTGATGATGATGATGATGATGATGATGATGGTTATTTAGCTGTGTTGTTGTGTGATGAATATTGTGGTTTTTGGGTTGAATGCTGCAGAGCTTAACAGACAGAGAGGGTCTGTGGGAACCTTTTCATTTCCACTTAGAGTGTGAGGATGTTGTTGTTGTTGTTGTTGTTGTTAGCGGTGTTGTTGTTGTTGTTGTTGTTGGTGGTGGTGTTGTTGTTGTTGTTGTTGGTGTTGTTGCTGTTGTTGTTGTTGTTGGTGGTGGTGGTGTTGGTGTTGTTGTTGGTGGTGTTGTTGTTGGTGTTGTTGTTGCTGTTGTTGCTGTTGTTGTTGTTGTTGGTGGTGGTGGTGGTGTTGGTGTTGTTGTTGTTGTTGTTGGTGGTGATGGTGGTGTTGTTGTTGTTGTTATTGTTGTTGTATAATTGTTGATTCTTCTGTTTATTTTCTAGCATCTGGCCTGCAGAATCTTTGCTGTCCAACGATATGGAACTACGCAAAGAATATGAATGAAAAGAGTATCGGCAAGTAACATTTACATTTTGTAATCGGCATATTATTGTTCATACGTTTAAAAGTAGTGATGATTGATTATAGACATAAAGATTGTTAAAACATGAACTCAATATGAATTATTATATAATAAACATTATTATGATTATTATATATATATATATATATATATAAATGTATATATTTATTGTTATTGTTACTATAATGCCTCCCAATAGAGAAGTTGATATCGAGGTACCAGGACGCGGGGTTCAGGGGGATCTGGTTCGCCAGCGCGTTCAAAGGCGCCTCGGAGATCGACCAGCAGTGGACCCCTCTGAACCTCCACCTGGTCAACCACCTACACTGGCTGAAGGTCATGAACTCCATGTCCAGATACCCAAACATCGCCTTGCAGGGGGTCCTGCTGACAGGCTGGCAGAGGTGAGGTCACCTGGTCCACACACACCACCTGTATCACACCTGGTCCACACACACCACCTGTATCACACCTGGTCCACACACACCACCTGTATCACACCTGGTCAACACACACCACCTGTATCACACCTGGTCCACACACACCACCTGTATCACACCTGGTCAACACACACCACCTGTATCACACCTGGTCAACACACACCACCTGTATCACACCTGGTCCACACACACCACCTGTATCACACCTGGTCAACACACACCACCTGTATCACACCTGGTCCACACACACCACCTGTATCACACCTGGTCAACACACACCACCTGTATCACACCTGGTCAACACACACCACCTGTATCACACCTGGTCCACACACACCACCTGTATCACACCTGGTCCACACACACCACCTGTATCACACCTGGTCCACACACACCACCTGTATCACACCTGGTCCACACACACCACCTGTATCACACCTGGTCAACACACACCACCTGTATCACACCTGGTCAACACACACCACCTGTATCACACCTGGTCCACACACACCACCTGTATCACACCTGGTCAACACACACCACCTGTATCACACCTGGTCAACACACACCACCTGTATCACACCTGGTCCACACACACCACCTGTATCACACCTGGTCAACACACACCACCTGTATCACACCTGGTCCACACACACCACCTGTATCACACCTGGTCAACACACACCACCTGTATCACACCTGGTCCACACACACCACCTGTATCACACCTGGTCAACACACACCACCTGTATCACACCTGGTCCACACACACCACCTGTATCACACCTGGTCAACACACACCACCTGTATCACACCTGGTCAACACACACCACCTGTATCACACCTGGTCAACACACACCACCTGTATCACACCTGGTCAACACACACCACCTGTATCACACCTGGTCCACACACACCACCTGTATCACACCTGGTCAACACACACCACCTGTATCACACCTGGTCCACACACACCACCTGTATCACACACGACAGCGTGTTGTGTGACGTGTGTGTCTCAGGTACATCTCTACAGCGTGTTGTGTGACGTGTGTGTCTCAGGTTCGAGCACTTCAGCGTGTTGTGTGAACTGCTTCCCGTGGCCATCCCGTCCCTGGCCGTGTGTCTGCAGACCCTGAAGCACGGTGAGTCCAGGGGAGCAAAGAACCCACATGACCAGCCACATATATACTATATATACAGTATATATATATATATAACATAGAACCCACATGTCATGACCAGCCACATATATATATATATAACATATAACCCACATATATATATAACTATAACACACATGACCAGCCACATATATATATACCTGTCAACCCTCCCGTTTTTCCCGGGATTCTCCCGTATTTTACCTTTCTTTCCCGCTGTGCTCCCGTTTAAATATTTTCCTGTAAATCTCCCGTATTTTTAACCTAGAATAAAATATAATTTAACACTTAATTGTTAGACGTTAGACGCATGCGCACAATCGCTATATCCATGTCAGAGTTTACTTGTCTCCTCTCGTTTCTTGGGCTGCGTTCGTAATTTTGCTCTGAGAGTGCCGGAACGCACACTAGGTGCAACGTCATAAAGGGACCAAGTAATTTGATTGGACAAGAGGCATGAGTGGTGATCAGATTTCCAGAGCATATTTACGAACGCAGCCTCGGTTATCTCCGTTTTGCAATGATCGCTGGTAGCATTGCGCCGCTCTTTTCCCATTGACATCATGGTGTCAAGTAATGTATAAATAAATGTGCTGAATTTAGATGCCCTTTTGTGTTTTCATGTATAATATATGCAGGGATGTTCAAAGTATTTTACTTTCAACCAGGTATCTGATTCTGACCACCTGTAATCACTTACTTAATGTAGGAACTACTTAATTCTTGTTGCACAAGTGGTTGCTTTTGCAGGTGGTTGATTGACAGTGTATAGCTTTGTCTAAATGTAAGGGGTATCCTATGGTTGTCTAGTGGTGATGTTAGGACTGACTGTGTGTACCCTTGTCTAAATGTAAGGGGTCTCCTATGGTTGTCTAGTGGTGATGTTAGGATTGACTGTGTGTACCCTTGTCTAAATGTAAGGGGTATCCTATGGTTGTCTAGTGGTGATGTTAGGATTGACTGTGTGTACAGTCTAAATGTAAGGGGTATGGTTTGTGGATGGTGGGGGGGGGGAGAGGATGACCCGGGGGTGCGCAGGGGGGATATCCCTTATTTTCCCTTATTTTTTGGAAAATATCCCTTATTTTCAAATCCCAATGTTGACAGGTATGTATATAACATATAACCCACATGTCATGACCAGCCACATATATATATACAGTATGTAACCCACATATATATATATATATACAGTATGTAACCCACATATATATATATATATACAGTATATAACCCACATTGTCCTGTTGCGTTTGCCGTAGCTGCTTTTCCGGGTTCAGAGCACCGCTGGCGTCCGCGTTTGCGACTGCCGCTTCTGTTTCCCTGTCCTGTCTTTTTGTGTCCTGTCCTAAAGTGTCTATAGTTTCTTGTTTTCAACGTCTACCTTGTTTTGTGTGCCCGTCTTCCCCCGGAGGTCTCCGCTTTTTATTTTCCTTGTTTTCTTTTCCAAGTATTTTCACTTTAATTTTTTTCACCGACCTCCGCTGCTTTCCCCCCCGCCATCTCCCGCCTCTCACTGCCTCCACTACCGGACTACAGTATTCACCGCCACCACTAACCCCATCACTGGACCACTAACTCCCACTGGATTCACACTTCTTGACACCATCGTTCCTGTCCCCCGGCTCTGTGTTGCTGACCGACCCGCTGCGCGCCGCTCTCAGACATCGCTAGCCTGGCCGTGCTGTGCTACTATGAATGGTCTTTATTGTCATTGCTATAGTACAGGTACCAAACAACGAAATTTAGGAGGGGTGGCTCCCCTGGTGCTAGGAAAGAAAAAAAAACAAAACAAAAACACAAGAAGGGAAGGAGCTGGTTTACATAAATAAAGGCTATGTACACTATCCACTATACTATACTGTACAGATAGACGACTAGGGTTGTCATATTGCACATAGTGTTATTGCACATTCATTTAAAGTGTCGCAGTTTGCAGGCTTGAAATGTACATATTTGTGCCTCAGCACTACACCTGATTTTTTCAGTCCAGCAGCTGCCATCAATCCGTCCAGACTGTCCAGGGCCCAGAACCTAGGTCTTTGCTGTGTTCAGGGCCTGGATGGCCCTGGGGTAGAAGCTGTGCTTCAGTCTGTTTGTCCTTGCGGCCATGGTCCTGTACCGCCTTTTCGAGGGCAGCCGGGCAAGCCACCACTCCCTCCCCAGTTCGGGGGTTGCCATCTCCTCAGGTGAGTGTCAGTCCTTCCCAGCCTTCACTCACTACTGCGGGATTTGGTCGCTGGCATGGCACGGCTAGGCTGGCCGGCCGCGCGGGTTCAGTCCCAAGCTAGCAATACATATGACAACAACAACAACAACACCACGCTGCCACTCTGGTTCACTGCCATGTTTACACAACTCACTGCCCACCAACTACTAGTCACTCCCAACCTATCCACTGAACTACTCCCACCTGTACTCTGGTTTCATCTCCAACTTGGACTCACCCTCCTGCTGCTCCTATCGTTTTGCCCTGGACTCCCGCCCATCTCACCTACCCCCCACCTCCCCCTGCCCTTCTCTCGTCTCACCTATACTGCCACTGACCTCCACTCACTGAACCACAACCATCGCCTCACTGCTGCTGCTGCCACCGCCGCCACCAAGGCAGGCATTCTCCGCCGCCGCCGCTACATCCATCGAGGCTCCCAGCAACATCGACACCGGACTCTACACCACCCAGAAGGCACAAACATCCCCTCATTCTGGACTAACTCTCGCTCACCTGTCATCACCACACACCGCACCGCTGACCCCTCAAACCTCCATCTCCCTTGCACTGTTGAACACTCGCTCTCTCTCCAACAAATCCCCTGTCATATCTGAACTGATACTGGACAACAACCTGGACATACTTCTCCTCACTGAAACCTGGCAACAACCCTCGGACTACTACTCACTCAACCAGGCCACCCCCCCTAATTACACCTACATCGCTAAACCCCGCCTCTCTAAGCGAGGGGGTGGTCTCGCTGCTCTCCACAAACACTCCCTAACTGTCACTATACTGGACCTCAACCTCCCACCCATGTCATCCTTTGAATACCTTGCCTTTTCACTCCCCAACTCCATAACTGCACTCCTACTCTACCGCCCACCGAAGCCACACCCCTCTTTTCTTTCTGATCTCTCTGAACTCCTCACCATCGCCTCTTCCCTTTCTACCCGTCTCTTACTCACCGGTGACTTTAATATCCATGTCGACAAACCCAACTCCAACCTCACCTCTGACTTCCTCTCTCTCCTTGATTGTTTCCACCTCACCCAGCACATCAACTTCCCCACCCATGTGAAAGGCCACACACTCGACCTTGTCTGCTCTGCCTCCCTACCCATATCCAACCCCACCCTCTTCCATTTCCACTCTCTGACCACCACTGCATCCTCTTCTCTGCCCCTCTGCCCCTACCGCGCCACCCCATCAAACGCACCATCTCTTTCCGTAACATAAAATCTGTCAACCCACTCACTCTCATCTCAGTCCATGTCTTCTGCCCTCCCCACTGACTCCACTCCCACCAACCCGGAAGACTATGCCACCATGCTCAACTCCATTCTCTCTGACTCCCTTGACTCACTGGCCCCCTTGAAAACCATCACTGTCTCCTTCACCACCTCCTCCCCCTGGTACACCCCTGAACTACGCACCATGAAACAGACCGGCCGCCAACTAGAAAGACTCCACAACAAAACCCACCTCACTGTCCATGCCGAAGCCTACAAGCACCATATCTCCTCCTACCGTGACGCACTCCAAGCTGCCAAATCTGCCTACTACTCCAACCTCATCAACACCACCAATCGAAACCCCCGCACCCTCTTCTCCACTGTCAAGACACTACTCCAGCCCCCGGACAACAACACAACTTCCTCCCCTGATCTCTGCAACTCCTTTCTCCACGCCTTCAACACCAAGATCTCCCACATCAACAGCTCACTGACTGCCTCCATCTCCAACTCCACCACCCCCGCCCCCCCTGCTGTCATCTTCCCCCCTCCTGATTACCCTCCCCCTACTCCTCTCACTACTTTCTCCCCTGTTGACTCCTCCCTCATCACTACTATCATCACCGCCTCCAAAACTACCACCTGCTCCCTCGACCCCCTCCCTACCACCCTGACCAAGGCCTGCCTCCCTGCCCTCATCCCCCACCTCACTGCCCTCTTCAATCAGTCCCTATCCCAAGGCCACGTTCCCTCAAGCTACAAACTTGCCGCTGTCACCCCCATCCTCAAAAAGCCCACTCTTGACCCATCCAACCTCTCCAACTACCGCCCCATCTCCAACCTACCATTCTTTTCCAAAACCCTAGAGCGCGCTGTTGCTGCCCAACTTCACTCCCACCTCCAATCCAACAAACTATACGAACCCCTTCAATCTGGCTTCCGCCCACATCACAGCACTGAAACAGCCCTGGTCAAAGTCATCAACGATCTCCTCACCTCCGCAGACTCAGGTGCCCTCAACATCCTAGTTCTACTAGACCTGAGCGCAGCCTTCGACACAGTGTCCCACTCCATCCTCCTTCAAAGGCTGCGCCAACTGGGTGTTGAGGGCACCGCCCTGGACTGGCTCACCTCCTACCTCACCAACAGACAACAGTTCATCTCCCTCTCCGGTCACACCTCCTCCTCCTCCTCTGTCACACAGGGGGTCCCACAAGGCTCAGTCCTCGGCCCCCTGCTCTTCCTCTGCTACACACTCCCCCTCGGTCACATCATCCGCCAATTCAACCTGGACTTCCACTGCTACGCCGATGACACCCAGATTTACATCACCACAAATTCCACCCAGAACCCACCCCTCACTCACATCGAAAACTGCATTTCAGCAATAAAAACCTGGCTCACACACAACTTCCTCAAACTCAACAGTGAAAAGACCGAAGTCATCCTCATCGGCACCAAATCCACCCTCAATAAAACCGGACCCATCACACTCACCATTGATGACACTACCATCACCCCCTCCCCCCTGGCTCGCAACCTCGGCTTCATCCTGGACCCCACCCTCTCATTTGATCCCCACGTCAGCTCCATCGTCAAGACCTCCTACTTCCACCTCCGCAACATAGCAAAAATCAGACACTGCCTCTCCCCGCCCGCTGCTGAATCCCTCATCCACGCCTTCATCTCCTCCCGCCTTGACTACTGCAACTCCCTACTCACCGGCATCACCTCCCGCTCCCTCCATAGACTCCAGATGGTCCAAAACTCTGCTGCACGCCTCCTTTCAAACACCCGCTCCCGTGACCACATCACTCCTGTCCTCCACTCTCTCCACTGGCTCCCCATCAAAGAACGCATCCAATTCAAAATCCTCATCCTCACATACAAAGCCCTCCATAGCCTGGCCCCCCTTACCTGACTGACCTCCTTCTCCCCCACCGCCCTACCCGTACCCTCTGATCCTCATCCATTGTTCCCCTCACTGTCCCACCCTCAAAACTCAAAGGCTTCGGTCACCGTGCCTTTTCACGAGCTGCACCCCGCCTCTGGAACTCTCTCCCCCAACCACTCAGAGACTCACCCTCACTCCTCACTTTTAAATCCCACCTCAAAACCTACCTGTTCTCCCATGCCTACAGCCTGCCCTACCCCTAGCCATCTCCCCCATCCCGGCGCCCCCGCCCCCCACCCCCTTGACACGCATACAACCTCCCCTACCCCTACCCATCTCCCCTAACCCTGCCACCCCCCCTGATATGCATACAGCCTCCCCTACCCCTAACCACCTCCCCTGTCCCTACCACCCCCCCCCCTCCCCGTTCACTGACTCTGTGTTCCATGTTACATGTTGTTTTTGTGTTTTCCGTATCCCCTATATTGTCAGCGTCTTTGAGCCTCGGAAAAGCACTATATAAATTCAATGAATTATTATTATAATATATATATATATATATACAGTATAACATATAACCCACATATATATATATATATATATATACTGTATATATATATATATATATAACATATAACCCACATGTCATGACCAGCCACATATATATATATATATATATATATATATATATATATATATATATATATATATATATATATATATATATAAACCCCTCAAAAAAAGTTTGGAAACGTTATTTCAGTCGATTATTCCTCCCCTTTAATACAGTTTTTTACGGTCGCTAAGTCACAGTGTTCAATACTGAAGCCACAGTTTCACAACTCTTCATACAGTCTGCATTCGTAACACTCATGTTGGCCAATGACTTCATTCATGTCTCAAAAGAAGCTCGTTCAACCACACACTGTCAACAATGTTCACTCAGAAGCATACACTGTCATTCATAACATTCTGACTTACAAAATACTAACAACAGGGAGCATTAGGCAGCAGGCCCAGACAGGATTAGTTCTGCTGTCCTGAATGTCTGTGCTGAACAACTGGCTCCAATCTTCACTACAATTTTCAACACCTCCCTCCGCCAATGCACAGTTCCTCAGTGCTTCAAAGACTCCATCATAATCCCAGTACCAAAATCAACCAAGATCTCCAGCCTCAACGACTACAGGCCAATCGCTCTGACATCTGTGGCCATGAAGGCGTATGAGCGCATCGTCCTCTCCTACCTAAAAACCCACACCACCCCCCTGATGGACACCTATCAATTTGCCTATCGTGCCAACAGATCTGTTGAGGATGCTGTCAATCTAGCCCTCCATCACACACTACTACATCTGGAATCACCCAACACCTACGCCTGCATCCTATTCATTGACTTTAGCTCAGCCTTCAATACAATAGACCCGGTCAATCTCTTCAACAAACTGGTGGACATGAACATTGACCCCTGCATCTGCCACTGGATACGGAGCTTCCTGTGGAAAAGACGACAGTGGGTCAAGATGAACAGCCTTTCATCTCGACCCCTGACCCTCAGCACAGGCGCCCCCCAGGGCTGCGTCCTCTCACCCTGGCTCTTCTCCCTCTACACCAACCACCTGATATCTCTCCACAGCTCAGTCACCTTTATGAAATATGCGGATGACACTACCATAATCGGACTCATAACTAATAATAATGAAGACCATTACCGCGAGCAGATAGCCCAAGCAGTCACTTGGTGCCTCAACAACAACCTCCAGCTCAACTCATCAAAAACACAAGAAATCATCGTAGACTTCAGGCACAGCCCCCCCCCCCCAAAAAAAACATCAACATCCTTGGAGAACCCATAACCATAACGGACTCCTTCAAATTCCTTGGCACTCACATCAGCAACTCCCTCAAATGGAACACCAACACAGACTTCATCACCAAAAAAGCCCACCAACGACTATTCTTTCTTAGACAGCTCAAGAAATTCAAAGTAAAACAAAAACTCCTCCTTCAGTTCTACACCGCCATCATTGAGAGCATACTCACCTCATCCATCACAGTTTGGTACGGCAGCTCGGACAGTAAATCAAAAAGGAAACTACAGCAAATAGTAAGGAAATCATCCAAGATCATCGGCACCCCTCTCCCATCAGTTGAATCACTGTATCTCAAACGCACCATAAATAGAGCACATAAAATTATCTCTGACCCCTCCCACCCTGCTCACCACCTGCTCCAACTGTTGCCCTCTGGACGGCCGATCCCTGGCCACCAAAACATCCCGGTTCAAAAACAGTTTTTTCCCCTCTGCCATAAGGACTCTCAATACCTGACTCACTGCACTGTATAAATTGTAAATTGTAAATGTTCTGTCTTGTCTTGTGGTTATGTGTGTTTCATGTCCATGTAATAGTCATGTAAAATGTGTGTATGTTTTTTGACACTGCTTTTTGAGCTGTACCGACAACAAATTCCACCGACCTAGGTTGTGTGGTCATTAAACTATTCATTCATTCATTACATAGTTTGAATGATTTTCACAAGAATGAATATTTCATTATAAAAATGGTTTGATTTATAGTAATCATAGACGGAATAGTTGACTGTAAAACTGTAAAGTATTAGGCAACAAGAATGAATCAGAAACACCACAATTTGCTTCTATCCTTTATTCTATCTTTTGCTTCTATCCTTTATATTCTATGTTTTATCCTTTTTTTTCAGTAACTTTGCAGAAAGTAAGTTACGGTACATTTACCTCAAAGTACACTACATTTACTTGTGTAAAATGAAAAGTGAAAAATAAAGTGGAAGATGCAAAGTTCAAATAAAAAAGAAAAACAGAAATTCCAGGGCTACAATACAATAGCAATCACACCAAATCTAATGTCTTCCCAGGCAATGCATCTAGTCTATTTCATTTAATTGTATATATTCTGCTACTGTAATATTTTCTAGACATTTCAATGATTACTGCAAATAGTGAAAATACCACCGCTCATCCGTTATCAGACTTTGCTGAGGTTCTGGAACTGAAGAGTATCAATAGAGTGCAAAATAACAGCATCTGCACACTCAAACACTGTGCAAAAAAACAGTTTATTGCGAGCTTTCTGTCATATATGATAGGAATATGATTACTGCAAGAATGCACCAAATAATTCAGTTTTGAACGTGTTCTTCAGAGTTTTGAACACAGTATGTTAGCAATGAAAAAATGTGTTGCAAATACATAGTATTTTGCAAGTGGGGGAGTTTGAATGAGAGAAGTGTTATGGCATTTGGAGAACGTAGTCATTGAATGCATTCTGTATGAAAGCAATGCACAAATCACAGAGAAAGAGTCACAGTTTTGTTCACATGGGTTTCTGCTCTGCTGACTGTATGAAGAGTTGTGAAACTGTGGTTTCAGTATTGAACATGGTGACTTAGCGACCGTAAAAAACTGTAATACCAGTTGGTGTTGTGTTTTATATGGTTGGAAAGCCTGATTAGTCACCTTTACAACGAGGTACAACTTGTAAGGATCATGCATTCATGGAAGGAGCAACACAGCTAACCGTGTTGGTAGCGGCCCCAAAAAAACCCAAAATGGCCAAATCAAGCCTCCTTAAACCTTGGTGTGTTCATGTGTGTTCATGTGTTTAATGCCTCCTTAAACCATGTGTGTTCATGTGTTTAATGCCTCCTTAAACCATGTGTGTTCATGTGTTTAATGCCTGTTTAAACCATGTGTGTTCATGTGTTTAATGCCTCTTTAAACCTGTGTGTGTTCATGTGTTTAATGCCTCTTTAAACCATGTGTGTTCATGTGTTTAATGCCTCCTTAAACCTTGTATGTTCATGTGTTTAATGCCTGTTTAACCCTGTGTGTTCATGTGTTTAATGCCTGTTTAACCCTGTGTGTGTTCATGTGTTTAATGCCTGTTTAACCCTGTGTGTGTTCCTGTGTTTAATGCCTGTTTAACCCTGTGTGTGTTCATGTGTTTAATGCCTGTTTAACCCTGTGTGTGTTCATGTGTTTATGTGTTTCTTTTGTTCAGGCTCATTTGGTCCGAAGGCCGAGGAAGAAACCAATCACATCCTGGGCTGTAAAGTCCACCTGGAGCAGAACGTCTGGTAGGATGGTAGGATGGTAGAGTGGTAGGCTGGTAGGCTGGTAGGATGGTAGGATGGTAGGTAGGATGGTAGGATGGTAGCATGGTAGGCTGGTAGGCTGGTAGGATGGTGGCATGGTAGGATGGTAGGATGGTAGGTAGGATGGTAGGATGGTAGGATGGTAGGATGGTAGGATGGTAGGATGGTAGGATGGTAGGATGGTGGCATGGTAGGATGGTAGGATGGTAGGTAGGATGGTAGGATGGTAGCATGGTAGGCTGGTAGGCTGGTAGGATGGTGGCATGGTAGGATGGTAGGATGGTAGGTAGGATGGTAGGATGGTAGGCTGGTAGGATGGTAGGATGGTAGGATGGTAGGATGGTAGGATGGTGGCATGGTAGGATGGTAGGATGGTAGGATGGTAGGATGGTAGGATGGTAGGCTGGGGCGGCTGTGGTGTACTGTGTACTGACCTCTGACCTCTGTTAGGAGGAGGGTCGTCCTAGCTGGTTGTTAGACGGTGTGAAACCTGGGTTACTTTTGTGCTTTCGCCATATTTAGCTACTTCTCGAATGTGTGTGGTTATTGATGTCTGTGTTGTGGTTGTTGATGTGTGTGTGTGTGTGTGTGTTATGGTTGTTAATGTGTGTGTGTGTGTGTGTGTGTGTGTTATGGTTGTTAATGTGTGTGTGTGTGTGTGTGTTATGGTTGTTGATGTGTGTGTGTGTGTGTGTTATGGTTGTTAATGTGTGTGTTGTGGTTGTTGATGTGTGTGTGTGTGTGTGTGTGTGTGTGTGTGTGTGTCCGTAGCGAGGGCAGCGGGGCCTTCTCCGGGGCCCAGATCTACCACATGGTGCTTCACATCCTCACTCACCTGCACAAGGAGGTGGACGACTTCAACAAACACTAGTAGGAACATCACATAATAACAACACACCTCTCTGCTTATACATCACATAATAACAACACACCTCTCTGCTGCTAGATCACATCATAACAACACAACCTCTCTGCTTCTACATCACATCATAACAACACAACCTCTCTGCTTCTACATCACATCATAATAATATAATCATAATCATAATATAATTATAATAATCATAATAATCATAATAATCATAATAATCATAATAATCATATAATAATCATAATAATATAATAATAATGATAATAATAATAATAACAATAATAATCATAATAATAACGTATTTGTATGCCTGACGCGTGTCTCCTGTCCTCCTGTCCCCCTGTCCTCCTGTCCCTCTGTCCTCCTGTCCCCCTGTCCTCCTGTCTTCCTGTCCCTCTGTGCTCCTGTCCCCCTGTCCTCCTGTCCCTCTGTCCTCCTGTCCCCCTGTCCTCCTGTCCCCCTGTGCTCCTGTCCCCCTGTCCTCCTGTCCCTCTGTCCTCCTGTCCTCCTATCCTCCTGTCCTCCTGTCCTCCTGTCCCCCTGTCCCCCTGTCCTCCTGTCCTCCTGTCCTCCTGTCCCCCTGTCCTCCTGTCCTGTCCTCCTGTCCTCCTGTCCCTCTGTCCTCCTGTCCTCCTATCCTCCTGTCCCCCTGTCCCCCTGTCCTCCTGTCCCCCTGTCCCCCTGTCCTCCTGTCCTCCTATCCTCCTGTCCTCCTGTCCTCCTGTCCTCCTGTCCCCCTGTCCTCCTGTCCTCCTGTCCTCCTGTCCTCGTGTCCCCCTGTCCTCCTGTCCCCCTGTCCTCCTGTCCTCCTGTCCTCCTGTCCTCCTGTCCCCCTGTCCTCCTGTCCTCCTGTCCTCCTGTCCTCCTGTCCCCCTGTCCTCCTGTCCCCCTGTCCTCCTGTCCTCCTGTCCCCCTGTCCTCCTGTCCCCCTGTCCTCCTGTCCCCCTGTCCTCCTGTCCTGACGTGTGTCTCCTGTCTCAGCCACGTTCGAGGAGGGTTCAGCCGCTACCACAGGAAGTACCACTTTGGAAACCCCAGAAATATTGCCACCTTCCAGTCTGAACTGAAGAAGTAAGAACCTCCTGTTACTGACCGTCTGTTACTGACCTTCTGTTACTGACCTTTGTTACTGACCTTCTGTTAATGACCTTCTGTTAATGACCTTCTGTTACTGACCTTCTGTTAATGACCTCCTGTTACTGACCTTCTGTTACTGACCTTCTGTTACTGACCTCCTGTTAATGACCTCCTGTTAATGACCTTCTGTTACTGACCTTCTGTTAATGACCTCCTGTTAATGACCTCCTGTTAATGACCTTCTGTTAATGACCTCCTGTTACTGACCTTCTGTTACTGACCTTCTGTTAATGACCTCCTGTTACTGACCTCCTGTTACTGACCTTCTGTTACTGACCTCCTGTTAATGACCTCCTGTTAATGACCTTCTGTTACTGACCTTCTGTTAATGACCTCCTGTTAATGACCTTCTGTTACTGACCTTCTGTTAATGACCTTCTGTTACTGACCTTCTGTTAATGACCTCCTGTTAATGACCTTCTGTTAATGACCTCCTGTTAATGACCTCCTGTTAATGACCTTCTGTTACTGACCTTCTGTTAATGACCTCCTGTTAATGACCTTCTGTTACTGACCTTCTGTTAATGACC
>NC_137675.1:89782593-89800093 GCF_963989245.1 Nansenia antarctica | reverse complement strand
TGATCTGAGGTTATTACACTGATCTGAGGTTATTACACTGATCTGATGTTATTACACTGATCTGAGGTTATTACACTGATCTGGGGTTATTACACTGATCTGATGTTATTACACTGATCTGATGTTATTACACTGATCTGGGGTTATTACACTGATCTGATGTTATTACACTGATCTGGGGTTATTACACTGATCTGATGTTATTACACTGATCTGATGTTATTACACTGATCTGAGGTTATTACACTGATCTGATGTTATTACACTGATCTGAGGTTATTACACTGATCTGAGGTTATTACACTGATCTGATGTTATTACACTGATCTGATGTTATTACACTGATCTGAGGTTATTACACTGATCTGGGGTTATTACACTGATCTGGGGTTATTACACTGATCTGAGGTTATTACACTGATCTGGGGTTATTACACAAATCTGATGTTATTACACTGATCTGGGGTTATTGGGGTGATCTCAGGGTTATTGGGGTGATCTCAGGGTTATTGGGGTGATCTCAGGGTTATTGGGGTGATCTCGGGGTTATTGGGGTGATCTCAGGGTTATTGGGGTGATCTCAGGGTTATTGGGGTGATCTCAGGGTTATTGGGGTGATCTCAGAGTTATTGGGTGTTTGCTGCACGGGTAAGAATGAAGATCTATAACTGTACGTCTATAATGCTGTTATTACTATTATACCATTTTCAGTTTCTTTTATGTTTATAATATGTTTCCTCTTTCATTTTGTCCTTGTTGCCAAAAATCATTTGTTATTATTATTTGATTTGTTGACAAACTATGTGTGGATATAATATGAGATATTCTCTGTGATGGAAGAATAAATGCCAGAATAAGCTGCGTGTGCTGTTTGTTCCTTGGTGTTTTATTTGAGGAAAAATTGACCTGGAAACAGCACACGGATAAAGTAAAAGATACATGTAAAAAGGTCAATAACCTGTTAAGATGCCTGTCAGGGAGAGATTGGGGAGCAAGCAGAGCAGCATTGTTTAATGTGTATCAGGCATTGATGAGGGCTTCTCTAGATTATGGATGTTTAGGATACATGTCAGCAGCAGTAAGCCATCTTAAAAAGTTGGATGTGCAACAAACACAAGGACTTAGAATATGTAGTGGAGCTTTTAAAACATCCCCAGTAGCAGCAATACAAGTTGAAGTTGGGGAACAGCCACTGTGGATACGCAGAATTAAACTTTTGTTAGCTTACTGGGTTAATCTCCAAGGTCAGAATAGTTCACATCCAACTAGGTCTATTGTACAAGATTGTTGGGAGCATAATAAGACTCATTATATGAGTTTTGGATGGATAGGGAATACAATAGCAAAAAGATACGATTTAGATAAATTACGGTATAGTCCAGTAATCCCGCATTCAATTATTCCACCCTGGTTATATGTGAATCCATTAGTAGATTTAGATATACAACAAGAACTACGAAAGAAGTCCAAACATGCACATCCTGGGAATGTGGTACAAAACTATATTGGTCAGCACTATACAGGCAAGTTCTTAATTTTTTACAGATGGCTCAAAAGACCCAGAGACAGGACGTACAGGAGCTGCAGTATTCTTCCCACAGTATAAAACAGGAATTTAAAAAAGAACCACTGATCATTTATCAGTGTACACAGTGGAGCTTCTAGCAATATTGACAGCATTAGAATGGTTGGTAGAGAATAGGGTTAGTAATGCACTCATTGCCTCTGACAGTTGGGCAGCACTGTCAAGTATCAGATCGTTGAAATCATGCAGACAGGATATTGTTTTCAAGATCCATCATTTAATTTATGTAATATATAGTATGGATATCACTGTTTGCTTTGTTTGGGTTCCTGCTCATGTAGGGGTAGAAGGAAATGAAGATGCGGATATATTAGCTAAGCAATCAATTAAGTCACAAACAATAGAAATGGATATTCCACTTAGTAAAGCTGAGGTAAAATCAATCATTAAAATACACATGCAGGAACTATGGCAAGAACACTGGAACAGAAATGAAACAGGAAGGCATTTGTTTAACATTCAAAAGAAAGTCGGAATAGGAAGTAGGATGGGCAGGAACCGGAAAGAAGAGACAGTGATATCCCGGCTCAGGATAGGTCAGGATAGGATACTGGGTTGAATGACACACTTTACAGAATAGGAAAACACCCAAACGGCATTTGTGCCACTGCAATAACCCGGAATCTGTTCAGCATGTGCTGCTGGAATGTGGAAAATATGAAGAACAGAGAAAGCTCCTGAAAACAGCAATTCAGAAGGTTAAGTTAAGGTTTACTGTAGGGAACTTACTTGGAAACACAGTTAAAGTAAATAACCAGTTAATTAAATATTTGAAAGAAACAGGATTGATAGGTAGGATTTAACTCTACCCCTCCCCACCATTTTGTTTATTTCTTTCATTTACTTTCCCCCCCCCTGTCAAGCTAACGTTCCACACAGTCCGGTAGGGGGTGGTAATGCGCCACACAGTCCAGTAGGTGGCGGTAATGCACCTTAAGCTGGTTGCCAACCGCCAATCAAATAAAAAGAAGAAGAAGAAGTGTGCTGTTTGTTGTCCTTTACGACATACCGAAACATCCCGACTGCTTTACGGCACAACTCAGAAACATGGCATCGGGGTTCAGCGGAGTTCTGCAGCTGACGGATCTGGACGACTTCATCACTCCTTCTCAGGTCTGTAGCGAGTTTACATCTATCTCTAATATATATATCTATATCTATCTCTATGTATATATATATATATATATATGAGCCAGGAGCGAGTTTACATCTATCTATAATATATCTATCTATCTCTATGTATATCTATATATGAACCAGGAGCGAGTAACACATCTATATATATATATATGTATATATCACTGTTAAAGAGGTCAGGGATATGAGCGAGTACACCAAACAGAATGAACAGAACATGCCCTGCTATTACATCAGTGTTGCCACAGTGACCTGACCAGGGTTCGCTAGGCTGATGTCCTAACAGCGAGGCAGCCAACCTGGCAACGTTATCTAGATAGATGATGTCCTAACAGCGAGTCAGCCAACCTGGCAACGCAGCAGCTCTCATGTGACGCGTCTGGTCAGAGGTTGAATAACACCGTTATGAAATATGGATATATTTAATAAAAGCTGTATTATTGAAGGCCTGGTAATGAAACACAACCTGGATTTATCGAACAAATGTGGTCTTGCTATGCTTGCTCTGTCTGCCCGAGTAGCAGACACATATGACCCATATCTATGTATACATATCTATCTCACTGTTAAAGCCTGTGTGTGTATATATATATATATATATATATATATATATATATATATATATATATATATAATATCTCACTGTTAAAGCCTGTGTGTATATACAGTATATCTATCTCACTGTTAAAGCCTGTGTGTTGTGGTCTGGAGTGAAGAGGTCAGGGATATGCCGAGAAGAATTATTATATTGGTGTTATAACTATTGGGAGAACAACATAGTTTTCCAGCTCTAGGTTACTAGGCTTTATCCGTCGTATTTGCATGTCTACCGTGATTCAAAGGAGATCAAGTTAGAAGCAAAGTGTATTTGTCACGTAGATGACGCAAGGCTTGGACAAGATAGACCCTCAATGACGCAGCAACCAGCACTCAACAATGAATGAATGAATGAATGGTCTTTATTGTCATTAATACAGTACAGGTACCATACAACGAAATTTAGGAGGGGGGGCTCCCCTGGTGCTTGGAAAAAAGACTAAAAACAAGAGGGCCAAGGGTAAAATAAAAAAGAGAAAAGAGCTGGTTGACATAAATAAAGGCTATGTACACTATCTACTATACTATACTACTATACTATACTATACAATAAAACACTGTGCTGTACTCTATGCTATGCTATAAATATCCTAACATTTCCTATCTCTGAACCTTATGTACACAAGGGTTGTCATATTGCACATAGTATTTGTTGCACATTCATTTAAAGTGTCGCAGTTAGCAGGTTTAGAATGTTCACAGTTGTGTTTCAATATTTTACAATCTAGTAATGTCATACACTGTAATACACTATAATAATCATAATAATAATAATACTATGACATGAGGTGGCATCAGTGTAGAGTAACAATATTAGTGGCATAGGAGTGAGAGAGTGGTTATAATGCTGTAATTGTATTATTTATTCATTTTGACCAACAACTTATTTAGGCTATTTTAATATTTGTCATGAAATATATAAAGGGTCTTGACAGATATTCTAAGACGATATATAATTTGACAAACATTTATACAGAGTTAAAGGAATATTAAGTTATAGGAACATATATCTAAATATGTTCAAGTCAAAGACTAAAAACCCATCTTTTTAATATTGCCTTTAAATGACTAAATAATTAAATTGTGATTATATAACGATTGGAGCACTTTGAGCTGCAACGTTTGCAGGAAAAGCGCTTTACAAATAAAGTTATTATTATTATTATTATATTATCTTTAAACCGTTCCCATGACCAAAATAACACGTTGTATTTCTGCCTCCAGGAAACGTACGACGACCACGGTTCTGTAATTCCAGATGAATTATTCTCAGATCCGCCAATTCACCGTCGAACTGTTCAAATATCACAACACACAGCAAACACACATTAGCTTCATACAGACGACAACTACAGCACGACCAGACACACCACATGACCAGACACACCTGGCCACATGACCAGACACACCACATGACCAGACACATCACATGACCAGACACATAACATGACCAGACACACCACATGACCAGACACACCACATGACCAGACACATCACATGACCAGACACATCACATGACCAGACACATCACATGACCAGACACATCACATGACCAGACACATCACATGACCAGACACATCACATGACCAGACACACCACATGACCAGACACACCACATGACCAGACACACCACATGACCAGACACACCACATGACCAGACACACCACATGACCAGACACATCACATGAGGCTTGGCTAGGCTAGGCTAGGCTACATACCTCACTGGCTGCACACGACCCAGAGGGAATGAGTCCTCTTGAAAGTAAAAATCTTCAAAACCAAAACATAAATCTTCAATCTTCAATTAAACGTCTGCAGTTCTTGCTGCTTCTAAATGTTAGCAGCTTAAACTACTGGTACTCGCTAGCTCCTGCTACCTCCTGCTAGCTCCTGTACTCCTGCTAGCTCCTGCTAGCTCCTGCTACCTCCTGCTACCTCCTGCTAGCTCCTGCTACCTCCTGCTACCTCCTGCTACCTCCTGCTAGCTCCTGCTACCTCCTGCTACCTCCTGCTACCTCTTGCTACCTCCTGCTACCTCCTGCTACCTCCTGCTAGCTCCTGCTACCTCCTGCTACCTCCTGCTAGCTCCTGCTAGCTCCTGCTAGCTCCTGCTAACTCCTGCTACCTCCTGCTAGCTCCTGCTAGCTCCTGCTAGCTCCTGCTACCTCCTGCTAGCTCCTGCTACCTCCTGCTACCTCCTGCTAACTCCTGCTACCTCCTGCTAGCTCCTGCTAGCTCCTGCTACAACAACAACAACAACAACTGTATCTGTGTAGAGGAACTTGTAGGGTTTCACACACCGGCTTCACCACAACGATTTGCTCAAAAACTGTAACTATGGTCCTCCTCGTAGACTCACCGTTATCGGGCTGGTCCGAATTGTGTGTGTGTGTGTGTGTGTGTGTGTGTGTGTGTGTGTGTGTGCGTGTGTGCGTGCGTGCGTGCGTGCGTGTGTGTAGGTAGGCTATTTGAATTCGAGCATTTTAACAGACGTGTAGCTTCACGCCAGCGGTTAAACTTGTCTGTTGAGATTTTCTTCAGTCATGAAACATTCATGTCAGAAAATCAACATCCACAAAATACAATACATATAAATATGTAACATTAGGGCTGGGTTAAAAAAATAGATTTCCCGATTCTGAATCGATCTTCATTGAATGAGCGATTATCGATTCATAAATCCCGAGATCGATCTTTCATGGGTATTTATTTATTTATTTATTTTATTTTTTCTGCTTGCAGCTTCAACCCGCAACGAGATCTCGTGGCCAGATCTCACGCTACAAGAATTTATCATATCTCACGCAACGACCAGACTTAAAGGCAGATGTCTGGGTGCATTTTGGATGTAAAAATTATGACGATAGAGATGAGCAGGACAAAAGCAAAGCCATATGCAAGCTGTGCGCAGTGGAGGTTAAATTTAGTGGAAACACCACAAATCTACGGAACCACTTATTGAGGCATCACCCTGACGTAAAACATGGAAAAGCGGATCCGAAACAAGCCTCGCTGATAAAGACGTTTGGTTGCAAATTACAATCAAATTCTCCGCGTGCCCAACAAATTACTACAGCGTCGTCAGTGTCGTCAGTGTACTAGAACCACGCTACGTGTTACCGACACGCAAACAGTTGAGTGAAGTGATAGTCCCAGACATGTCCGCACAGGTGAAACGTGACATCGCAACTTCACTCCAGCCAGCAGAGAGAGTTGCCATAACGTGTGACAGCTGGACATCCAGAGCAATGGACTCGTACCTGACAATCACTTGCCACTTTATCAGCGAGGCTTGTTTCGGATCCTCTTTTCCATGTTTCACGTCAGGGTGATGCCTCAATAAGTGGTTCCGTAGATTTGTGGTGTTTCCACTAATTTATTGTTACTGTATACTACAGTATTTTAATAATCATTGATTTTCCAATTATGTTTATTCCTGAATAAAATCTTCCAATCTCCAAAAAGTGAGAAAGCAGTAATGAAGGGCTTTAGTTTCATGGACATTATGGTTTACAATGTGTTTTTTTGTTCCCCAAAATACCCTCATCTATTGCACTATTTTCGTTTGAGTTTTGCACATTTTTATTTTGTATATATATATTATGCAAATAAGCTATTTGAGACAGTCCTGAGGGATATGTGATGTCTTGTTTACCGATAGGCTATGTTTGTAGCCCCTTTATTTACACTGGCTGCAGTAAAGCACGTTAAAAAGCACTTTTTGTAGTGTCTGATTTAGCAAAATGTTGGTCAATGATGTTCATTTATGTTCCAATAAGAAGTACATTCATGTAACTGCTTTGGAGTCAATACTTAATGTAAACATTGATATGTTTAACAATGCTACATGTTATAGGGTTCCTTGAACCATTTATAGCATTAGTCCTGAGAATCTCTTCATATTCAAGGAAAATTTATATTGTAACTAAATCGAATCGTGAATCGAATCGAATCGTGAGCTGTGAATCGGAATCGAATCGTTTTGGGAAATCAGTGGCGATACCCAGCCCTATGTAACATCAACTAAACTTAGAATTTCAAGTAAAATGAACAATGACAACAAAAATGCCATAAGTAATATTTATGGCTGTGTCTCAGGAGGTAGAGGTTGTGTCTCAGGAGGTAGAGGCTGTGTCTCAGGAGGTAGAGGCTGTGTCTCAGGAGGTAGAGGCTGTGTCTCAGGAGGTAGAGGCTGGTGGAGGTAGAGGCTGTGTCTCAGGAGGTAGAGGCTGTGTCTCAGGAGGTAGAGGCTGTGTCTCAGGAGGTAGAGGCTGTGTCTCAGGAGGTAGAGCTAGAGGCTGTGTCTCAGGAGGTAGAGGCTGTGTCTCAGGAGGTAGAGCCACCGTCTAATGATCACAAGGTTGGCAGATCGGCGGTTCGAGCCCCGGCTGGCCACATGTCGAAGTGTCCTTGGGCAAGACACTGAACCCCAAAATTGCTCCCAGTGAGCGGGCCGGCCGGCGCCTTGCATGGCAGCTTGCCGCCATCGGTGTGTGAATGTGTGTGTGAATGGGTGAATGAGAGGCCGTTGTAAAGCGCTTTGGATAAAGACGCTGTATAAGTGCAGTACGTTTACCATCTGGTTCCTGCAGGAGTGTGTGACAGAGGGGGATGTAGAGGGGTAGTGAGGGTGAGACAGAGCAGAGGAGGAGGATGTAGAGGGTAGTGAGGGTGAGACAGAGCAGAGGAGGGGGATGTAGAGGAGGGTAGTGAGGGTGAGACAGAGGAGGAGGATGTAGAGGGTAGTGAGGGTGAGACAGAGCAGAGGAGGGGGATGTAGAGGAGGGTAGTGAGGGTGAGACAGAGGGAGGAGGATGTAGAGGGTAGTGAGGGTGAGACAGAGCAGAGGGAGGAGGATGTAGAGGAGGTAGTGAGGGTGAGACAGAGGAGGAGGATGTAGAGGAGGGTAGTGAGGGTGAGACAGAGGAGGAGGATGTAGAGGGTAGTGAGGGTGAGACAGAGGAGGAGGATGTAGAGGTGGTAGTGAGGGTGAGACAGAGGAGGAGGATGTAGAGGAGGTAGTGAGGGTGAGACAGAGGAGAAGGATGTAGAGGAGGTAGTGAGGGTGAGACAGAGGAGGAGGATGTAGAGGGTAGTGAGGGTGAGACAGAGGAGGAGGATGTAGAGGAGGTAGTGAGGGTGAGACAGAGGAGGAGGATGTAGAGGGTAGTGAGGGTGAGACAGAGGAGGAGGATGTAGAGGGTAGTGAGGGTGAGACAGAGGAGGAGGATGTAGAGGAGGGTAGTGAGGGTGAGACAGAGGAGGAGGATGTAGAGGAGGGTAGTGAGGGTGAGACAGAGGAGGAGGATGTAGAGGGTAGTGAGGGTGAGACAGAGGAGGATGATGTAGAGGAGGTAGTGAGGGTGAGACAGAGGAGGAGGATGTAGAGGGTAGTGAGGGTGAGACAGAGGAGGAGGATGTAGAGGAGGGTAGTGAGGGTGAGACAGAGGAGGAGGATGTAAACCAGCTCTTTATCTTCTTGTGATTTTATGCATCTATGCTTTTTCCAAAATGTGTTTCTTTTTCCTTTCTTAAACACCAGGGGAGCCTCCCCTCCTAAATTTCGTTGTTTGGTACCTGTACTGTAACAATGACAAATAAAGTCTATCTATCTATCTATCTATGTAGAGGAGGTAGTGAGGGTGAGACAGAGGAGGAGGATGTAGAGGAGGTAGTGAGGGTGAGACAGAGGAGGAGGATGTAGAGGAGGTAGTGAGGGTGAGACAGAGGAGGAGGATGTAGAGGAGGGTAGTGAGGGTGAGACAGAGGAGGAGGATGTAGAGGAGGGTAGTGAGGGTGAGACAGAGGAGGAGGATGTAGAGGATAGTGAGGGTGAGACAGAGGAGGAGGATGTAGAGGAGGGTAGTGAGGGTGAGACAGAGGAGGAGGATGTAGAGGAGGGTAGTGAGGGTGAGACAGAGGAGGAGGATGTAGAGGAGGGTAGTGAGGGTGAGACAGAGGAGGAGGATGTAGAGGGTAGTGAGGGTGAGACAGAGACAGAGGGCGGAGGATGTAGAGGCAGGGCTCTACGCTAACCTTTTTCACTATAGGAGCACATGTGCTCCTAAATGAAAAATGTTAGGGGCACACAAAGAAATTTAGGAGCACAGTGAAAAATGTAATTTTTGCACCAAAATCACACATTGGCCCATGCCTACAGCCCTACTAGACGCAGAGTTGATGGCATTGTATTATGGTAACTAGCTGTGTCAAGTTCTCCTGGTTAGCAGCATGTTCATTCATTCATCCATGTCATGCCTGTCAGCTAGCAGCTAGCAGCCCAGCCAGGCTTTAGGGCTAGGTCTGTCAGCTAGCAGCCCAGCCAGGCCATGCAGAGGTCTGTCTCCATGCTGCCCACCTCCCTGCTGCTGGGTCAGGCTACATCAGTCACACACGGTGGCCAGACAACTCCACATCTAGGGGTATTAAACTACCCCACATCCAGATGACCAGTCCCCAGCCCCATGCTGCCCGGGGTGGTGACATGTGGAGGTGGCCAGCCCAGCACGGTGCCTCTGCGGCGGCTAGCTGTTAGCACACCACCATCCCCGGGGGTCCCACCTCTCTGCCACACTCAAGTACAACATGTTGCATTTTCATGCCATTAGGCAACTTGCTTCCTAGGGTTTCCTAGGATTAGAGATGCATTTGGACTTCTGGAGTACCTCCACTACTTTCAATGGGTTCTGAAGGTCTGAGAGCTTTCTACTTTCTACCCTGGGTAGTTAACCCTGGTTGTAACCTTGGGTTCAAATCTGGAGTGTGTGGGACCAAATCTGTAGATGTGGTGAGCTAATGAAGCTAATGAAGCTTGAGATGAGAAAAGGGCGCTTGTCTCTTTAAGGCCCAGAAGGGAGTTAGCGATTAGCGATGTTAGCTTAGCGCCAGTTTAACAGAAGTAACTTCACTTTTAACATGACTTCCCGTGGTCGTAGCGGGCTGGCTGACGGCTTAAAATGTGGCCACACGGTTCGCGCAGATTTATTTTTAGAATTTAAAAAAAAAAAAAAAAAATTTTTTTTTTTATAAATTTCTGTACTCGCACGTGTGCTCGTGAATTTATTTCTCTAGTCGCACAGATGTATTTTTAGTCGCAAATGCGAGTGAAATGGTCGCACTGTAGAGCCCTGAGAGGGTAGTGAGGGTGAGACAGAGGAGGAGGATGTAGAGGAGGGTAGTGAGGGTGAGAAAGAGGAGGAGGATGTAGAGGAGGTAGTGAGGGTGAGACAGAGGAGGAGGAGGTAGTGAGGGTAAGACAGAGGGGGAGGATGTAGAGGAGGTAGTGAGGGTGAGACAGAGGGGGAGGATGTAGAGGGTAGTGAGGGTGAGACAGAGGGGGAGGATGTAGAGGAGGTAGTGAGGGTGAGACAGAGGAGGAGGATGTAGAGGAGGTAGTGAGGGTGAGACAGAGGAGGAGGATGTAGAGGAGGGTAGTGAGGGTGAGACAGAGGAGGAGGAGGTAGTGAGGGTAAGACAGAGGGGGAGGATGTAGAGGAGGTAGTGAGGGTGAGACAGAGGAGGAGGATGTAGAGGAGGTAGTGAGGGTGAGACAGAGGAGGAGGATGTAGAGGGTAGTGAGGGTAAGACAGAGGGGGAGGATGTAGAGGAGGTAGTGAGGGTGAGACAGAGGAGGAGGATGTAGAGGAGGTAGTGAGGGTAAGACAGAGGGGGAGGATGTAGAGGAGGGTAGTGAGGGTGAGACAGAGGAGGAGGATGTAGAGGAGGGTAGTGAGGGTGAGACAGAGGAGGAGGATGTAGAGGAGGGTAGTGAGGGTGAGACAGAGGGGGAGGATGTAGAGGGTAGTGAGGGTGAGACAGAGGAGGAGGATGTAGAGGGTAGTGAGGGTGAGACAGAGGGAGGAGGATGTAGAGGAGGTAGTGAGGGTGAGACAGAGGAGGAGGATGTAGAGGAGGGTAGTGAGGGTGAGACAGAGGGGGAGGATGTAGAGGGTAGTGAGGGTGAGACAGAGGAGGAGGATGTAGAGGGTAGTGAGGGTGAGACAGAGGAGGAGGATGTAGAGGAGGGTAGTGAGGGTGAGACAGAGGAGGAGGATGTAGAGGGTAGTGAGGGTGAGACAGAGGGAGGAGGATGTAGAGGGTAGTGAGGGTGAGACAGAGGAGGAGGATGTAGAGGAGGGTAGTGAGGGTGAGACAGAGCAGGAGGATGTAGAGGGTAGTCAGGGTGAGACAGAGGAGGAGGATGTAGAGGAGGGTAGTGAGGGTGAGACAGAGGGAGGAGGATGTAGAGGGTAGTGAGGGTGAGACAGAGGAGGAGGATGTAGAGGAGGGTAGTGAGGGTGAGACAGAGGAGGAGGATGTAGAGGAGGTAGTGAGGGTGTGACAGAGGAGGAGGATGTAGAGGAGGTAGTGAGGGTGAGACAGAGGGAGGAGGATGTAGAGGGTAGTGAGGGTGAGACAGAGGAGGAGGATGTAGAGGAGGGTAGTGAGGGTGAGACAGAGGGAGGAGGATGTAGAGGAGGTAGTGAGGGTGAGACAGAGGAGGAGGATGTAGAGGAGGTAGTGAGGGTGAGACAGAGGAGGAGGATGTAGAGGGTAGTGAGGGTGAGACAGAGGAGGAGGATGTAGAGGAGGGTAGTGAGGGTGAGACAGAGGAGGAGGATGTAGAGGAGGTAGTGAGGGTGTGACAGAGGAGGAGGATGTAGAGGAGGTAGTGAGGGTGTGACAGAGGAGGAGGATGTAGAGGAGGGTAGTAAGGGTGAGACAGAGGAGGAGGATGTAGAGGAGGGTAGAGAGGGTGAGACAGAGGAGGAGGATGTAGAGGGTAGTGAGGGTGAGACAGAGGGAGGAGGATGTAGAGGAGGGTAGTGAGGGTGAGACAGAGGAGGAGGATGTAGAGGAGGTAGTGAAGGTGAGACAGAGGAGGAGGATGTAGAGGAGGGTAGTGAGGGTGAGACAGAGGAGGAGGATGTAGAGGAGGTAGTGAGGGTGAGACAGAGGAGGAGGATGTAGAGGAGGGTAGTGAGGGTGAGACAGAGGAGGAGGATGTAGAGGAGGGTAGTGAGGGTGAGACAGAGGAGGAGGATGTAGAGGGTAGTGAGGGTGAGACAGAGGAGGAGGATGTAGAGGAGGTAGTGAGGGTGAGACAGAGGAGGAGGATGTAGAGGGTAGTGAGGGTGAGACAGAGGAGGAGGATGTAGAGGAGGTAGTGAGGGTGAGACAGAGGAGGAGGATGTAGAGGAGGGTAGTGAGGGTGAGACAGAGGAGGAGGATGTAGAGGAGGGTAGTAAGGGTGAGACAGAGGAGGAGGATGTAGAGAGGGTGAGACAGAGGAGGAGGATGTAGAGGGTAGTGAGGGTGAGACAGAGGGAGGAGGATGTAGAGGAGGGTAGTGAGGGTGAGACAGAGGAGGAGGATGTAGAGGAGGTAGTGAAGGTGAGACAGAGGAGGAGGATGTAGAGGAGGGTAGTGAGGGTGAGACAGAGGAGGAGGATGTAGAGGAGGTAGTGAGGGTGAGACAGAGGAGGAGGATGTAGAGGAGGGTAGTGAGGGTGAGACAGAGGAGGAGGATGTAGAGGAGGGTAGTGAGGGTGAGACAGAGGAGGAGGATGTAGAGGGTAGTGAGGGTGAGACAGAGGAGGAGGATGTAGAGGAGGTAGTGAGGGTGAGACAGAGGAGGAGGATGTAGAGGGTAGTGAGGGTGAGACAGAGGAGGAGGATGTAGAGGAGGTAGTGAGGGTGAGACAGAGGAGGAGGATGTAGAGGAGGGTAGTGTGGGTGAGACAGAGGAGGAGGATGTAGAGGAGGGTAGTGAGGGTGAGACAGAGGAGGAGGATGTAGAGGAGGGTAGTGAGGGTGAGACAGAGGAGGAGGATGTAGAGGAGGGTAGTGAGGGTGAGACAGAGGAGGAGGATGTAGAGGAGGTAGTGAGGGTGAGACAGAGGAGGAGGATGTAGAGGAGGTAGTGAGGGTGAGACAGAGGAGGAGGATGTAGAGGGTAGTGAGGGTGAGACAGAGGAGGAGGATGTAGAGGGTAGTGAGGGTGAGACAGAGGAGGAGGATGTAGAGGGTAGTGAGGGTGAGACAGAGGGAGGAGGATGTAGAGGGTAGTGAGGGTGAGACAGAGGAGGAGGATGTAGAGGGTAGTGAGGGTGAGACAGAGGAGGAGGATGTAGAGGGTAGTGAGGGTGAGACAGAGGAGGAGGATGTAGAGGAGGGTAGTGAGGGTGAGACAGAGGAGGAGGATGTAGAGGGTAGTGAGGGTGAGACAGAGGAGGAGGATGTAGAGGAGGTAGTGAGGGTGAGACAGAGGAGGAGGATGTAGAGGGTAGTGAGGGTGAGACAGAGGAGGTGGATGTAGAGGAGGTAGTGAGGGTGAGACAGAGGAGGATGTAGAGGGTAGTGAGGGTGAGACAGAGGAGGAGGATGTAGAGGAGGGTAGTGAGGGTGAGACAGAGGAGGAGGATGTAGAGGAGGGTAGTGAGGGTGAGACAGAGGAGGAGGATGTAGAGGAGGGTAGTGAGGGTGAGACAGAGGAGGAGGATGTAGAGGGTAGTGAGGGTGTGACAGAGGAGGAGGATGTAGAGGAGGTAGTGAGGGTGAGACAGAGGAGGAGGATGTAGAGGAGGTAGTGAGGGTGAGACAGAGGAGGAGGATGTAGAGGGTAGTGAGGGTGAGACAGAGGAGGAGGATGTAGAGGAGGGTAGTGAGGGTGAGACAGAGGAGGAGGATGTAGAGGGTAGTGAGGGTGAGACAGAGGAGGAGGATGTAGAGGAGGTAGTGAGGGTGAGACAGAGGAGGAGGATGTAGAGGAGGTAGTGAGGGTGAGACAGAGGGAGGAGGATGTAGAGGAGGGTAGTGAGGGTGAGACAGAGGAGGAGGATGTAGAGGAGGGTAGTGAGGGTGAGACAGAGGAGGAGGATGTAGAGGAGGTAGTGAGGGTGAGACAGAGGAGGAGGATGTAGAGGAGGGTAGTGAGGGTGAGACAGAGGGAGGAGGATGTAGAGGAGGTAGTGAGGGTGAGACAGAGGAGGAGGATGTAGAGGAGGTAGTGAGGGTGAGACAGAGGAGGAGGATGTAGAGGGTAGTGAGGGTGAGACAGAGGAGGAGGATGTAGAGGGTAGTGAGGGTGAGACAGAGGAGGTGGATGTAGAGGAGGTAGTGAGGGTGAGACAGAGGAGGATGTAGAGGGTAGTGAGGGTGAGACAGAGGGAGGAGGATGTAGAGGAGGGTAGTGAGGGTGTGATATAATGTTCGTGACGCCATTTGATGTAAAGGAGATCTTTCTTGGTCACGTGGCCGGAAATTATATATTGATGACTCAGAGAGAAGGTTGAATCGTAATCATTGTATTAGGCAGATCTGGGTTGCATTCCCATGTACAGATGTTTCCAAGGCAGCATGCTCTGTTAAGTCCAAGCTTCAAGCATGGCTACGACATGGCTGGTGCCGCGCCTGGCTGTGGCATAGAGATGCCAAGCATAGTACTGATGTTTGTTACAGCTTATATACAGTTCTCAGAGAGGAAAATAGCTTTACCTCGTAACTTACAATAGTGACATTAGTTCCCATACATGGCTCTATCCTGTGTTCATGCTGCTCTGCTTTGCTGCTGACCACTGGGCTAAGGCTCCTATGTCCTTTAGAGTTAAACTGGTCTCACTGTTACTTGATATGGTATGTGCCTGCTCCTAAATATGTTGTTGACTACTGAGAGTGGGCACACATAAAATATGTTTAAGGTTAAACAATGAGTATTGCAATATTTGATAGGCACACAACAATTTGGCATAGTCACACAAAAACGCATCATATCAGCTCACTCTTTTTTTTCCCCATGATGTAAGATTAATTTGACTGGTAAATTATTTCTATTGAAAAACATGTGGTGTTCTTAATAAAGTCAATGACCACATCAGAAATACATTAGGCATCGGTTCCATCATACAAAGTACATTATATGTCAATATAACAATGTCTGGAAGTAGATCTTCAATCAAAGGAACGGCCTTGTGTTTCTGGTAACAAGGAGTGCTATTTGATTCTTTGATGGTCATCAGTCTTGCACGTGTTCTTGCCTCTGTTCACAGCGTTAATAGGTTTTATTAACTTAAGACAATTTAAGCATTATCATTACACTACACCCCTCCTTTTCTTGACTCAAGTCTATACAATCTTATAAAAAAGGCTCTCCATCAATGGATTGTGGAATTAACCTGCTCAGAAACAGTTGGAAACAAAAATACAGATGTTAAGCATAAGTCTGTTAATTGGGTTATCTGGACTGTTGTTCCCGTCCCTTAGAATTCCTAGAAGAAAGTTTGTAAGTTCATGCTATGAGTAGTGTGTGCATGGTATTGCAAACTTGCAAGTGTTTGTTCTCTCTTAAGAGTATACAAATTTTGTATGTTGAATTCAGCTGTTTACTGCTGATGACACTGTTAGTTGCGTGCGTCAGTACAATTGAACAATTACGACTACATAAAAGTATGTGTAAGTCTCTCTTGTCATCATCATGTCTCTGTCTTAAATCATAAGAATTAACATTTCCATTGTTTGTCACATTGAAATGTCATTAGTTTGTCTCATTTCTCTTGTTTCATCCGGCAATAGCTTCCTTCAGCATCTGCAACATTCTCTCCCCACTTCTGCAATGGTTAACTTAGACCCGATCTTAACAGCATCTCGGTCTCTTAGTCCTTCGCTCAATGTCTCTTGATTTCCTTGATTCTGTCAGGAAATAGAATCGACAGGCATTGTCAGAATACATTCCAGGTCTTTCTTGCTGAATTGTGTTTTCTCCATCAGAAATGTCCTCCTTTGATGTTTCACAGTCTTAGAGTCTTAATGCGTATTTCTCTGTTCACTAAATCAATCAAAATGTTATATGTCTGCTGAATCAACACAGATTTGCATGATAATTTCATTATGAGACAAATTTGTCTATTTGTTGTATGTTGTAGCTCGATGTGTGTGTGTGTGTGTGTGTGTGTGTTTGGTTACAGGAGCAGTCTCCGTTCTATTAATAGCCTAGGGTCAGAGTTTTAACACTCTCGCCCTGTTGTGAAGCTTGGTTCAGAAATATGGTTGTTATTCATTTCATTCTTAATGATAACATTCTGCATGCCATACATAGTAGTTTGCTTCCCATGATGTTAATAGACATGCGGTTTTAGTAATCAATTATGTTGATTGAAACTTCTCTTAGAGTCTTTTAAATATTATGGCCAAATCTTTTCAAACTTAGTTTTCCTCAAAGTGCTGTGCTTTCAATCACGTATTTAAGGTCTTGTCCCTAACTTAATACACAATAGACTTCTGCTTTGTTCCTTACAACGTTCAGAATCTCAATAAATCCTAACTCTCAGTGTTTTGACCAGTCACACCGTCTTTGACTATACAGCGCCTTCTATTCAAACTATTTTAATTTAGTACTTTCCAATATCAATACATCTCCTTTTTGAAAAAAATTAGATTCGTTCTAGAACAGCAATTCAGGTTAAGCAAATAATTACATTGTGCCTTACCTGTTTCGCTGAATCTAGCATCCTGTTCGTTAGAAGCCATTTGATATAATGTTCGTGACGCCATTTGATGTAAAGGAGATCTTTCTTGGTCACGTGGCCGGAAATTATATATTGATGACTCAGAGAGAAGGTTGAATCGTAATCATTGTATTAGGCAGATCTGGGTTGCATTCCCATGTACAGATGTTTCCAAGGCAGCATGCTCTGTTAAGTCCAAGCTTCAAGCATGGCTACGACATGGCTGGTGCCGCGCCTGGCTGTGGCATAGAGATGCCAAGCATAGTACTGATGTTTGTTACAGCTTATATACAGTTCTCAGAGAGGAAAATAGCTTTACCTCGTAACTTACAATAGTGACATTAGTTCCCATACATGGCTCTATCCTGTGTTCATGCTGCTCTGCTTTGCTGCTGACCACTGGGCTAAGGCTCCTATGTCCTTTAGAGTTAAACTGGTCTCACTGTTACTTGATATGGTATGTGCCTGCTCCTAAATATGTTGTTGACTACTGAGAGTGGGCACACATAAAATATGTTTAAGGTTAAACAATGAGTATTGCAATATTTGATAGGCACACAACAATTTGGCATAGTCACACAAAAACGCATCATATCAGGGTGAGACAGAGGAGGAGGATGTAGAGGAGGGTAGTGAGGGTGAGACAGAGGAGGAGGATGTAGAGGAGGTAGTGAGGGTG
>NC_137675.1:89762593-89777593 GCF_963989245.1 Nansenia antarctica | reverse complement strand
GGGACTGTGTCATAACCTCAGGTAGGGGGGGGGGCAGGGAGGAGGACTGTGTCATAACCTCAGGTAGGGGGGGGCAGGGAGGAGGACTGTGTCATAACCTCAGGTAGGGGGGGGCAGGGAGGAGGACTGTGTCATAACCTCAGGTAGGGGGGGGCAGGGAGGAGGACTGTGTCATAACCTCAGGTAGGGGGGGGGCAGGGAGGAGGACTGTGTCATAACCTCAGGTAGGGGGGGGGCAGGGAGGAGGACTGTGTCATAACCTCAGGTAGGGGGGGGCAGGGAGGAGGACTGTGTCATAACCTCAGGTAGGGGGGGGCAGGGAGGTGGACTGTGTCATAACCTCAGGTAGGGGGGGGCAGGGAGGAGGACTGTGTCATAACCTCAGGTAGGGGGGGGGGCAGGGAGGAGGACTGTGTCATAACCTCAGGTAGGGGGGGGCAGGGAGGTGGACTGTGTCATAACCTCAGGTAGGGGGGGGCAGGGAGGAGGACTGTGTCATAACCTCAGGTAGGGGGGGGGGCAGGGAGGAGGACTGTGTCATAACCTCAGGTAGGGGAGGGGGGCAGGGAGGAGGACTGTGTCATAACCTCAGGTAGGGGGGGGGGCAGGGAGGGGGACTGTGTCATAACCTCAGGTAGGGGGGGGCAGGGAGGAGGACTGTGTCATAACCTCAGGTAGGGGGGGGGGCAGGGAGGAGGACTGTGTCATAACCTCAGGTAGGGGGGGGCAGGGAGGGGGACTGTGTCATAACCTCAGGTAGGGGGGGGCAGGGAGGGGGACTGTGTCATAACCTCAGGTAGGGGGGGGCAGGGAGGAGGACTGTGTCATAACCTCAGGTAGGGGGGGGCAGGGAGGTGTCTAACCCTTATCTAACCCATCATAGATGCTGGTGGTGTATCAGTTCTGGTTTTGTTAGATTTGAGTGCTGCTTTTGATACAGTAGATCACACTATTCTAATACATCGTTTAGAAAACTGTGTTGGTCTTTCGGGACTTGTATTAGAGTGGTTTAAATCTTATCTAGCTGGTAGGCGTTTCTCTGTTGTCCTGGGAGACTGTTTCTGAAAATGTTGACATCACATGTGGGGTCCCTCAGGGGTCTATTCTGGGTCCCTTGCTCTTCTCCCTGTACATGATCCCATTAGGTGATAATTCACATGCACTCAGCTTGCTGAAGATACATCGTCTCCCAGATATAATACTTTGGATGTCCCAAAAATAAACTAAATCAGGACAAAACTGAGATTCTTGTCAAACCCACAAAAAGACAAATTGTCGAATACCATGGGAACCTTGCTTTCAAACTGCAAACATGAAGCTAAGAATCTAGGTGTGATTATAGATTCTGACTTAAGCTTTGAGCCTCACATCAAATCTATCACTAGAAATGCTTTTTATCATCTACGATATATTGCAAAAGTTAGACATTTTCTTCGGCAAGCTGATGCAGAAGTGTTAATGCATCTATTTGTTATTACCCGTTTGGACTATTGTAACGGTCTCCTTACTGGTCTTCCGAAGAAAGCTATTGGCCAGCTGCAATTAGTCTAAAATTCAGCAGCGAGAGTTTTAACCAAAACAAGCAGACGAGCTCATATAACTCCTATTTTAGAGACTCTACACTGGCTTCCTGTTAAGTTCAGCATAGATTTCAAGATCCTTCTGCTTGTTTATAAAGCTCTCACTGGCACAGCACCAGAATATCTGAAAGACCTTTTGCTAGCATATCAGCCCAATAGAGCTCTCAGGTCTTCTGCTAGCATATCAGCCCAATAGAGCTCTCAGGTCTTCTGCTAGCATATCAGCCCAATAGAGCTCTCAGGTCTTCTGCTAGCATATCAGCCCAATAGAGCTCTCAGGTCTTCTGCTAGCATATCAGCCCAATAGAGCTCTCAGGTCTTCTGACGCTGGTTTTCTCTGTGTACCACATGTACAAAAGAAGAGATTTGGCGAGGCTGCATTCTCATTTTATGCTCCAGATTGTGTCTCACTGCCAGTTTACATTAGGGATGCAACCTCAGCACATATGTTCAAGTCAAGACTAAAAACCTTTTAACGACAAAATAATTAAATGATGATTATATAATGATTGAAGCACTTTGAGCTGCAATGTTTGCAGGAAAAGTGCTATACAAATAAAAGTTATTATTAATATGTGTGGTGGCCTGGGAAAACCCTTCACATGGTGGCATTTTGACATTTTCATTTTTTTATATTTCCATAAATTAGAAGTTCTCAGCTATTCATAACTGGTTGAATGACTGAGATAGCCCTTTATTTTAAAAAGTTATGAGCATTTTAATGTATCATGTCAAAAAAAGTGAAAGGTGAAAAATGCTGCCCCCATGCTGCCCCCGACTCCTTTCTCCTCCGGGTCGGGGGAGGAGCCTATGCAGATCGGCCGGTCTCGTTTGTCTGCTTGTGATGCGGTGTTAGTCTGCTCGCCTCGTCGGTATGCGAGGGACAGATCCATTTGTGTGTCTTCTAGTTAAGATGTTATTACTTTATGCTTATTGTGAGCATCAGTAAACTGGCAATAACACAGGTGGAAGCATCGTCTCTCCTTTCGCTCATGTGTGCGTGCGTTGCTTAACTGAGAATGAGACACGTTCAACGTGACGTTGTTTCGCTAGCAAACTACCCACCACAAAAACATAAAAATAAGTACTTTCTCTTTTGTTTTCTTAAAATGTTTAATTCACCATAATATCGTATGGAGTTCAAAGTACTAGAATACCACATAATATCAAAATCGCCAAAATCGCGATTTCCATTTATTTTTGCTCTTTGCCACGAACGAACGCCAGCGACATCCGACGGGTTTTCCCAGGCCACCACACATATTATTATCTCTCTACATCTATCTGTCTGTCTGGTTGTCTGTCTGTCTGTCTGGTTGTCTGTCTGGTTGTCTGTCTGTCTGTCTGGTTGTCTGGTTGTGTGTCTGTCTGTCTGGCTGGTTGTCTGGTTGTCTGTTTGTCTGTCTGTCTGGTTGTCTGTCTGTCTGGTTGTCTGTCTGTCTGTCTGGTTGTCTGTCTGTCTGTCTGTCTGGTTGTCTGGTTGTCTGTTTGTCTGTCTGGTTGTCTGTCTGTCTGTCTGGTTGTCTGTCTGGTTGTTTGTCTGTCTGTCTGTCTGGTTGTCTGTCTGGTTGTCTGTCTGTCTGTCTGTCTGTCTGTCTGTCTGTCTGACCTTGTCTCCGTGGTTCCAGGAGAGGTCCTGAAGATGTTGGAGGAGCAACATGTCTCTCTGAGCGACGTGGAACCAGCGAAGCTAGACGAGATGTGAGTCTTCTGCTGCTAACCTACGTAGCCTAGCCTTAATGCTAACCTATGTAGCCTAGCCTTAATGCTAACCTACGTAGTCTAGCCTCTAATGCTAACCTACGTAGCCTAGCTGCTAAGGCTAACCTACGTAGCCTAGCTGCTAATGCTAACCTACGTAGCCTAGCTATGTGTGTGTGCGTGCTGTGGCTCCCTGCAGGTTCAGTAGCGTGTGTGTGTGTGTGTGTGTGTGTGTGTATGCGTGTGCGTGCAGGTTTAGTAACGTGTGTGTGTGCGTGTGTGTGTGTGTGTGTGTGTGCAGGTTTAGTAACGTGTGTGTGTGTGTGCGTGTGTGTGTGTGTGTGTGGGTGTGTGTGTGTGTGCGTGTGCGTGTGTGTGTGTGTGTGTGTGTGCAGGTTCAGTAACGTGTGTGGTGAGGAGCTGCTGAGCCATGCGGGGGGGGGCTCCGGGGGCTACCTGCATCACGCCTTCACACACGCCGCCAGAGCCCTGTACGGCCAGGAGGTCACCCAGCTCACCTACAAGACCCTGAGGTACACACACACACACACACACACACACAAACAGTGTTTCTAGCTGTGGCCTGGGGGGGGTCCAGTGGACTTCCAGTCTCTCTCCTCCTGACTTCCTGCCTCTCTCCTCCTGACTTCCTGTCTCTCTCCTCCTGACTTCCTGTCTCTCTCCTCCTGACTTCCTGTCTCTCTCCTCCTGACTTCCTGTCTCTCTCCTCCCGACTTCCTGCCTCTCTCCTCCTGACTTCCTGCCTCTCTCCTCCTGACTTCCTGTCTCTCTCCTCCTGACTTCCTGTCTCTGTCCAGTAACAGTTAAAACACCTCATAGTGGGACTGTCTGTCTTGTCTCGCTCCAAAACCCAGTAAGTCTGGCAGCATAGCAGCGCCTGGGAGGTGAACCTAACCCTAACCCTAACCCTGACCTCTGACCCCAGGAACAAGGACTTCCAGGAGGTGACCCTGGAGAGGGAGGGGGTGGTGCTGCTGCGCTTCGCCCTGGCGTACGGCTTCCGGAACATCCAGAACCTGGTCCAGAAGATGAAGAGGGGGAAGTCCCCCTACCACTTTGTAGAGGTGATGGCCTGCCCCTCAGGTGAGTCTGGGGGGGGGGGGGTGTAGAGGTGACGGCCTGCCCCTCAGGGGGGGGGGGGGGGGGGTGTAGAGGTGACGGCCTGCCCCTCAGGTGAGTCTGGGGGGTGTAGAGGTGACGGCCTGCCCCTCAGGTGAGTCTGGGGGGGGGTGTAGAGGTGACGGCCTGCCCCTCAGGTGAGTCTGGGGGGGGGGGGGGTGTAGAGGTGATGGCCTGCCCCTCAGGGGGGGGGGGGGGGGTGTAGAGGTGACGGCCTGCCCCTCAGGTGAGGGGGGGGGGTGTAGAGGTGACGGCCTGCCCCTCAGGGGGGGGGGGGGGTGTAGAGGTGACGGCCTGCCCCTCGGGTGAGTCTGGGGGGGGGGGGGGGGGGGGGGTGTAGAGGTGATGGCCTGCCCCTCAGGTGAGGCTGGGGGGGGGGGGGGGGGGTGTAGAGGTGACGGCCTGCCCCTCAGGGGGGGGGGGGGGGTGTAGAGGTGACGGCCTGCCCCTCAGGTGAGGCCTTAACATCTGGAAGAGTCTGTTCACATTTAAAAGATAATGATATTGGGGCCGCTTAGGTGGCGTAGCGGGTTAAGCGCTGACCACGTAACCGCAGGGTCCCCGGTTCGAATCCGGCCGGGGACACATCCTGCATGTCATCCCTCCTCTCTCTCTCACCCATCCTTCCTGTCTAATTCTCCACTGTATCTATCAATACAAATGAAAAATATGAGTGGGACTGCCCCACTCAGAAAAAAATTACTTAAAAAAAAAAGAAAAGATAATAATATTGGCTATTTGGCTATTTAAAAAATAAATATATATACTGTATATATATATATTCATATATTAAAACACCTGCGGTGTAAAATCCTGTTGATGTTCTACCTGGCGGTGTAAACACAGCCTGAGTCAGGAGGGGCGGAGCCTGAGTCAGGAGGGGCGGAGCCTGAGTCAGGAGGGGCGGAGCCTGAGTCAGGAGGGGCGGAGCCTGAGTCAGGAGGGGCGGAGCCTGAGTCAGGAGGGGCGGAGCCTGAGTCAGGAGGGGCAGAGCCTGAGTCAGGAGGGGCGGAGCCTGAGTCAGGAGGGGTGGAGCCTGAGTCAGGAGGGGCGGGGCTTCAGTCAATAGACAGCTCCATGACAGTTAAACCTTAACAAAGGAGAACACAGACCTGTTAGAACTGGTTAAACTGGCTGTCTGTCTGTCTCTCTGTCTGTCTCTCTGTCTGTCTGTCTCTCTCTGTCTGTCTCTCTGTCTCTCTCTCTGAGTATGTGACTGACACTGTCTCTCTCTCTCTCTCTCTCTCTGTCTCTGTCTCTCCGTCCCTCTCTCTCTCTGTGTCTCTGTCTGTCTGTCTGTCTGTCTCTCTCTCTGTATCTCTCTGTCTCTCTCTCTGAGTGTGTGACTGACACTCTCTCTCTCTCTGTCTCTCTCTCTCTCTCTCTCTGTCTCTCTCTCTCTCTGTATCTCTCTGTCTCTCTCTCTGAGTGTGTGACTGACACTCTCTCTCTCTCTGTGTCTCTCTCTCTCTCTCTGTCTGTCTCTCCGTCCCTCTCTCTCTCTCTCTGTCTTTCTCTCTCTGTGTCTCTCTCTGTCTCTCTCTCTCTCTCTCTCTCTCTCTCCAGGTAAGCTGAACGGGGGCGGCCAGCTGAAGCCCTCGTCACCTGACGTGTCCCAGAAGGACCTGCTGCTGCAGGTGGAGGAGCTGTACCTGGCGGAGCGCCCCCTGGTGCCGGAGGAGGACCAGCGCGTGGCGGCGCTGTACCAGACCTGGCTTGGCGGGCTGGGGGAGGAGGGCAGGAGGAGGCTGCTGCACACACAATTCCACCACGTAGAGAAGAACACCAACGGCCTGGTGGCCAAGTGGTAGAGGGAGAGGAGAGGGGAGGAGGAGGAGGAGGGAGGAGAGGGGAGGAGGAGGAGGAGGCGGGGAGGGAGGAGAGGGGAGGAGGAGGAGGAGGAGGAGGAGGAGGAGGAGGGGAGGGAGGAGAGGAGAGGGGAGAGGAGGGAGGAGAGAGGAGAGGAGGGGAGGGGAGAGGAGGGAGGAGAGGAGAGGGGGAGGAGAGGAGGAGGGAGGAGGAGGGGGAGGAGAGGAGGAGGAGGGAGGAGAGGAGGAGGAGGGAGGAGGAGGGGGAGGAGAGGAGGAGGAGGGAGGAGAGGAGGAGGAGGGAGGAGGAGGGGGAGGAGAGGAGGAGGAGGGAGGAGAGGAGGAGGAGGGAGGAGGAGGAGGAGAGGAGGAGGAGGGGGAGGAGGAGGAGGGGGAGGAGAGGAGGAGGAGAGGAGAGAGGAGGAGGGGGAGGAGGAGGGGGGAGGAGGAGGGGGGGGGAGGAGAGGAGAGGGGAGGAGGAGGAGGGAGGAGAGGAGAGGAGAGAGGAGAGGGGAGGAGGAGGGGGGGGGGGAGGAGAGGAGGAGGGGGGAGAGGAGAGGAAGAGGAGGGGGGGGAGGAGAGGGAGGGAGAGGAGGAGGAGGAGGATCGTTGAGGATCAGAGGTGATTTGTCTATCCGTCCGAGCCAGTGATCTGAAATATAATATGGTTCTATAAAGTGAACTTTTATAAACTCCTCAAAAAAGTTTTTTTTTCAGTCACATGACCTTTATACTCCTGCTTTATGTACAGGACCTGTCCTGCGTTATTTATAATGAAAACCAGCTGTATGGATGAAGAGTATTTTGCATATTAAAATAATTTATGTTACTTTGTGTGACTGTGACGTTATTGATTATCAACGTACGTTTATTGACCAGATCATCAGATGAGACAAACATTGTTGTTGTTTCTTTGCTGCAGCAGAAAGACAGACAGAGTCACAACATGACACAGTGACCATCATGTTCATATTCAGTAGTGTGTTGGTAGTGAGACAGACCACACACAGTCAGATGACTATCTCCTATACAGGCTGGGGTCCTACACACACACACACACACACACACACAGGTTAACTGCCTTCATCACACACACACACACAGGTTAACTGCCTTCATCACACACACACAGGTTAACTGCTTTCACACCGGCAAAGAACCGTGCCAGTTCGCGTTTGCGTTCGGAAACCTCTGAACGTTGGCGCTGTCTGGCGAACGAGCCCGCGTTCATACCTAACAGAGGACAGGGTGCCAGAGCTGGGGGGTATTCCATCAATGTCGCTAAAGGAAAGTCCAGGCTTATTTTGCTGTCTTGTGAAATATGAGAGAGGGATGATGGAGGGAGAGAGAGGGGTGATGGAGGTAGAGAGAAAGCAATGCCATGTGAATTTGCATTATAAAGATGAAATGAGAGCCAATCAACATGCTTTATTATCTAAAGTATAACAGTTTGAAACAGTCACTCTAAAGTAGAACAGTTTGGAACAGTTTGAAACAGTCCCTTAAGTATAACAGTTTGAAACAGTGTCTAAATTAGAACAGTTTGAAACAGTGTCTTAAGTAGAACAGTTTGAAACAGTCACTAAAGTAGAACAGTTTGAAACAGTGTCTTAAGTAGAACAGTTTGAAACAGTCACTAAAGTAGAACAGTTTGAAACAGTCACTTAAGTAGAACAGTTTGAAACAGTCACTTAAGTAGAACAGTTTGAAACAGTCACTTAAGTAGAACAGTTTGAAACAGTCACTCTAAAATAAAACAGTTTCAACATAAATGAGTTTCTCCTCAGAACTGACACACACTGATCAACATTGTTGAGTGAATATACTGTATCTTAAATACTGTATCAAAATAATAAAATCCTTTGGATCAGAAAGCTTTATACAGACAACACAGACAGCAATGTGTTCAACACGAGAGAAAAAATACTTCTCCATCTTTGAGATAAATTTACAAAAGTGCACATAAATTAAGACGCCCCATTTTTCATGGATCTCTGCGTTCACAAAACGTAGATTGTTGAATCGGTTATTGAAACAGCATCAGTATTAGATTACCCAGAACGCATTCACTCTAAATTAAACTACATTTTAAGCTTAAGCACGTTTAGTAAATCACCCTGCACCTTGATTAAAAGATCAAACCAGTTAAAACCATCAATTGAAGTCAAAATGTCTCAAACTACAAAAGGAATAATTAGCTTCGTATTTCAAATTAAATTCAGAATCAGATCCAGCTAATACGTAATATACTTCCTGACATTACAATATTATTATTATTATTATTTTTGATCACATGCTTCCAGTAGATCTGCAGGTGTCTGGTGTCATGTTGCTGTAGTAAAGAGATAAGACATGTAGAGGATAGAGAGATGTGATGTCATGTTAGCTATGTTAGCCGTGTTAGCCATGTTAGCGTGGTAGTGGTGGTCGTCCCAGCGCACTGATTGGACGGTTACTCTGGGACATGTGACCTGGGGGAGGTCAGGTGACCTGGGGGGGGTCAGGGGAAGGTCAGGTGACTTGGGGGAGGTCAGGTGACCTGGGTCAGTCCTTGGGCACGCGGAAGCTGTCCTTCTCCTTCCTCAGGCTCCTCATCGTCTCCACCGGGTCAGTCTGACCCGCGTGCTCCTGCACACTCTTCTCCCTGGAGCAGAAAACACACTGTTACTGACTGTTACCTTACTGTTACTGACTGTTACTGGCTGTTACCTTACTGTTACCTTACTGTTACTGACTGTTACCTTACTATTACTGACTGTTACTGACTGTTACCTTACTGTTACCTTACTGACTGTTACCTTACTGTTACCTTACTGTTACCTTACTGACTGTTACTGACTGTTACCTTACTGTTACTGACTGTTACCTTACTATTACTGACTGTTACTGACTGTTACCTTACTGTTACCTTACTGACTGTTACCTTACTGTTACTGACTGTTACTGACTGTTACCTTACTGTTACTGACTGTTACCTTACTGTTACTGACTGTTACCTTACTGTTACTGACTGTTACTGACTGTTACCTTACTGTTACCTTACTGTTACCTGACTGTTACCTTACTGTTACTGACTGTTACTGGCTGTTACTGACTGTTACCTTACTGTTACTGACTGTTACCTTACTGTTACCTTACTGTTACTGACTGTCACCTTACTGGCTGTTACTGGCTGTTACTGGCTGTTACCTTACTGACTGTTACTGACTGTTACCTTACTGTTACTGACTGTTACCTTACTGACTGTTACCTTACTGACTGTTACCTTACTGTTACTGACTGTTACCTTACTGGCTGTTACTGACTGTTACCTTACTGGCTGTTACTGACTGTTACCTTACTGTTACTGACTGTCACCTTACTGGCTGTTACTGACTGTTACTGGCTGTTACCTTACTGACTGTTACTGACTGTTACTGACTGTAGGAGAGAGGAGAGGAGAGGAGGAGAGGAGAGGAGAGGAGAGGAGGAGAGGAGGAGAGAGGAGAGGAGAGAGGAGAGGAGAGAGGAGGGAGGAGAGGAGAGGAGGAGAGAGGAGAGGAGGAGAGGAGGGAGGAGAGGAGGAGAGAGGAGAGGAGAGAGAGGAGAGAGGAGAGAGAGGAGAGAGGAGAGGAGGAGAGGAGGGAGGAGAGGAGGAGAGAGGAGAGGAGGAGAGGAGAGGAGGAGAGGAGAGGAGAGGAGAGGAGAGGAGAGGAGAGAGGAGAGGAGAGGAGGAGAGGAGGAGAGGAGGAGGGAGGAGAGGAGGAGAGGAGAGGAGGAGAGAGGAGGGAGGAGAGGAGAGGAGAGGAGGAGAGAGGAGGGAGGAGAGGAGGAGAGGAGAGGAGGAGAGGAGAGGAGGAGAGGAGAGGAGAGAGGAGAGGAGAGGAGGGAGGAGAGGAGGAGAGGAGAGGAGAGAGGAGAGGAGAGGAGAGAGGAGAGGAGGAGAGGAGAGGAGAGGAGAGAGGAGAGGAGAGAGGAGAGAGGAGAGGAGAGAGGAGAGAGGAGAGGAGAGGAGGAGAGGAGGAGAGGAGAGGAGGAGAGAGGAGAGGAGGAGAGGAGGAGAGGAGAGGAGGAGAGAGGAGAGGAGGAGAGGAGGAGAGAGGAGAGGAGGAGAGAGGAGAGGAGGAGAGGAGGAGAGAGGAGAGGAGGAGAGGAGAGGAGGAGAGAGGAGAGGAGGAGAGGAGGAGAGAGGAGAGGAGGAGAGAGGAGAGGAGGAGAGGAGGAGAGAGGAGAGGAGGAGAGAGGAGAGGAGGAGAGAGGAGAGGAGGAGAGGAGGGGAGAGGAGAGGAGGAGAGAGGAGAGGAGGAGAGAGGAGAGGAGGAGAGGAGAGGAGGAGAGGAGGGGAGAGGAGAGGAGGAGAGAGGAGAGGAGGAGAGAGGAGAGGAGGAGAGGAGGGGAGAGGAGAGGAGGAGAGAGGAGAGGAGGAGAGAGGAGAGGAGGAGAGAGGAGAGGAGGAGAGGAGGAGAGAGGAGAGGAGGGTCTTACTTGACTCTCATGAATGGGTTGATGGTGAACTCCTCCGCCACAGTGGAGGGAACGGTGGGCTCCCCCTCGCTCACCTTCTCCTGACAAACACATCAACACATCAGCCAGGCCTGGAGGACAATAACATGGTATATCTTTATATACATGGTATATCTTTATATACATGGTATATCTTTATATAAATGTTATATCTTTATATACATGTTATATCTTTATATACATGGTATAACTTTATATAAATGTTATATCTTTATATAAATGTTATATCTTTATATACATGGTATATCTTTATATACATGTTATATCTTTATATACATGTTATATCTTTATATACATGTTATATCTTTATATACATGGTATATCTTTATATAAATGTTATATCTTTATATACATGTTATATCTTTGTACTCCATTAAATTTCAGGACCGTCCTTTCATGACTTGTCCTAGACATGTGCGTTCTACCACCCAGTATCCTTACATGTTCAACATCATATCAGGATAAGCTAGTATGAAGCTATTTTGCAGTTTTTCTGTGTAGGAGGCAGGCTAATTTACAAGCGGCCAACTAGTGGTTGTTGTGTGTAAATAGCAGCTTCCCATTGTAAAGACCATGGATCACATGACCAGGGTCACATGGTAGGTCACATGACCAGGGAGGTACCTTGGCCCAGGCCAGCTTCTTCCTGACCGCCTGGTTCTCAGGTTCGACGTGACGGGCGAACTTCAGGTTGTTGACGGTGTACTCATGACCACAGTACACCCTCTAACACACACACACACACACACACACACACACACACACACACGCACACACGCACGCACACACACACATTACAGATCAAAATAATAATAACTGCTGTGTGAGTGTGAGTATATAGGTATATATATATATGTGGTGGCCTGGGAAAACCCGTCGGATGTCGCTGGCGTTCGTTTGTGGCAAAGAGCAAAAATAGATGGAAATGTCCTATTTCGGCGATTTTGATATTATGTGGTATTCTAGTACTTTGAACTCCATACTACATTATGGTGAATAAACATTTTAAAAAAACAAAAGAGAAAGTACTTATTTTTATGTTTTGGTGGTGGGTAGTTTGCTAGCGAAACAACGTCACGTTGAACGTGTCTCATTCTCAGTTAAGCAACGCACGCACACATGAGCGAAAGGAGAGACGATACTTCTACCTGTGTTATTGCCAGTTTACTGATGCTCACAATAAGCATAAAGTAATACAATCTTAACTAGAAGACACACAAATGGATCTGTCCCTCGCATACCGACGAGGCGAGCAGACTAACACCGCATCACAAGCAGACAAACAAGACCGGCCGATCTGCATAGGCTCCTCCCCCGACCCGGAGGAGAAAGGGGTCGGGGGCAGCATGGGGGCAGCATTTCTCACCTTTCACTTTTTTTGACATGATACATTAAAATGCTCATAACTTTTTGAGGGCTATCTCAGTCATTCAACCAGTTATGAATAGCTGAGAACTTCTAATTTATGGAAATATAAAAAAATGAAAATGTCAAAATGCCACCATGTGAAGGGTTTTCCCAGGCCACCACACATATATAGGTATGTAGTATAGTATAGTGACAGTCTCTGGGGGAAGTCCCCCCAGGATGGTGATCAGGGTGTATGTATACAGGTATATAGTATAGTATAGTTAAAGGTAGGTAGTTACAGTCTCAGGGGGCAGTCCTCCCAGGATGGTGATCAGGGTGTATGTATACAGGTATATAGTATAGTATAGTTAAAGGTAGGTAGTTACAGTCTCAGGGGGCAGTCCTCCCAGGATGGTGATCAGGGTGTATGTATACAGGTATATAGTATAGTATAGTTAAAGGTAGGTAGTTACAGTCTCGGGGGGCAGTCCTCCCAGGATGGTGATCAGGGCTCTGTACATCTGCTCTGCTGTTCCCTCGAAGAACTTCCCACAGCCGGCCACGAACAGCGTGTCGCCTAGCAACCCCACACACACACACACACACACACACACACACACACACACACACACACACACACACACACACACACACACACACACACACACACACAGGGTCAGAACAGGTCTCCTAGCAACCACACACACACACACACAGGGTCAGAACAGGTCTCCTACCAACCACACACACGGGGTCAGAACTTTACATACAAATCACAAAATGGTCTTGGACCAAAATACATATCAGATCTCCTCCCACCCTATATTCCCGCATGGCACATAAGGTCAGCTGAGAAACAAAACACGGTGCAGCAGCTTTCAGTCACGCTGCTGCATGCTCCTGGAACAAACTCCCTGAAGAAATCAAACAGGCCCAAACCCCAAACCCTTAAAATACTTAAATCTAAGCTAAAAACCTTCATGTTTTGCACCAGTTATGATTCAACACAAACACTTCTATCAATGTCTTTCCTCCAACTATTGTCTTATTAAATGTTTTATCTATTTAGGCCTACTTCTTATATTTGCTTTTATTCATTGTTGTTTTTATGTTCTTACTATGCTCCTCTTGCTGTATGTTTAATGCTGTATGTAAAGCACTTTGAACTGCCCCTGTTGTATGAAATGTGCTGTACTAATAAACTTGCCTTGCCTTACTTGTACAACACTTTAAGACAGCAGTCACAAAGTGCTTCACAGTACATTTGGTAGCATACAGCATAACAGACAGCAAGTAAACAGACAGCAAGTAAAATAGAAGTCATCAAATGTAAACAAGCACTTCACAAAAGCAATAAAACAAATGATGAAATAATAAAATCGACACAGATATCAGAAACAACTTCTAAAAACACCATCCTATATAAGTGAGCAGGTCAAACAGCGTGTCTCCTAGCAACCACACACACACACACACACACACACACTAGTGTTAGGTCATGTGACTGACCTGTGAACACGGCGGGGGGGTCTGTGCTGTTGTCCTTGGTTACCAGGTAGCAGATGTGTCCGGTGGTGTGACACGGCGTGAACAGACACTTCACTGTGAGGGAGCCCACCTGCGCACACACACACACACACACACACACACACACACACACACACACACACACAGACAGACAGACACACAGACACACAGACACACAGACAGACACACAGTCAGGACAAGCAGCATTACTGCACTAACATGCAGGTAAGTAGACAGGTAGTCTAGAGGTTAGAGGTCAGAGTTAAGAGAGGTAGGTCGCTGGTTCGATCCCCACTCCCCAGGAGGGAGCCGGAGGGTTGCTGGCGTCACATCTAAGGTGTCCTACCACCACTGCCGTTGTGCCCTTGAGCAAGGCACTGAACCCCTGACTGCTCCAGGGGTGTTGATCCATGTCTGACCCTTGGGTCTGATCTGCCTGGGGGGTGTGCACCTGGAAAAGACCCTCTGCTACACTCTGACCTGAGGCCTGTGTGATGTCACCTGTGCGTGGGAGGGGCCTAACCTTGAAGGTGTTGGAGGGGGAGGAGCCTAACCTTGAAGGTGTTGGAGGGGGAGGGGCCTAACCTTGAAGGTGTTGGAGGGGGAGGAGCCTAACCTTGAAGGTGTTGGAGGGGGAGGGGCCTAACCTTGAAGGTGTTGGAGTGGGAGGAGCCTAACCTTGAAGGTGTTGGAGGGGGAGGAGCCTAACCTTGAAGGTGTTGGAGTGGGAGGAGCCTAACCTTGAAGGTGTTGGAGGGGGAGGGGCCTAACCTTGAAGGTGATGGAGTGGGAGGGGCCTAACCTTGAAGGTGTTGGAGTGGGAGGAGCCTAACCTTGAAGGTGTTGGAGTGGGAGGAGCCTAACCTTGAAGGTGTTGGAGGGGGAGGAGCCTAACCTTGAAGGTGTTGGAGGGGGAGGGGCCTAACCTTGAAGGTGTTGGAGTGGGAGGAGCCTAACCTTGAAGGTGTTGGAGGGGGAGGGGCCTAACCTTGAAGGTGTTGGAGTGGGAGGAGCCTAACCTTGAAGGTGTTGGAGTGGGAGGGGCCTAACCTTGAAGGTGTTGGAGGGGGAGGAGCCTAACCTTGAAGGTGTTGGAGTGGGAGGAGCCTAACCTTGAAGGTGTTGGAGTGGGAGGAGCCTAACCTTGAAGGTGTTGGAGGGGGAGGGGCCTAACCTTGAAGGTGTTGGAATGGGAGGGGCCTAACCTTGAAGGTGTTGGAGGGGGAGGAGCCTAACCTTGAAGGTGTTGGAGGGGGAGGAGCCTAACCTTGAAGGTGTTGGAGTGCGGGGGAGGAGCCTAACCTTGAAGGTGTTGGAGTGGGAGGAGCCTAACCTTGAAGGTGTTGGAGGGGGAGGGGCCTAACCTTGAAGGTGTTGGAATGGGAGGGGCC
>NC_137675.1:89755093-89757593 GCF_963989245.1 Nansenia antarctica | reverse complement strand
ACATCAACAACATCAACAACTTCATTCAGAGCATTAGTTCCAGTAAGGGTGACATGAGGACACAGACTCTATTTACATTTAAACATGTAATCCAGCCTAGATAACCCACTACTGGAACCCTACCAAATGCAGCAGAGAGAGAAAGAGAGAGAGAGAGAGAGAGAGAGAGAGAGAGAGAGAGAGAGAGAGAGAGAGAGAGAGAGAGAGAGAGAGAGAGAGAGAGAGAGAGAGAGAGAGAGACAGAGAGAGAGAGAGAGACAGAGAGAGAGAGAGACAGAGAGAGAGAGACAGAGAGAGAGAGAGACAGAGAGAGAGAGAGACAGAGAGAGAGAGAGACAGACAGAGAGAGAGAGACAGAGAGAGAGAGACAGAGAGAAAGACAGAGAGAGAGAGACAGAGAGAAAGACAGAGAGAGAGAGACAGAGAGACAGAGAGAGAGAGACAGAGAGAGACAGACAGACAGAGAGAGAGAGACAGAGAGAGAGAGACAGAGAGAAAGACAGAGAGAGAGAGACAGAGAGAGAGACAGAGAGAGAGACAGAGAGAGAGAGACAGAGAGAGACAGACAGACAGAGACAGACATTTGCATTTTACATATTCATAATGTTGTTAAACACCAATTCATCATTAATGACATCACAAATCACATTTCCATAACACCATTCCTGAGCGAAAGCCTCCAAATTGCCCATAGCTTTATAAAACCTGAATTCCAGCCAGACTCTAGCCTTCACATTACAACACCACACTAATACTGCATCTTGGTCCGGTTTATCTTCCACTCTGTTTCTCCTGTTTACATAGACTGCAAGCTTAGCTTCCCCCACCAGAAAATTAAGCAGTTGCCATTTTTTCTTACTATTTTTTTTATAACCTGCTCCAAAAATGTAACCAATAACAGAGAAGGTTTCACCAAAATGACTGAGCAGCTCAAATAACCCTAAAAGCCTGTTACACTCTAAAAATGCATGAAAAACAGTCTCAGTTAACCCACAAAAAGGACATGTATTATCCACCTCTGGGTTGATGACAGAAACAAAAGCGTTCACTGCTACAGCACCATGCAGAATCCTCCACTGAAGGTCTGCCGTTTGTTTTTTTAAAGGAGGCTTGTATAAAACCCTCCACACAGGTTGAGTGTCACTAATCAAGGACCCCAATTGAAATAAGCCAGTGGCTTTCTTGGGTTTTTATCCTGTTAGTTGACCTTGTATGTAATATGTACTTTCATGTACCTACTCCTGCAAATCTTCTAATAAAGTTTTCAATCAATCAATCAATCAACTACCTGCACACAGCTTGCTCCTCCATACAGTGTCCACTCTGTTATTTAGCCATTTCTTATTAATGATTTTGACACAGTTTCTGTCCATGACTTCCTGTCCATTTTGTATAATGTTGAGTCCTTTATAGAAAGTAGAGGACCAGACATCTCTCCCAGTACAGGGCTCAGACACACATTTGGAAACTCCTTCTGTTTGTCCGGTTTTAATGCTCCACTGCTGTATAAGCTAAGCATGCCCAGTTCCTCGACAGTCAACCTCTGTCTCCAGAGTCCCAGCATCCTTGTTGCATAGCGCTGGGACCTCAAGCCCAATAAAGAACACACAGCCTGAGCATCTTTTAACTCTGGTCCTGCTGTGTCTACCAGTTGTCTCAGGCATACCACTTCGGCAGCACACAGCAGTCCAGTCAGCCCAGGGCTTGCACAGTCGCTTATGTCCATTCTTGCACCGTGAACAAGAGGCTCCTCCAGTAACCAGTGCAACGAATTAGTAGAAGCAGTTCTTATACACTTAAAACATTTCCAACACTTAAAAATCCCCTGATAAAAAGGAGGAAGTGCATTTAGCCTTAAAGTCGTCGGGTCTGTTAAAAACAAAGATACATCAAGACCAAGACTATTCACTTTTCTAAGAATAAAAGAGGCAACTTCTCTCCAAACTAAATCTTTTGGTCCTAACAAATATCGCTGTATGAACTAGGGCTGCAACTAACGATTATTTTGATAATCGATTAATCTGCCGGTTATTTTATCGATTAATCGAATATTTTAAAACGGGGGGAAAAGATTACAAATTTTTTTTTTTTTTTTTTTATTTAAAAATATTTCTTTTGCAAATTGTATTTTATGTTTTCTAAATCAGCCAGGCCTATACATATACATGTGCAAAATGAATAAGTATTAATAAAAAATAAAAAATTATATAAATAAAAAAGGCTTAGCTACATCAAATAGGTTTAACAACAGGCCATGGACTATGGCGGTAGATTGTTTCAATAAAGTAGTTGAACTCTAGCTCAATACATGCATTGTTTTAGGTCATAACTTTGCTTAACTTAATGTAAAGGTCAGTAACCCAAAGTGCAATATAGGCTACAGACAAGACACTAATGTTTTTATATAACAGATATGCTCCAAAACAATGCAATGTGTCCTCTCACTCCATACAATAGGCTAGTGCCTCACTCTAACTCACGGGTAGCTTGGTAGGCTACC
>NC_137675.1:89747593-89750093 GCF_963989245.1 Nansenia antarctica | reverse complement strand
ATATAGCTCATAACTGTACATAACTCATAACTGTACATAACTCATAACTGTACATAGCCCATAACTGTATATAGCTCATAACTGTTACTGTACATAGCTCATAACTGTATATAGCTCATAACTGTACATAGCTCATAACTGTATATAGCTCATAACTGTATATAGCTCATAACTGTACATAGCTCATAACTGTATATAGCTCATAACTGTACATAGCTCATAACTGTACATAGCTCATAACTGTATATAGCTCATAACTGTACATAGCTCATAACTGTATATAGCTCATAACTGTATATAGCTCATAACTGTATATAGCTCATAACTGTACATAGCTCATAACTATATAGCTCATAACTGTACATAGCTCATAACTGTACATAGCTCATAACTGTATATAGCTCATAACTGTACATAACTCATAACTGTACATAACTCATAACTATACATAGCTCATAACTGTATATAGCTCATAACTGTACATAGATCATAACTGTACATAACTCATAACTGTATATAGCTCATAACTGTACATAGCTCATAACTGTATATAGCTCATAACTGTACATAGCCCATAACTGTACATAGTTAATAACTGTACATAGCTCATAACTGTATATAGCTCATAACTGTACATAACTCATAACTGTACATAGTTCATAACTGTATATAGCTCATAACTGTACATAGCTCATAACTGTATACAGCCCATAACTGTATATAGCTCATAACTGTATACAGCCCATAACTGTATATAGTTCATAACTGTATATAGCTCATAACTGTATATAGCCCATAACTGTACATAGTTCATAACTGTATATAGCCCATAACTGTATATAGCCCATAACTGTACATAGTTCATAACTGTACATAGCTCATAACTGTATAAACCTCTAGCCTATACTGATGTTTACTACACTACCTCTGCACATATTGTATATTACATGTACTCTGCGATGACAATAAAGTTGAATCACATTAGATGTTAGATGTTAGATTAGTTTAGATTAGATTAGATTCAACTTTATTGTCATTGCACTGTACTGTACCAGACAACGAACTGCAGTTTAGCATCTGTAATATGTCTTGTATTATTAATAACAATGACTGATAGGGCTTACAAGTAATAACTCACACGGAGACCTGACATGCAATTGACCATCACTTTACTGAACTCTTATTCAGGTATCTTACAGGTTCTATGACTGCATCCAATTAGGTAGGGAGCGCCACCTACTGGTTAGGCGTATTAACATTATTTCACAATACATCACAGCATCCAACCCGAAGTGCAAATAGTGATATAAGGCCATGATATAAATAGAACAAGAATGGTAGTGATGGGTGACTATGTAATATACAGTGTGTACAGAGGTAGTATTGTAAACATCAGTATAGTTTAGACTAGAGTATACAGTTATGAGCTATGTACAGTTATGGGCTATGTACAGTTATGAGCTATATACAGTTTAGGTGGCTTGTACAGTTATGAGCTATGTACAGTTATGAGCTATGTACAGTTATGAGCTATGTACAGTTATGAGCTATATACAGTTTAGGTGGCTTGTACAGTTATGAGCTATGTACAGTTATGAGCTATGTACAGTTATGAGCTATGTACAGTTATGAGCTATGTACAGTTATGAGCTATATACAGTTTAGGTGGCTTGTACAGTTATGAGCTATGTACAGTTATGAGCTATGTACAGTTATGAGCTATGTACAGTTAGGGTGGCTTGTACAGTGAGGTTGTTTATGTACCGTATCTAATGTGCAGAAGGAGACATGTGCATTATACTGTAGTTCAAAGGTAGTAATGTAAACATCAGTAGTGCAGTAGTAATGTAAACATCAGTAGTTCAAAGGTAGTAATGTAAACATCAATAGTTCAAAGGTAGTAATGTAAACATCAGTAGTTCAAAGGTAGTAATGTAAACATCAGTAGTTCAAAGGTAGTAATGTAAACATCAGTAGTTCAAAGGTAGTAATGTAAACATCAGTAGTGCAGAGGTAGTAATGTAAACATCAGTAGTGCAGTAGTAATGTAAACATCAGTAGTTCAAAGGTAGTAATGTAAACATCAGTAGTTCAAAGGTAGTAATGTAAACATCAATAGTTCAAAGGTAGTAATGTAAACATCAATAGTTCAAAGGTAGTAATGTAAACATCAGTAGTTCAAAGGTAGTAATGTAAACATCAATAGTTCAAAGGTAGTAATGTAAACATCAATAGTTCAAAGGTAGTAATGTAAACATCAGTAGTTCAAAGGTAGTAATGTAAAGATCAGTAGTTCAAAGGTAGTAATGTAAACATCAATAGTTCAAAGGTAGTAATGTAAACATCAGTAGTTCAAAGGTAGTAATGTAAACATCAATAGTTCAAAGGTAGTAATGTAAACATCAATAGTTCAAAGGTAGTAATGTAAACATCAGTAGTTCAAAGGTAGTAATGTAAACATCAGTAGTTCAAAGGTAGTAATGTAAACATCAATAGTTCA
>NC_137675.1:89715093-89742593 GCF_963989245.1 Nansenia antarctica | reverse complement strand
ATGCAGCCTCACCAAATCTCTTCTTTTGTACATGTGGTACACACAGGGCTGGACTGGCCATCTGGCATACCGGGCATTTGCCCGGTGGGCCGCGGTAGTTTTGGGCCGAGCCGGCCGGCAAAATATTTTTATTTTTTACCAGTGGCCCGGCCGAAAGCTACCATCGAACGGCCCATAAATCGAAAGCTACCATCGGACGGCCCATAAATCGGGGACAGCGGCCCATTGGCCAATTTTCGGTACAGACACTGGGCTGGCCCAATCAACAGAGAGAGGGGGGGGGGGGTCAGGGGTCACGCACGCACGCACACAGCACCAGACCTCCGTCTCAGGCTGTGTTCGGAATAGCGTACTAGCATACTACTCATACTAGATATGACGTAGATTTTGAGTATGTAGTACGTTCACACTGTACAGTATGCGAGATTTGAGTATGCGAGAAATTTAGTAGGCGAGCAGTTATTTCCGGGAAAATTGAAGTCAGTTACGATGGACACTAGCTCGGGTCCTATTTCCCAAAATGCATTTCGTGTCCAGGGTTGCCAGATGGGGCGGGTTACCGCCGAATGGGCTACTTGATTTTGAGGTTATAGAAAGTTTAGGCTGTAAATTGTCAATCCCATCTGGCAACCCTGTGCGCTTTCAGCCTCGTCAAACTGCGTCATACAAACTTGTCATACAGCTTTTGTTTACATTGTCCGATAGCCTGGGAACCGAAAGCAATAAACATCGTTTTTTGCACATATTTGAGTGTGCAGATGCTGCTTTTTTGCACTCTATTTGATACTCTTCAGCTGCAGCACCCCAGCTAAGTCTGATCACGGATGAGCGGTGGTATTTTCACTATACTGGGAATTAACATGTATTAACAATAATTAACATTAACATGGTGAAATGCATTCTTAGACATGACTACATCGTCATGATGACCCCCACACCTCCACAGCCCTCAGACTCAGCACTGGGTCCCCCCAGGGCTGCGTGCTAAGCCCCATCCTCTACAACCTCTACACCTACGACTTCACCCCCGTCCACCCCAGCAACTCCATCGTAAAGTTTGCAGACGACACCACCGTGGTGGGATGCATCTCGGGGGGGGGACGAGGCGGCGTACAGGGATGAGGTAGAGCAACTGAGCAAGCTGTGCAAGGTTAACAACCTGCTGCTGAACAAGTCAAAGACCCAGGAAATCATCGTAGACTTCAGGAGGAAAAAGTCCGAGATCCAGCCCCTGCTCATCGACGGAGAGAGCGTGGAGAGAGTCTCAACCCTCTGATTCCTGGGGATGCACATGCGGGATGACCTGACCTGGAAGGACAACACAAAAGGCACCATCAAGAGGGCACAACAGCGGCTATACACCCTGAGAGTCCTCAGGAAGGAACACAGCAAGCAGGAGATACTGGTGACCTTCTACCGCGGCGCAGTGGAGAGCATCCTCACCTACGGCATCTGCAACTGGTTCTCCAGCTGCACAACAGCGGAGAGAAATGCGCTACAGAGAGTCGTGAGAACAGCACAGAAGATCACCGGCGCCCCCCTCCCCTCTCTGGAAGAGCTGTACAACACACGCTGTCTCAGGAAGGCCTCCAAGATCTCCAGGGACCCGACCCACCCTGGGTACGAACACTTTACCAGGCTGCCCTCGAAAAGGCGGTTCAGGACCCTGGCCGCAAGGACAAACAGACTGAAGAACAGCTTCTACCACAGGGCCGTCCAGGCCCTGAACACAGCAAAGACCTAAGTTCTGGGCCCTGGACAGTCTGGACGGATTGATGGCAGCTGCTGGACTGAAAAAATCAGGTGTAGTGCTGAGGCACAAACATGTACATTTCAAGCCTGCAAACTGTGACACTTTAAATAAATGTGAAATAATACTATTGTGCAATATGACAACCCTAGTCGTCTATCTGTACAGTATAGTACAGTGGATAGTGTACATAACCTTTATTTATGTAAACCACCTCCTTCCTTTTTTTAAAGTTTTTTTTTTTTCCCTTTCCTAACACCAGGGGAGCCACCCCTCCTAAATTTCGTTGTTTGGTACCTGTACTGTAGCAATGACAATAAAGTCCATTCATTCATTCATTACAAATATGCCACTTGAAATGCATGAAACCCAAGTTTATTTGTGTCTTACACACATGTTCACCTAGTATTTGACTGCTTGTAGCCCAATCACGAATGATCCCAGTATTGTAGCTTCAGACGGACAAGTTGGTTGTAGTGCTTGCCCACGATATGTTATTGCTCATATATATTTATTTTAATCACGTTATTTTACCAACTGTTAAGACAACAATATAGTAAGCTAGTTACTTGAGCTAGCTAAAGATGTTGGCCCCCCAAATCATTTCACAACGTGTTGTAATTATGTTAAGATATTTCTGTCGAGTGAGTGAAGGTAAGCAACGTAGGGTGCGTTCGTAAAATCGCTCTGAGAGCGCCGTAACGCACACTGGGTGCAACGTCATAAAGGGACCAGGTAATTTGATTGGACAAGAGGCATTCCATGAGTGCTGATCATATTTCCAGGGCGAATTTACGAACGCAGCTAGCGAACAGAAGACGCAAAAAATCGTCAGATCAGATATATAAACGGGTTATTTTGGTAAACTGGACACATTTTGGGAATATATGTGGTTACTTTCTCGCCTGAAAACATATTAAAACTTCATAAAATGACATGTTAACACACCAGGAGAGCATTGGGGTGGAGGATGCCATCATTTACATGCTGCACAGGGCCTACACACACCTGGAGAGGCCACAGAGCATGGTGAGGACCATGTTCTTCGACTTCTCCAGTGCATTTAACACCATCAAGCCATCACTGCTGGCTGACAAACTAGCAGTGATGTGTGTGGAGGACTCCCTGACGGCTTGGATCCACAACTACCTCACAGACAGACGTCAGTATGTGAGACTGCAGGGCTGTCAGTCTGAGGTGGTGGTGTGCAACACCGGTGCCCCCCAGGGAACTGTTCTGTCACCCTTTCTCTTCACCCTCTATACCTCCGACTTCCAGTTTAGCTCCGACCAGTGCCACCTGCAGAAGTTTTCTGATGACTCCTCCATCGTCGGTTACATCACAGACGACAGGGATGAGGAGTACAGGGCCCTGGTGGAGAGCTTTGTGCAGTGGTGCGACACCAACTACCTTTTGCTTAACACCAGCAAAACAAAGGAGTTGGTGGTGGATTTTAGGAGGAAGAGAAGGACCCCAGCCCCCATCACCATCAAGGGGGTGGAAGTCGAGAGGGTGGACTCCTACAGGTACCTGGGAGTACAAATTAATAACAAACTGGACTGGACTGACAACACCGAGGCTCTTCTCAGGAAAGGGCAGAGCAGACTGTTTTTCCTGAGAAGGCTGAGGTCTTTCGGCGTCTGCAACAAGCTGCTGCGAATGTTTTATCAGTCGGTGGTTGCCAGCGTTCTGTTCTTCGCCGTGGCCTGCTGGGGTGGAAACATCTGTGCCAGGGATGCTGCGAAGCTAAACAAACTGGTGAAGAAGGCCAGCTCTGTGGTGGGGACCGGGCTGGACAGCCTAGAGGTGGTGGCAGAACAGAGGATGGGGAAAAAACTGGCGGCCATGCTGGCCAATCCCTCCCACCCGATGTACTGCGAGCTGGCGGGGATGAGGAGCAAGTTCAGCCACAGATTTGTTCTCCCCCGTCAAAGTACAAAAAGATTTGGACAGTCCTTTGTTCCAGCTGCACTCCGACTCTACAACCAGGCCCTGCAGGGTGGGGGAGACCTGGAGCTGAGAGGCCGTTAAGACTGCTACTTGGACTACATGCACTTGAGCACTTTATCTTGCACTTATTGAGCCTGCACTGTTTTATCTATTTATTTATTGAATGTTTTCTGTCTGCCCTAACTAAGCTGTTTGACAACAACATTTCCCCATTGGGGAAAATAAAGGTTTTCATTCATTCATTCATTCATTAACAAAATTACATCTTTTAGCTAATGGAGGTTTAAATTCGCCGCTCCCGGCGAAATGCATTCTGGGAGGCAGTATGGATACAGTGTAAATGGTCGGCTGGTTTTCACATACTTATTATGAATTTAGTAGGTAGTATGCAGTATATACTCATTGAGTATGCTAGTATGCAGTATGCTAGTATACCATTCCGAACACAGCCATTGAGACATTGTAATGTGAAGGACTCAAGGAGCCATTTCTGTCACTGTTGACTGTTTACAGATTCCGACAATAAAAGTTCGTCATTACGTCGCTGTGTGAAGTGATTCTTCAGGCACCAGAACACAACAGTGTGTCTGGCTCAGACCGGCTAACCTGCAGGACAGCACATCCCCCATGTACACACACACACACACACACACACACACACACACACACACACACACACACACACACACACACACACACACACACACACACACACACACACACACACACAGGACAGCACACCCCCCATGGTCTCTGCCTCTGGTAAGTTTCTGTTTCCCAGAAGTCAGGCGGAGATCTACTGGGTTTAGGAGCATTTCCGCCCCCTAGCGGCAGGACAGAGGAACGGACACACGAACGTCAGCGGCAGAGAATAATGTTGGAGCGCAACCCGAGGATAGAAATTGAAGGGTATACCGCCTGTCCACTAGGTGGCAGTATCTCGTTTGCTATGCTGTCCGGCTCAGTCAGGAGTCGGCCATGTTTATTTGTTTAGTGTCAGTCAGACGTTCATGTTACGGTGGCCGTCTATCGAGCTGTCCACCTAATTCCTGTAAGTTGGTTATTCTAATGTTTCTGGTTAAGTTATATATTTACATTTACCCTGCTTATACTTTATCTCAATTCATGCTTCTATTGTTTGTATATTTGCAGGGCGTTTTCATCTTTGTCATTAAACACTTCATTGACATTGAGGAGCGTATTTCTTCAGAAATGTTGTTACTGTTCAACAACCCTCTGACTTGTTGTCCCGCTGTTATATTACTGTATTCACACAGACAAAGACATTTAACACCCAGACACAGGTCTACACACGGGTTAGGTGGCATCAAAGGTATTAATTACTATTTGACTAAATTCTGATGTTAATTAAGTAACAAAAATGATAAGCAAGTGGTAATTAAGAGTGCAAGGGTTAACCTCAAATTTGCCACACACACACACACACACACACACAGACACACACACACACACACACACACACACACACACACACACACACACTTACATAACAGATAGTCCTAACACATTTAGTTTGTTACCAACCCCCATTTTATTCATCCAAATAAACCAGATTTACACACAATTTATTTCTCAAGAACAGTTTCTCTCCCTACTGATACAGAAACAATAGAATCACACAAACCCACTAAGATAACCCTCTCCACCAGGATTTCTATAAAGCAGAGCGCAGATAAACTCAAACACAAACTTTAATGATTTCAGATATTGATTCATATGAAGGAAGTATCTCATAGCCCCAGACAATGTATGAGGTTTTGGATGAGTTGTCTAGAAGTGTGACTGCTGATGACACTTGTTCTTATGGAAGGTTTTACAGGTGATGACTGATGGACAGTTGATTCACTGACTGAGACAAATGTCCTGACTGTAAGTGGCTTTGGAGGAAAGCGTCTAATGACTGCAGTGTGGATGTGTATCATCAATGATGAACCACAACAAAACACATGGATGTGAATTATGATGAAATCCTGGAAAACCTACAAATATGAAATATATGAAAACATGATTTGTGTTACTGTATATCTTTGCCATCCGCTGATCAGGTGCAGCAACAATAAGAGTTAATCAGATACAGGGTTAGGGTTAGGCTGTTTTAGAGAATCATGTGTTTGTGTCGAGGTGCACGTTGATCTGACTTCATCTGTCAGATGAGATGACTTCACTTCCGGTCTCTGCTGCTCTCCTGTGAGGACACACACACACACACACACACACGGTCAATACTGAGTTCAGTGATGTAAGTGAGGTATTTTCTATGTTTTACATTTTTACCATTTAGCAGACACTTTAATTCAAAGCGACTTACAATTAGAGATTAGGGTTAGGGTACCCTAATCCTTACCCTAACCCTGGAGTAATTTAGGGCTAAGAAAAAAAAAAAGTTTAGAAGAATGTGATAGGAGAAGGTTTTTCCTTCTATCAGTGGCCCCAGGCCTGAGCTAGATTACTCTTCCTGCTACGACTGGTGGACTGATGATTCTCATGCTTAGTATTCAAATGTATTGATTGTAAGTCGCTTTGGAATAAGGCGTCTGCTAAATGCCAAAAATGTAAATGTAAATCTAAGGGCCTTACTCAAGGACACACTAGTGGTGGTGTTCTTACACTTACACTTTCTTACACTTACTCAAGGACACACTAGTGGTGGTGTTCCCAGGTGGGATTTGAACTCATGACCTTCTGATCACCAGTCCAACTCACCATCCCCTAGACCTACGTGTTCCTCTGAAGGTCAAAGAGACCAGACTTGAGAGACCCACCTCCTCTAGAACTGCCTAACATGTCGGCCCTAAATCACTGACTCATGTCAACAGAGGACTAGTGTCGTATGCATGGATGAAGTCTGTTTCCACAACTAGAATCTCACCTGTTTGATCAGTGCAGAGAAACCTCATGCTTTGGGTGCAGAGTTGTTGGAACTGTCGTCAGAAGCTACAAGGAAACAAGACAAGGCCAGTTCAACTAAGGAGGAATACAGAACTACATTCTGACATGGAAACAGTCCCATGTTATACGTCAACAACATTTACATGTTTTCATTAATGCTTTATTTACCCAGGCCCCTTTGAGATATGAATCTCTTTTATAAGGCAGCCCTGGCCAAGACGCACCATAGCAGATTAACATTCACACAGTATAAAACACAACAACAACAACAACAACAACTAAATAGATACAATATTAAATTAAATGTAAGTAAATATTTCAGTTTTTACAGTTTCTAGTAAAAGATACATGGTGAACAGCCACACATGATTGTCATTCAGTTCAGCGTACGTTTGTAAATGCAACATGAAGGTGTAGAATACTTACTGCTAGCTTGGGAGAATCCTGAAACACAGAGTTGTACATGAAGATATTACTGACTCTTATAGTTTGGTTTAGTAGAATATTACAACTAACCAACATGTATGACACTTTACTAACTAACCAACATGTATGACACTTTACTAACTAACCAACATGTATGACACTTTACTAACTAACCAACATGTATGACACTTTACTAACTAACCAACATGTATGACACTTTACTAACTAACCAACATGTATGAGACTTTACTAACTAACCAACATGTATGACACTTTACTAACTAACCAACATGTATGACACTTTACTTACTAACCAACATGTATGACACTTTACTAACTAACCAACATGTATGACACTTTACTAACTAACCAACATGTATGACACTTTACTAACTAACCAACATGTATGACACTTTACTAACTAACCAACATGTATGATACTTTACTAACTAACCAACATGTATGACACTTTACTAACTAACCAACATGTATGAGACGTTACTAACTAACCAACATGTGTGACACTTTACTAACTAACCAACATGTATGATACTTTACTAACTAACCAACATGTATGACACTTTACTAACTAACCAACATGTATGATACTTTACTAACTAACCAACATGTATGACACTTTACTAACTAACCAACATGTATGACACTTTACTAACTAACCAACATGTATGACACTTTACTAACTAACCAACATGTATGACACTTTACTAACTAACCAACATGTATGACACTTTACTAACTAACCAACATGTATGACACTTTACTAACTAACCAACATGTATGACACTTTACTAACTAACCAACATGTATGATACTTTACTAACTAACCAACATGTATGACACTTTACTAACTAACCAACATGTATGACACTTTACTAACTAACCAACATGTATGACACTTTACTAACTAACCAACATGTATGACACTTTACTAACTAACCAACATGTATGACACGTTACTAACTAACCAACATGTATGACACTTTACTAACTAACCAACATGTATGACACTTTACTAACTAACCAACATGTATGACACTTTACTAACTAACCAACATGTATGACACTTTACTAACTAACCAACATGTATGACACTTTACTAACTAACCAACATGTATGACACTTTACTAACTAACCAACATGTATGACACTTTACTAACTAACCAACATGTATGATACTTTACTAACTAACCAACATGTATGACACTTTACTAACTAACCAACATGTATGATACTTTACTAACTAACCAACATGTATGACACTTTACTAACTAACCAACATGTATGAGAACACATCAATACAGACGACTTCCTCACTGCTAACATACTGACAACAACACCTCCACTGATGACATGATGAAGAGGAGCGTTTCTCACCTTTCTTGTTCTTCTTCTTCATGATGAAGAACACAGTGATGATGATGATGGCAGCCAGGAGGAGGAGTCCGACCACACCTCTGATGATGAGGCCCAGGGAGGCGGGGGGGTCAGTGGCACCTGTAACCAACACAGAGCAGTCAGACTGGAACTGAGGGTCACAGTTTGGTTTCCTCTCGACCAAGTGTGTGTGTGTGTGTGTGTATGTATGTGACTGTCAGTCACAAGTTTATATTCTACGGATGTTGTTCAGTGCTGTATGCGCGTTACCGGTTCCATGTGTACTCTACTCTTGTGAATTCATATTCGATGAGCTGATTATCTCTCGTGTACTTCATATTCGATGAGCTGATGATCTTTCTGTGTGTGTGTGTGTGTGTGTGTGTGTGTGTGTGTCATGCGCGTTCCGCATGTTCTGCTGCAGCTGTAGGATATCTTGGTATTTGACCTTCTATATAAAATCACCTGCTCGGCTTTAATGACTTAACCGCTATTTAAAAAAATAAATGTTGCCACCCTCTAGTTTTTGGTGAAATTACGTCTTTGTTTTGAGCGCCAGTGCGCGTTTTATGCGTGTGCACGCGCATATAAAAAGAAAACTGACCACCCCGCCACTAACGTGAAAAATCCTGGAGGAAACACTGAACTGAGGGTCACAGTTTGGTTTCCTCTCAACCAAGCCACTTTCTCTGTCACTCAGTAAGAGGTCCTGAAGGGACTTTGTGAATGTGAAGAGTGAACATGTTGTCAGAGAGGGGTACGCTGACCAGGTCCACTGAGAGATGGAGAACATGAGGACGTTTAGTGAGGGAGTCCATGGTGCTCTGCTGTACTCTGAGTCACTGAGAATGATCACGTTGTATCTCCTTACCTCTGTTGGTCTCTATCACGGAGCGCTCCAGTCTGATGACGATGTCGACCTCCATCCCAGAGAGCTGAACCACACAGTCATACTGGTTCTTCTCCCAGTCCTCAGGCTTCACAAGGAGGCGAGTCCTCATCTGGAAGGTTCCGTCGTGGTTGGGTAGAAGCTCTCCGTACTCCACATCCTCAAACAGCTGATCTCCATCTCTCATCCAGAACACCATCACTGCACTGGGGTAGAAACCTGTAGCGTGGCAGGTGACTGGAGAGGAGGGGGTCTTCTGGAACAGAGACACTGAGGGAGGGACTGGGGGGGGGAGAGGGAAGAGGTGGGGAGGAGGGGAGGGGGGTAGAGAGAGAGGGGAAGAGAGGGAGGAAAAGTAGCAGGTTGAGGGAGAGAGAGAGGGGGAAAGAGGTAGAGAGAGGGGGAGGGTGAGAAGGGGAGAGAGGGGAAAAAGCAGCAGTTTGGGGGGGAGAGGGAGAAAAAAAAAGAGGAAATAAAAGAGGGAGAGAGAGAGAGGGGTAAAGAGCAGCAGGAAATAGAAGGAATGTAATTGTTCCACTTCAAAGTAGTTGAATATGAACATGTGTCAGGTGACATGTCAGTGTGTGTGTACCTGTCCTCTTCAGAGTGCTCTCCCCGTATTGCAGGAACCTCTTCAGCTCCTCAACGCAGGTCTGGGTGAAGAATGAATGAATGATGAATGGTCTTTATTGTCATTGATATAGTACAGGTACCAAACAACGACATTTGGGAATGGGGGCTCCCCTGGTGCTAGGAAAGAAAAAAACAAAACAAAAACAAGAGGGGAAAGGAGCTTGTTTACATAAATAAAGGCTATGTACACTATCCACTATACTATACTGTACAAATAAAACACTGTGCTGTACTCTATGCTATGCTATACCTATTCTAACATTTCCTATTCTCTGCAACCTTATGTACCCTAGGGTTGTCATATTGCACATAGTGTTATTGCACATTCATTTAAAGTGTCGCAGTTTGCAGGCTTGAAATGTACACATTTGTGCCTCAGCACTACACCTGATTTTCAATCCAGCAGCTGCCATCAATCCGTCCAGACTGTCCAGGGCCCAGAACCTAGGTCTTTGCTGTGTTCAGGGCCTGGATGGCCCTGGGGTAGAAGCTGAGCTTCAGTCTGTTTGTCCTTGCGAACATGGTCCTGTACCGCCTGTTCGAGGGCAGCCGAGCAAAGTGTTCGTACCCAGGGTGGGATGGGTCTCTGGAGATCTTGGAGGCCTTCCTGAGGCAGCGTGTGTTGTACAGCTCTTCCAGAGAGGGGAGGGGGCGCCGGTGATCTTCTGGGCCGTTCTCACGACTCTCTGTAGCGCATTCCTCTCTGCGGCTGTGCAGCTGGAGAACCAGTTGCAGATGCAGTAGGTGAGGATGCTCTCCACTGCGCAGCGGTAGAAGGCCACCAGCATCTCCTGTCTGATGTGGTCTTTCCTGAGGACTCTCAGGAAGAAGAGCCGCTGTTGTGCCTTCTTGATGGTGGCTGCTGTGTTGTTCTTCCAGGACAGGTCATCCTGTATGTGCACCCCCAGGAATCGGAGGGTTGAGACTCTCTCCACGCTCCCTCCGTCGATGAGCAGGGGCTGGACCTCAGATTTTTTCCTCCTGAAGTCCACGATGATTTCCTGGGTCTTTGACTGGTTCAGCAGCAGGTTGTTAACCTTGCACAGCTTGCTCAGCTGCTCTACCTCATCCCTGTACGCCGCCTCGTCCCCCCCCGAGAGGGGCTGTGTAAGAGGCTGTGTAAGAGGCTGTGTAAGAGGCTGTGTAAGAGGCTGTGTAAGAGGCTGTAAGAGGCTGTAAGAGGCTGTGTAAGAGGCTGTAAGAGGCTGTGTAAGAGGCTGTAAGAGGCTGTAAGAGGCTGTAAGAGGCTGTGTAAGAGGCTGTAAGAGGCTGTAAGAGGCTGTGTAAGAGGCTGTGTAAGAGGCTGTGTAAGAGGCTGTGTAAGAGGCTGTAAGAGGCTGTAAGAGGCTGTAAGAGGCTGTGTAAGAGGCTGTGTAAGAGGCTGTGTAAGAGGCTGTAAGAGGCTGTAAGAGGCTGTGTAAGAGGCTGTGTAAGAGGCTGTGTAAGGGGCTGTAAGAGGCTGTGTAAGAGGCTGTGTAAGAGGCTGTGTAAGAGGCTGTGTAAGAGGCTGTAAGAGGCTGTGTAAGAGGCTGTAAGAGGCTGTGTAAGAGGCTGTGTAAGAGGCTGTGTAAGAGGCTGTAAGAGGCTGTGTAAGAGGCTGTGTAAGAGGCTGTGTAAGAGGCTGTAAGAGGCTGTAAGAGGCTGTAAGAGGCTGTGTAAGAGGCTGTGTAAGAGGCTGTGTAAGAGGCTGTGTAAGAGGCTGTGTAAGAGGCTGTAAGGGGCTGTGTAAGAGGCTGTGTAAGAGGCTGTGTAAGAGGCTGTGTAAGAGGCTGTAAGAGGCTGTGTAAGAGGCTGTAAGAGGCTGTGTAAGAGGCTGTAAGGGGCTGTGTAAGAGGCTGTGTAAGAGGCTGTGTAAGAGGCTGTAAGAGGCTGTGTAAGAGGCTGTAAGAGGCTGTGTAAGAGGCTGTGTAAGAGGCTGTGTAAGAGGCTGTGTAAGAGGCTGTGTAAGAGGCTGTAAGAGGCTGTGTAAGAGGCTGTAAGAGGCTGTGTAAGAGGCTGTGTAAGAGGCTGTGTAAGAGGCTGTAAGAGGCTGTAAGAGGCTGTGTAAGAGGCTGTGTAAGAGGCTGTAAGAGGCTGTAAGAGGCTGTGTAAGAGGCTGTAAGAGGCTGTGTAAGAGGCTGTGTAAGAGGCTGTGTAAGAGGCTGTGTAAGAGGCTGTGTAAGAGGCTGTAAGAGGCTGTGTAAGAGGCTGTGTAAGAGGCTGTAAGAGGCTGTAAGAGGCTGTGTAAGAGGCTGTGTAAGAGGCTGTAAGAGGCTGTAAGAGGCTGTGTAAGAGGCTGTGTAAGAGGCTGTAAGAGGCTGTGTAAGAGGCTGTAAGAGGCTGTAAGAGGCTGTGTAAGAGGCTGTGTAAGAGGCTGTGTAAGAGGCTGTGTAAGAGGCTGTAAGAGGCTGTGTAAGAGGCTGTGTAAGAGGCTGTGTAAGAGGCTGTAAGAGGCTGTAAGAGGCTGTGTAAGAGGCTGTGTAAGAGGCTGTGTAAGAGGCTGTGTAAGAGGCTGTGTAAGAGGCTGTAAGAGGCTGTGTAAGAGGCTGTAAGAGGCTGTAAGAGGCTGTAAGAGGCTGTAAGAGGCTGTGTAAGAGGCTGTGTAAGAGGCTGTGTAAGAGGCTGTGTAAGAGGCTGTGTAAGAGGCTGTAAGAGGCTGTGTAAGAGGCTGTGTAAGAGGCTGTAAGAGGCTGTGTAAGAGGCTGTGTAAGAGGCTGTAAGAGGCTGTAAGAGGCTGTGTAAGAGGCTGTGTAAGAGGCTGTGTAAGAGGCTGTAAGAGGCTGTAAGAGGCTGTGTAAGAGGCTGTGTAAGAGGCTGTAAGAGGCTGTAAGAGGCTGTGTAAGAGGCTGTGTAAGAGGCTGTAAGAGGCTGTAAGAGGCTGTGTAAGAGGCTGTAAGAGGCTGTAAGAGGCTGTAAGAGGCTGTAAGAGGCTGTGTAAGAGGCTGTGTAAGAGGCTGTGTAAGAGGCTGTGTAAGAGGCTGTAAGAGGCTGTGTAAGAGGCTGTAAGAGGCTGTAAGAGGCTGTAAGAGGCTGTGTAAGAGGCTGTGTAAGAGGCTGTGTAAGAGGCTGTGTAAGAGGCTGTGTAAGAGGCTGTAAGAGGCTGTGTAAGAGGCTGTGTAAGAGGCTGTAAGAGGCTGTGTAAGAGGCTGTAAGAGGCTGTAAGAGGCTGTGTAAGAGGCTGTGTAAGAGGCTGTAAGAGGCTGTAAGAGGCTGTGTAAGAGGCTGTGTAAGAGGCTGTAAGAGGCTGTGTAAGAGGCTGTGTAAGAGGCTGTAAGAGGCTGTAAGAGGCTGTGTAAGAGGCTGTAAGAGGCTGTGTAAGAGGCTGTGTAAGAGGCTGTAAGAGGCTGTGTAAGAGGCTGTAAGAGGCTGTGTAAGAGGCTGTGTAAGAGGCTGTAAGAGGCTGTGTAAGAGGCTGTAAGAGGCTGTGTAAGAGGCTGTGTAAGAGGCTGTAAGAGGCTGTAAGAGGCTGTGTAAGAGGCTGTGTAAGAGGCTGTGTAAGAGGCTGTAAGAGGCTGTAAGAGGCTGTGTAAGAGGCTGTGTAAGAGGCTGTGTAAGGGGCTGTGTAAGAGGCTGTAAGAGGCTGTAAGAGGCTGTGTAAGAGGCTGTGTAAGAGGCTGTGTAAGAGGCTGTAAGAGGCTGTGTAAGAGGCTGTAAGAGGCTGTGTAAGAGGCTGTAAGAGGCTGTGTAAGAGGCTGTAAGAGGCTGTGTAAGGGGCTGTAAGAGGCTGTGTAAGAGGCTGTAAGAGGCTGTAAGGGGATGTAAGAGGCTGTGTAAGGGGCTGTAAGAGGCTGTGTAAGAGGCTGTAAGAGGCTGTGTAAGAGGCTGTGTAAGAGGCTGTAAGAGGCTGTGTAAGAGGCTGTAAGAGGCTGTGTAAGAGGCTGTAAGAGGCTGTGTAAGAGGCTGTGTAAGAGGCTTTGTAAGAGGCTGTGTAAGAGGCTGTAAGAGGCTGTGTAAGAGGCTGTGTAAGAGGCTGTGTAAGGGGCTGTAAGAGGCTGTGTAAGAGGCTGTAAGAGGCTGTGTAAGAGGCTGTGTAAGAGGCTGTAAGAGGCTGTGTAAGAGGCTGTGTAAGAGGCTGTGTAAGAGGCTGTAAGAGGCTGTAAGAGGCTGTAAGAGGCTGTGTAAGAGGCTGTGTAAGAGGCTGTAAGAGGCTGTGTAAGAGGCTGTGTAAGAGGCTGTAAGAGGCTGTGTAAGGGGCTGTGTAAGAGGCTGTGTAAGAGGCTGTGTAAGAGGCTGTAAGAGGCTGTGTAAGAGGCTGTAAGAGGCTGTAAGAGGCTGTAAGAGGCTGTGTAAGGGGCTGTAAGAGGCTGTAAGAGGCTGTGTAAGAGGCTGTGTAAGAGGCTGTGTAAGAGGCTGTGTAAGGGGCTGTAAGAGGCTGTAAGAGGCTGTGTAAGAGGCTGTGTAAGAGGCTGTGTAAGAGGCTGTAAGGGGCTGTAAGAGGCTGTAAGAGGCTGTGTAAGAGGCTGTGTAAGAGGCTGTAAGGGGCTGTAAGAGGCTGTAAGAGGCTGTGTAAGAGGCTGTGTAAGAGGCTGTGTAAGAGGCTGTAAGGGGCTGTAAGAGGCTGTAAGAGGCTGTGTAAGGGGCTGTGTAAGAGGCTGTGTAAGAGGCTGTGTAAGAGGCTGTGTAAGAGGCTGTAAGAGGCTGTAAGAGGCTGTGTAAGAGGCTGTAAGAGGCTGTGTAAGAGGCTGTGTAAGAGGCTGTGTAAGAGGCTGTAAGAGGCTGTAAGAGGCTGTGTAAGAGGCTGTAAGAGGCTGTGTAAGAGGCTGTGTAAGAGGCTGTGTAAGAGGCTGTAAGAGGCTGTGTAAGAGGCTGTAAGAGGCTGTAAGAGGCTGTAAGAGGCTGTAAGAGGCTGTAAGAGGCTGTGTAAGAGGCTGTGTAAGAGGCTGTGTAAGAGGCTGTAAGAGGCTGTGTAAGAGGCTGTGTAAGAGGCTGTAAGAGGCTGTAAGAGGCTGTGTAAGAGGCTGTGTAAGAGGCTGTGTAAGAGGCTGTAAGAGGCTGTAAGAGGCTGTGTAAGAGGCTGTGTAAGAGGCTGTGTAAGAGGCTGTGTAAGAGGCTGTGTAAGAGGCTGTAAGAGGCTGTGTAAGAGGCTGTAAGAGGCTGTAAGAGGCTGTAAGAGGCTGTGTAAGAGGCTGTGTAAGAGGCTGTAAGAGGCTGTAAGAGGCTGTAAGAGGCTGTAAGAGGCTGTGTAAGAGGCTGTGTAAGAGGCTGTGTAAGAGGCTGTGTAAGAGGCTGTGTAAGAGGCTGTAAGAGGCTGTAAGAGGCTGTAAGAGGCTGTGTAAGAGGCTGTGTAAGAGGCTGTGTAAGAGGCTGTGTAAGAGGCTGTAAGAGGCTGTGTAAGAGGCTGTGTAAGAGGCTGTAAGAGGCTGTGTAAGAGGCTGTAAGAGGCTGTGTAAGAGGCTGTGTAAGAGGCTGTAAGAGGCTGTGTAAGAGGCTGTGTAAGAGGCTGTAAGAGGCTGTAAGAGGCTGTGTAAGAGGCTGTGTAAGAGGCTGTAAGAGGCTGTGTAAGAGGCTGTGTAAGAGGCTGTAAGAGGCTGTAAGAGGCTGTGTAAGAGGCTGTAAGAGGCTGTGTAAGAGGCTGTGTAAGAGGCTGTAAGAGGCTGTGTAAGAGGCTGTAAGAGGCTGTGTAAGAGGCTGTGTAAGAGGCTGTAAGAGGCTGTGTAAGAGGCTGTAAGAGGCTGTGTAAGAGGCTGTGTAAGAGGCTGTAAGAGGCTGTAAGAGGCTGTGTAAGAGGCTGTGTAAGAGGCTGTGTAAGAGGCTGTGTAAGAGGCTGTAAGAGGCTGTAAGAGGCTGTGTAAGAGGCTGTAAGAGGCTGTGTAAGAGGCTGTAAGAGGCTGTGTAAGAGGCTGTAAGAGGCTGTGTAAGAGGCTGTAAGAGGCTGTGTAAGGGGCTGTAAGAGGCTGTGTAAGAGGCTGTAAGAGGCTGTGTAAGAGGCTGTGTAAGAGGCTGTAAGAGGCTGTGTAAGAGGCTGTGTAAGAGGCTGTGTAAGAGGCTGTAAGAGGCTGTGTAAGAGGCTGTAAGAGGCTGTAAGAGGCTGTGTAAGAGGCTGTGTAAGAGGCTGTAAGAGGCTGTGTAAGGGGCTGTAAGAGGCTGTGTAAGAGGCTGTAAGGTGCTGTGTAAGAGGCTGTAAGAGGCTGTAAGGGGCTGTAAGAGGCTGTGTAAGAGGCTGTGCAAGAGGCTGTGTAAGAGGCTGTGTAAGAGGCTGTGTAAGAGGCTGTGTAAGAGGCTGTAAGAGGCTGTGTAAGAGGCTGTGTAAGAGGCTGTAAGAGGCTGTGTAAGGGGCTGTGTAAGAGGCTGTGTAAGAGGCTGTGTAAGAGGCTGTAAGAGGCTGTGTAAGAGGCTGTAAGATGCTGTGTAAGAGGCTGTAAGAGGCTGTAAGAGGCTGTAAGAGGCTGTGTAAGAGGCTGTGTAAGAGGCTGTGTAAGGGGCTGTGTAAGGGGCTGTAAGAGGCTGTAAGAGGCTGTGTAAGAGGCTGTGTAAGAGGCTGTAAGAGGCTGTGTAAGAGACTGTAAGAGGCTGTAAGAGGCTGTAAGAGGCTGTAAGAGGCTGTGTAAGAGACTGTAAGAGGCTGTAAGAGGCTGTAAGAGGCTGTAAGAGGCTGTAAGAGGCTGTGTAAGAGGCTGTGTAAGAGGCTGTAAGAGGCTGTGTAAGAGGCTGTGTAAGAGGCTGTAAGAGGCTGTGTAAGAGGCTGTGTAAGAGGCTGTGTAAGAGGCTGTGTAAGAGGCTGTAAGAGGCTGTGTAAGAGGCTGTGTAAGAGGCTGTGTAAGAGGCTGTAAGAGGCTGTGTAAGAGACTGTAAGAGGCTGTAAGAGGCTGTAAGAGGCTGTAAGAGGCTGTGTAAGAGACTGTAAGAGGCTGTAAGAGGCTGTAAGAGGCTGTAAGAGGCTGTGTAAGAGGCTGTGTAAGAGGCTGTGTAAGAGGCTGTAAGAGGCTGTAAGAGGCTGTGTAAGAGGCTGTAAGAGGCTGTAAGAGGCTGTGTAAGAGGCTGTGTAAGAGGCTGTGTAAGAGGCTGTGTAAGAGGCTGTAAGAGGCTGTGTAAGAGGCTGTAAGAGGCTGTAAGAGGCTGTGTAAGAGGCTGTAAGAGGCTGTGTAAGAGGCTGTAAGAGGCTGTAAGAGGCTGTAAGAGGCTGTGTAAGAGGCTGTGTAAGAGGCTGTAAGAGGCTGTGTAAGAGGCTGTGTAAGAGGCTGTAAGAGGCTGTGTAAGAGGCTGTAAGAGGCTGTAAGAGGCTGTGTAAGAGGCTGTAAGAGGCTGTGTAAGAGGCTGTGTAAGAGGCTGTGTAAGAGGCTGTGTAAGGGGCTGTAAGAGGCTGTGTAAGAGGCTGTGTAAGAGGCTGTGTAAGAGGCTGTAAGAGGCTGTAAGAGGCTGTGTAAGAGGCTGTGTAAGAGGCTGTAAGAGGCTGTGTAAGAGGCTGTGTAAGAGGCTGTAAGAGGCTGTGTAAGAGGCTGTAAGAGGCTGTGTAAGAGGCTGTGTAAGAGGCTGTGTAAGAGGCTGTGTAAGAGGCTGTGTAAGAGGCTGTGTAAGAGGCTGTGTAAGAGGCTGTGTAAGAGGCTGTAAGAGGCTGTAAGAGGCTGTGTAAGAGGCTGTAAGAGGCTGTAAGAGGCTGTGTAAGAGGCTGTAAGAGGCTGTGTAAGAGGCTGTAAGAGGCTGTGTAAGAGGCTGTGTAAGAGGCTGTAAGAGGCTGTAAGAGGCTGTGTAAGAGGCTGTGTAAGGGGCTGTAAGAGGCTGTGTAAGAGGCTGTGTAAGAGGCTGTGTAAGAGGCTGTGTAAGAGGCTGTGTAAGAGGCTGTGTAAGAGGCTGTGTAAGGGGCTGTAAGAGGCTGTGTAAGGGGCTGTAAGAGGCTGTAAGAGGCTGTAAGAGGCTGTGTAAGAGGCTGTAAGAGGCTGTGTAAGAGGCTGTGTAAGAGGCTGTGTAAGAGGCTGTGTAAGAGGCTGTGTAAGAGGCTGTAAGAGGCTGTGTAAGGGGCTGTAAGAGGCTGTAAGAGGCTGTGTAACAGCTGCACAACCGCGGAGAGAAATGCGCTACAGAGAGTCGTGAGAACGGCCCAGAAGATCACCGGCGCCCCCCTTTCCTCTCTGGAAGAGCTGTACAACACACGCTGCCTCAGGAAGGCCTCAAAGATCTCCAGAGACCCATCCCACCCTGGGTACGAACACTTTACCCGGCTGCCCTCGAAAAGGCGGTACAGGACCATGGCCGCAAGGACAAACAGACTGAAGCACAGCTTCTACCCCAGGGCCATCCAGGCCCTGAACACAGCAAAGACCTAGGTTCTGGGCCCTGGACAGTCTGGACGGATTGATGGCAGCTGTTGGACTGAAAAAATCAGGTGTAGTGCTGAGGCACAAATATGTACATTTCTAGCCTGCAAACTGCGACACTTCAAATGAACGTGCAATAACACTATGTGCAATATGACAACCCTAGTCGTCTATCTGTACAGTATAGTACTGTATAGTGGATAGTGTATATAGCCTTTATTTATGTAAACCAGCTCCTTCCCTTCTTGTTTTTTTTTTTTTAGTGTTTTTTTCTCTCCTAGCACCAGGGGAGCCACCCCTCCTAAATTTCGTTGTTTGGTACCTGTACTATAGCAATGACAATAAAGACCATTCATTCATTCATTCATTCATTCATAAGTGCCTTACTCAAGGGCACACTAGTAGTGGTGTGGTTTCAGGCGGGATTTGAACTCACAACCTTCTGATCACAAGTCCAACCCACTATCCACTAGACCACCACTACCCCTTGTCTTTTGTCATTTCACAGTTGGATTTAATCATCCACATTACCAGAGTGATTCATTGACACCGAATAGGAAATACTCCTACATGTACTGCTCACAGCCACCAGAGGGCGCTACCACTACACCATTGTGTGTCTATAAACATAATTATTTCATGTGTTTCTACCAACATGTTTTAGTAGGAGATGGCAATTAGAACGTATTAAGGCCTACATGTCTTAATAACCAGGGTTCCCTTTAAGGGTGAAACATAGAGCATTTACCATTACTCACCGATAGGGGGCAGTAGATCCATTCTGCCCTGCTCCAGTGAGCCTCACACTACAATACCATTAGTAGACATGTCTGAACCACAGCCTAGTAAGTAAGTAACATGTATTTGTCCAGCACCTTTCCCAGACCAAGGGTCACAAAGTGCTTTACATATGGAGAACACAATAAAGAAGAAACATAATAAAAGAGCGGAAGTCATAGCAGGTTAAAACAGGCAAACAAGTGAAAATAAGAACAAGTAACAGACAACAGGTGTACAACAGCATCAACAGGACACAGAGAGACAGGCCCTTGGGGCTATCCAAAAGCCTGTCTATACAAGACAGTCTTCAGCTGTTTTTTAAAGGCCTCGACCGAGACCGCTGATCTAAGATCCGAGGGACAGTATGTTGTTTATCTCTGTGCCTTAAGTCACGCAGGATGTATGTGGTGGGAGATGAGGTAACTATCATTAGCATTGTCTAAACAGGCCAAGAGAACACTCTGTAAGAATAAAAGGTTTATGAGGAGAAGCATAAGGAGAATATGCAATGTTTACAGATATAAACCTTGGAAACACTTTAGGATTTATTCTCTCTCTCTCTCTCACTCTCTTTCTCTCTCTCTCACTCTCTTTCTCTCTCTTTCTCTCTCTCTCTCTCTCTCTCTCTCTCTCTCTCTCTCTCTCTCTCTCTCTCTCTCTCTCTCTCTCTCTCTCTCTCTCTCTCTCTCTCTCTCTCTCCTCATCTCCCCATCTCCTCTAGCACCTTTCCTGCAAACGTTGCTTTAACATATCCCCACAACAATAACTGAACAATAGTGATCAATAAAAACACACAATAGCAATAATATAAACCACATCATAAAACAAGAATGAACCATACAATCCAATACAGGGGGCTTAGAACAAAGATAAACAAAAGAACGAAACAATATAAGAATGACTATTTTAGTTTTAATTTTAAATAATAACAATAATAATAATAATTATAATTATAATAATAATAATAATAATAATATAAATGAATGTAAACAAGTATAAATACATGACACACATCGATACAATTGAAACAGATATATTATATCGAATCTTGCCCTTTTGTTGTTATGACTACGAGGTCGTAAAGCCGCCATGTTGTCTCTCTGGCAGCGTTGCGACAGAGACGCAGACATGAACACAGAGCAGAAGAATACGGCAGAGCCCGACGACATCATCACCATCCAGACCACCCTGGGAGACGAAGGTGAGGAGAGGGGACAGACACCCTCCACCACCCGCACCCTCTGTCACTCTGACCCGCAAGAAGAATAGTATTATTATGACCGGCCGTCGGTCCGTGGTCTGGCCCACTCGGTGTTGTTAGCCAGCTAGCTAGCTTAGCCAGGGTAGCCTCATCTCCCGTCTCTCAACACCGACCTGGCTATGCTAAGCTAAGCTACAGGACAGCTAGCAGACTGCCTGGCTATGCTAAGCTAAGCTACAGGACAGCTAGCAGACTACCTGGCTATGCTAAGCTAAGCTACAGGACAGCTAGCAGACTACCTGGGCTAGCCACCCCGACCAGGTTGTTTCAGAGATGGAACTAGAACAGGACTAGAACAGGACTAGAACACAACTAGAACAGGACTAGAACAGAACTAGAACACAACTAGAACAGAACTAGAACATAACTAGAACAGGACTAGAACAGAATAGAACAGGACTAGAACAGAATAGAACAGGACTAGAACAGAACTAGAACAGAACAGGACTAGAACAGGACTAGAACAGGACTAGAACACAACTAGAACAGAACAGGACTAGAACAGGACTAGAACAGCACTAGAACACAACTAGAACAGAATAGAACAGGACTAGAACAGAACTAGAACAGCACTAGAACAGGACTAGAACAGCACTAGAACACAACTAGAACAGGACTAGAACAGCACTAGAACACAACTAGAACAGAACAGGACTAGAACAGAACTAGAACAGGACTAGAACAGAACTAGAACAGAACAGGACTAGAACAGAACTAGAACAGGACTAGAACAGAATAGAACAGGACTAGAACAGAACAGAACTAGAACAGAACTAGAACAGAATAGAACAGGACTAGAACACAACTAGAACAGGACTAGAACAGAACAGGACTAGAACAGAACTAGAACAGAACTAGAACAGGACTAGAACAGAACTAGAACAGAATAGAACAGAACAGGACTAGAACAGGACTAGAACAGGACTAGAACAGGACTAGAACAGAACTAGAACAGAACTAGAACAGAACTAGAACAGAACTAGAACAGAACACGACTAGAACAGAACTAGAACAGAACTAGAACAGAACTAGAACAGGACTAGAACAGAACAGAACAGGACTAGAACAGGACTAGAACAGAACTAGAACAGAACTAGAACAGAATAGAACAGAACTAGAACAGAACTAGAACAGAACTAGAACAGAACAGAACACGACTAGAACAGAACTAGAACAGAACTAGAACAGGACTAGAACAGAACAGAACTAGAACAGGACTAGAACAGAACTAGAACAGGACTAGAACAGAACTAGAACAGGACTAGAACAGAACAGAACTAGAACAGAACTAGAACAGGACTAGAACAGAACTAGAACAGAACTAGAACAGGACTAGAACAGGACTAGAAAAGGACTAGAACAGGACTAGAACAGGACTAGAACAGAACTAGAACAGGACTAGAACAGAACTAGAACAGGACTAGAACAGAACTAGAACAGGACTAGAACAGAACTAGAACAGGACTAGAACAGAACTAGAACACAACTAGAACAGAACTAGAACAGAACTAGAACAGGACTAGAACAGAACTAGAACAGAACTAGAACAGAACTAGAACAGGACTAGAACAGGACTAGAACAGGACTAGAACAGGACTAGAACAGAACTAGAACAGAACTAGAACAGAACTAGAACAGAACAGAACTAGAACAGGACTAGAACAGAACTAGAACAGAACTAGAACAGAACTAGAACAGGACTAGAACAGGACTAGAACAGAACTAGAACAGAACTAGAACAGAACTAGAACAGGACTAGAACAGAACTAGAACAGGACTAGAACAGGACTAGAACAGAACTAGAACAGGACTAGAACAGAACAGAACAGAACAGGACTAGAACAGAACTAGAACAGGACTAGAACAGGACTAGAACAGAACTAGAACAGGACTAGAACAGAACTAGAACAGAACTAGAACAGGACTAGAACAGGACTAGAACAGGACTAGAACAGAACTAGAACAGGACTAGAACAGGACTAGAACAGAACTAGAACAGAACTAGAACAGGACTAGAACAGAACAGGACTAGAACAGGACTAGAACAGAACTAGAACAGGACTAGAACAGGACTAGAACAGAACAGAACAGGACTAGAACAGAACTAGAACAGAACTAGAACAGGACTAGAACAGAACTAGAACAGGACTAGAACAGAACTAGAACAGAACTAGAACAGAACTAGAACTAGAACATGACTAGAACAGAACAGAACTAGAACAGGACTAGAACAGGACTAGAACAGAACAGAACTAGAACAGGACTAGAACAGAACTAGAACACAACTAGAACAGAACTAGAACAGGACTAGAACACAACTAGAACAGAACTAGAACAGGACTAGAACAGAACTAGAACAGAACTAGAACAGAACTAGAACAGGACTAGAACAGAACTAGAACACAACTAGAACAGGACTAGAACACAACTAGAACAGAACTAGAACAGAACTAGAACACAACTAGAACAGAACTAGAACAGAACTAGAACAGAACTAGAACTAGAACAGGACTAGAACAGAACTAGAACTAGAACAGGACTAGAACAGAACTAGAACTAGAACACAACTAGAACAGAACTAGAACAGAACTAGAACACAACTAGAACAGAACTAGAACTAGAACAGGACTAGAACAGGACTAGAACAGAACTAGAACACAACTAGAACAGGACTAGAACAGAACTAGAACTAGAACAGGACTAGAACAGAACTAGAACAGGACTAGAACTAAAACTAGAACAGGACTAGAACAGAACTAGAACAGAACTAGAACAGAACTAGAACTAGAACAGAACTAGAACAGAACTAGAACAGGACTAGAACAGAACTAGAACTAGAACAGGACTAGAACAGCACTAGAACAGAACTAGAACAGGACTAGAACAGAACTAGAACACAACTAGAACAGAACTAGAACAGAACTAGAACAGAACTAGAACTAGAACAGGACTAGAACAGAACTAGAACTAGAACACAACTAGAACAGGACTAGAACAGAACTAGAACTAGAACACAACTAGAACAGAACTAGAACAGGACTAGAACAGAACTAGAACTAGAACAGGACTAGAACAGAACTAGAACACAACTAGAACAGAACTAGAACAGGACTAGAACACAACTAGAACAGAACTAGAACAGAACTAGAACAGGACTAGAACAGGACTAGAACAGAACTAGAACAGGACTAGAACAGAACTAGAACATGACTAGAACAGAACTAGAACAGGACTAGAACAGGACTAGAACAGGACTAGAACAGAACTAGAACAGAACTAGAACAGAACTAGAACAGAACTAGAACAGGACTAGAACAGGACTAGAACAGGACTAGAACAGAACTAGAACACAACTAGAACACAACTAGAACAGGACTAGAACAGAACTAGAACAGAAACGTCTTTCGCTTGTTTGGTTTGCAACAAGGGGCGAATGACCACGACTAGTCCCTGGACTGGTTATCTGGTTATCTGGTTATCTGGGGCCGGATTCACCAAAGTGTTCTTAAGATAATTCTTAAGAAAAAAGATAAGATGTTCCTAAGAATGTTCTTAAACGCTATTCACCATTTTTTTCTTAAGAATTGTCCTATGTCTTAAGAACTTCTTAGTTTTCTCACTTAAGAAGTTCTTAGATTTTGAACTGTGATTTTTACACCTGTGTGTCTCTCTCTCTCTCTCTCTCTCTCTCTCTCTCTCTCTCTCTCTTTTGAACTTATGAAGAACTTCCATCTAAAATGTGAATATAAAATAAATAATAGTAAGGACATTGTTTCAGTTACTTGGCCTACTTAAATAACATGTTCATAATGATTAATTAAGTAGTATACATCAAATACAACAACTGCCTCCTTGATTTACTTTCTGAGTACATTGTGGTGTAATCTAGGAATAGGCCTACATGTGACACAGGCTGAAAGGCCCATTTCAGTTATATCTCAAACATACAAACATGTGATACATTCACACATTCACACAAAACATTCACACAAAAGTACTCTGACCAACTTGAATTAACAATATGTGTTAACACATTGTCTAGGGCTAAACTAAATATTAATAAAATCAAATAAATGCAATACAAAATTGTTCAAGTAAGACTTACCTTTCACTTTAGCTGCTTTAAGACAGGTGAGAGCTTCTCTTAAAGTTAAGAAGACATTTGAGAAGAAATCTAAGAACTTTGTTTTGGAGAATCTCATTTGTTCTTAAGTTCTATCTTAGGAAAAATCTTAAGAAGAAAGTTAAGAAAAAACTAAAGTTAAGATAATATTTTCTTCGGGAATACCAAATCTTCTTAAGTTTTGTCTTAAGAACAAATGTTGTTCTTTAAAAACGCTTGGTGAATCCGGCCCCTGGTTATCTGGTTATCTGGTTATCTGGTTAGCTGGTTATCTGGTTAGCTGGTTAGTTTCAGCCATTCAGGTCGGCGCCGCTTCTGAACAGCAAGCTGCTATCTGGTGTCTGTCTGGTGTCTGTCTGGTGTCTGTCACTAGTGTATGTCTGGTGTCTGTCTGGTATCTGTCTGGTGTCTGTCTTGTGTCTGGTGTCTGTCTGGTGTCCGTCACTAGTGTCTGTCTGGTGTCTGTCTAGTGTCTGTCTGGTGTCTGTCTGGTGTCTGTCTGGTGTCTGTCTGGTGTCTGCTGTCTGTCTGGTGTCTGTCTGGTGTCTCTCTGGTGTCTGTCTGGTTTCTGGTGTCTGTCTGGTGTCTGTCTGGTGTCTGTCACTAGTGTATGTCTGGTGTCTGTCTGGTGTCTGTCTGGTGTCTGTCTGGTGTCTGTCTGGTGTCCGTCACTAGTGTCTGTCTGGTGTCTGTCTGGTGTCTGTCACTAGTGTCTGTCTGGTGTCTGTCTGGTGTCTGTCTGGTGTCTGCTGTCTGTCTGCTGTCTGTCTGGTGTCTGTCTGGTGTCTGTCTGGTGTCTGTCTGGTGTCTGGTGTCTGTCTGGTGTCTGTCACTAGTGTCTGTCACTAGTGTCTGTCTGGTGTCTGTCTGGTGTCTGTCACTAGTGTCTGTCACTAGTGTCTGTCACTAGTGTCTGTCTGGTGTCTGTCTGGTGTCTGTCACTAGTGTCTGTCTAGTGTCTGTTAGGGCTTTCACACCGGCAAAGAACCGTGCCGGTTCGCGTTCGCGTTCGGAAACCTCTGAACCTTGGTGCTGTCTGGCGAACGAGCCCGCGTTCATACCGGTGTAACCAGAACCATCCGCGTCATCAACACTGGGTGATGAAGGGGCGGGATAAACAAAAATGTCACAACTAGATGGCAACTACTTCACTGGAAATGAGGATAATATATTCCACTAAGTATCTGAAATAAACACAAATTTCTGTGAAACAAAACAAAATACACTTTCTATTATGCGTTCTTTTACTAATCAGCTGCTCCGTTACTGGAATAGAAATGGCTTACGAAATTCGCGTTCGCGCATGTCCGCGCGCGTGTGTGTGTGTGTGTTTGCTGAGCATGTGAGGAAGATAAAGAGAATAATGAGACTTTTGATATTGTTTTTGATCACTAATGATTAGATTTAGATTAGATTAGATTTTGTCTACTTCCTCCTTGCTGGTCTCTGCAGCCTAGAATATGACACACCCACTGACGACGTGACTGTTCTACGTTTTGGTTCGCGCTTGAGAACCACTATTTTTTGGTGCCCGCTGCGAACCAACTTTTCAGGTTCCGAACCAATTGAGCTTCGGTCTGAACGCGCCGGCCGGTTCCAGACTTGGCTCGCGAACGCGAACCGGCACGGTTCTTTGCCGGTGTGAAAGCCCTATCTCTGGTGTCTGTTAGGGCTTTCACACCGGCAAAGAACCGTGCCGGTTCGCGTTCGCGTTCGGAAACCTCTGAACCTTGGTGCTGTCTGGCGAACGAGCCCGCGTTCATACCAGTGTAACCTGAACCATCCGCGTCATCAACGCTGGGTGATGAAGGGGCGGGATAAACAAAACAATTCACAACTAGATGGCAGCTACTTCACTGGAAAAGAGGATAATATCTTCCACTACTACAGTATCTGAAATAAACACAATTTTCTGTGAAACAAAACAAAAGACACTTTCTATATGCGTTCTTTTACTAATCAGCTGCTCCATTACTGGAATAGAAATGGCTTACGAAATTCTTGTCGCGCATGTCCGCGCGCGCGTGTGTGTGTTTGCTGAGCATGTGAGGAAGATAGAGAGAATAATGACACTTTTGATATTGTTTTTGATCACTAATGATTAGATTTAGATTAGATTACATTTTGTCTACTTCCTCCTTGCTGGTCTCTGCAGCCTAGAATAGGACACACCCACTGACGACGTGACTGTTCTACGTTCTGGTTCGCGCTTGAGAACCACTATTTTTTGGTGCCCGCTGCGAACCAACTTTTCAGGTTCCGAACCAATCGAGCTTCGGTCTGAACGCGCCGGCCGGTTCCAGACTTGGTTCGCGAACGCGAACCGGCACGGTTCTTTGCCGGTGTGAAAGCCCTATGTCTGGTGTCTGTCTGGTGTCTGTCTGGTGTCTGTCTGGTGTCTGTCACTAGTGTCTGTCTGGTGTCTGTCTGGTGTCTGTCTGGTGTCTGTCACTAGTGTCTGTCTGGTGTCTGTCTGGTGTCTGTCTGGTGTCTGTCACTAGTGTCTGTCTGGTGTCTGTCTGGTGTCTGTCACTAGTGTCTGTCTGGTGTCTGTCACTAGTGTCTGTCACTAGTGTCTGTCTGGTGTCTGTCTGGTGTCTGTCACTAGTGTCTGTCTGGTGTCTGTCTGGTGTCTGTCTGGTGTCTGTCACTAGTGTGTTCCTTATGTGTTCTGCGTCCTCAGGGCAGTAAGTAGCTGTTGTTAATGTTGTTATATGTTGTTGTTGTGTTGTTGTTGTTGTTGTTAATGTTGTTGTTGTTGTTGTTGTCTCTCTGTCAGATGAAGATGTCCATAAGTGTTGTTGTTGTTAATGTTGTTGTTGTTGTTGTGTTGTTGTTAATGTTGTTGTGTTGTTGTCTCTCTGTCAGATGAAGATGTCCATAAGTGCGGTCGTTGCCTGTCTGAGTTCTCCACCCTGGAGGCGTTCATCCAGCACAAGATGCGCCAGAACTGCCAGCGGCCCCAGGACACGCCCCTGCTGGTCCAGATGCCCCAGGACCACCTGCCTGAGGTAAGGGGGGGGGGGGGCTGGAGGGGTAGACCAGAGGTAGGGGGGGGGGGGGGGGGGTGGACGTTCTAGAGTGCCAGGGGTGTAAAGGTGTGTGTGTGTCAGGATGGTTGGGATTAACGGTGTGTGTGTGTGTGTGTGTGT
>NC_137675.1:89667593-89707593 GCF_963989245.1 Nansenia antarctica | reverse complement strand
ATGACCTCCACGTGACCTCCACATGACCTCCACATGACCTCCAGCTGTAGAACATAAAACACTCTGAAGAAGTGGAGGTGTGTGTGCATAACCGTTTTAGGTAACTTCCGCACACACTACAAATAGCGTCCTACTCGCGTAACAGTGAGGTCAAATAGCATATGGTTTCCACCCAGACAATCAGCGAAGATCCCTCTTTGTCAGCATTCGCGCCATCGTGGCATTTGACCAATCAGCAGAGGCCTGGGACATCTCTAACTTTCTCTTTTCTCTGAAGTCGGAAAAATGGATATTTCGGCTCCGTTCGCTTCACTAATAACGTGAAACTTCGAAAGTAACCATGGTAAGTTGACAAAACTCACACATTCTATGTTTGAATAGTTGTGCTAAATTATGACGTGTGTTGTTTGCGGAGGACATAGTGAAATTAGTGAAATTACGGCATGAAAAAATAAGGCACTATTATTGGTCATTCACCCTAACCATGTAGCACCTAGCGTTAGCATAGAATGTCCGTGTGGTAAACTTGTAAACAACGCGCTCACTCGAAGGGGTCAAAAAGTGAAAGTGGAACTTATTGTGTCAACAATATCTAGTTTTCGTTTTTTTCATAACACCAACTCAAAGTTTTAAAGTACCCGCTCGATATAATAAACAACAGTTTAACGAACACTAAATACTTATCATTTATGGATTGGATTCACTATTCTCGTTTGCCGGAGGCTGGTAGTAGTAAGCCATACCTAGCGCATTTTTCTTTACAAATAAGGCAATATAACTAGGATTATTATTGTTATTATTATTATGTTATAATGTTGCCAAAGGTTTGTAAAACACTATACAGTGTTTCAGTGAGAAGTTTAACCAATTTCTAGAAAATGTAATGCTATAAATAGTGAATGACATTCTATTTGATCTATTTTGTCAGTTTTATGACCTTATAACAGTTGTTTTATGTTTTATTGTTTAATTTTTAGCACATGGGGATTTCTACCAAAATGTTTTATGGCAAGAGGAGGGAGAATGTTGTTGTGCCAGCCCACCCTGCCATCAGTGATAAAGAGGACGAGGAGGAAGATGTAGATGTGGCAGACCCTGACTTTGTTCTGCCCACCCACAACCATGACCTTCCAGGCCCAAGTGACACGGGCCTTGGAAGAGCCAAGAGGAAGCGCATGCAGCCTGCAGTGGAGGTGTTCCAGGTCGAGGACAATGATGACGATGACGACGATGATGACGAGCAGCCAGCACCACAAGCCAAGAGGCCCACCAAACCCAGGAAGTCAGCAGCCAGGCCAACCACCTGGCACAAAGTTGACCTGGACAACGCAGCCCTGCCTGAATACCAGCACTACCCCCCAGACCACATTGCAACCCCTTTTCAATACTTCACGAGGTACTTTAGCCCTGAAGTCATTAGGCATATCACATACCAAACCAACCTGTACACCTCTCAAAAGGATATCAACACCACCTTCACCACCAATGAGGATGAAATAATGACCTTTCTGGCCATCCTCATTTATATGGGGATTGCTGAGCTCTCAGCTGTGGAAGATTACTGGGCCAAGATTGAGATTGAGATTGAGATTGAGATAACGTTTATTGCCACTATGCATTACACATATAGGAATTTGCTTCGTCACCACAGCAAGTGCGTTTATACTTTTTTCACATATCAAAAAACAGGACACCACAACAACAACACAGGACAGACAACAGTGCATTGGATAGTGCGGTATAAAGTAAAGTGCAGTGCAGAGTTTTTTTTACAGTGAGTCCAGTTCAGTCCTGGGCAGACTTGGGGGCGGGGGGGGGGGGGAAGCCAGAGTCATTTAACAGCCTGGCGGCTGAGGGGTAGAAGCTGAGCCTGTGGCGGGCCTTCAGTGCCTTAGGCAGCCGCAACCTTCTTCCAGAGGGAAGCAGGGTGAGGAGGCCGTGGCCGGGGTGGAAGGGGTCTGCCATGATCTTCCTTGCCCTCCTCAGAGCCCTGGTGTCATGCAGGGAGTTGAGGGAGGGCAAGGGACAGCCGATCACCCTCTCTGCTGAACGTAGCACCCGCTGCAACTTGGCCTTGTCCTTGGTCGTTGCAGCAGGGAACCAGGTGATGATGGAGTGGGTGAGGATGGACTCTATGATGGCCGTGTAGAACTGGACCATCATGGACCTCGGCAGCCTGAGTTTCCTCAGCTGCCGGAGGAAGAACATCCTCTTCTGGGCCTTCTTTGTGAGGGCCTCGGTGTTCTGCTCCCAATTTAGGTCCCGGGAGATGGTCATGCCTAGAAAGCGGCATTACAGTAGATTACAGTAACATGTAATTTGTTATTTTGTAATATGCTCCCAGTGTGGGAAATGTATATAATACATTTGGTTATTTGCTAAGCCAATGATAGCTGGGTCAGGTGACAAGGTTAGGGTGAAGGGAAAGGGGGAGGAGAGAGAGAGAAGAGAGTTATATTCTCATGTTCTAATGTTTTCACCAAACTCTGTCACATTTGGTATCACTATTACTGCCATGCAGCTGTTTTAGCTATTATGCCATTTCTGCACTAGAATAATTAAGACCCATCAACTAATTAGACCCATCAACAAGTGGATGCAGTGGTATAAAGGGTTCAAACAACATCCTGTGTAAAATCTGACTGTTGGTTGAAGCACTTCTACTATGTAATATGTTTGTGGTTGCGAATAGTAACCATTGCACTCTGCTGAGGTGATTGTATAAGGTGTATGTGATACACACACACACACTAATTTCATTGCACTATTCATACAAGTATATATTCATGTACTTCTACTATGTAATATGTTTGTGGTTGTGAATAGTAACCATTGCACTCTGCTCTGAGGTGTTTGTATAAGGTGTATATGTGATACACTCATGTTCTAATGCTCTAAAATACATATTCCTTTCACCTTATATGTGTTTTTCTTGTATTTCTTATATATACACTTCTTGGATTTTTTTTACCACGAACGGGCAAGGAACCATATATGGTAACTTCACTGACCTTGATTTTGACAAAGATTATTATATATATTTTTTTTAATGTCACTAAAGTAAAAATGTCTTATGTCCCCCAATAACACTCTAGGGTTGAAATGTAGAATTTCAAAGTATTTCAATGAGTGCCCTATAAAGGGTTAACAGGAGGTGTGTTGTTGTAGGAGTGACTCTGAGGTGTGTTGTTGTTGTTGTTGTTGTAAGAGTGACTCTGAGGTGTGATGTTGTTGTTGTTGTAAGAGTGACTCTGAGGTGTGATGTTGTTGTTGTAGGAGTGACTCTGAGGTGTGATGTTGTTGTTGTTGTTGTTGTAAGAGTGACTCTGAGGTGTGATGTTGTTGTTGTTGTTGTTGTAGGAGTGACTCTGAGGTGTGATGTTGTTGTTGTTGTTGTTGTAAGAGTGACTCTGAGGTGTGATGTTGTTGTTGTTGTAGGAGTGACTCTGAGGTGTGATGTTGTTGTTGTTGTAAGAGTGACTCTGAGGTGTGATGTTGTTGTTGTTGTTGTAGGAGTGACTCTGAGGTGTGTTGTTGTTGTTGTTGTAAGAGTGACTCTGAGGTGTGATGTTGTTGTTGTTGTAAGAGTGACTCTGAGGTGTGATGTTGTTGTTGTAAGAGTGACTCTGAGGTGTGATGTTGTTGTTGTTGTAGGAGTGACTCTGAGGTGTGATGTTGTTGTTGTTGTAGGAGTGACTCTGAGGTGTGATGTTGTTGTTGTTGTTGTTGTAAGAGTGACTCTGAGGTGTGATGTTGTTGTTGTTGTTGTTGTAGGAGTGACTCTGAGGTGTGATGTTGTTGTTGTTGTTGTAAGAGTGACTCTGAGGTGTGATGTTGTTGTTGTTGTAGGAGTGACTCTGAGGTGTGATGTTGTTGTTGTTGTAAGAGTGACTCTGAGGTGTGATGTTGTTGTTGTTGTTGTAGGAGTGACTCTGAGGTGTGATGTTGTTGTTGTTGTTGTAGGAGTGACTCTGAGGTGTGATGTTGTTGTTGTTGTTGTAGGAGTGACTCTGAGGTGTGATGTTGTTGTTGTTGTTGTAGGAGTGACTCTGAGGTGTGATGTTGTTGTTGTTGTTGTAGGAGTGACTCTGAGGTGTGATGTTGTTGTTGTTGTAGGAGTGACTCTGAGGTGTGATGTTGTTGTTGTTGTTGTTGTAGGAGTGACTCTGAGGTGTGATGTTGTTGTTGTTGTTGTTGTAGGAGTGACTCTGAGGTGTGATGTTGTTGTTGTTGTTGTTGTAGGAGTGACTCTGAGGTGTGATGTTGTTGTTGTTGTAGGAGTGACTCTGAGGTGTGATGTTGTTGTTGTTGTAGGAGTGACTCTGAGGTGTGATGTTGTTGTTGTTGTTGTAGGAGTGACTCTGAGGTGTGATGTTGTTGTTGTAGGAGTGACTCTGAGGTGTGATGTTGTTGTTGTAGGAGTGACTCTGAGGTGTGATGTTGTTGTTGTTGTTGTAGGAGTGACTCTGAGGTGTGATGTTGTTGTTGTTGTTGTAGGAGTGACTCTGAGGTGTGATGTTGTTGTTGTTGTTGTAGGAGTGACTCTGAGGTGTGATGTTGTTGTTGTTGTTGTTGTAGGAGTGACTCTGAGGTGTGATGTTGTTGTTGTTGTTGTTGTTGTAGGAGTGACTCTGAGGTGTGATGTTGTTGTTGTTGTTGTTGTAGGAGTGACTCTGAGGTGTGATGTTGTTGTTGTTGTTGTTGTTGTAAGAGTGACTCTGAGGTGTGATGTTGTTGATGTTGTTGTTGTTGTAGGAGTGACTCTGAGGTGTGATGTTGTTGTTGTTGTTGTTGTAGGAGTGACTCTGAGGTGTGATGTTGTTGTTGTTGTTGTTGTAGGAGTGACTCTGAGGTGTGATGTTGTTGTTGTTGTTGTAGGAGTGACTCTGAGGTGTGATGTTGTTGTTGTTGTTGTTGTAGGAGTGACTCTGAGGTGTGTTGTTGTTGTTGTCGTAGGAGTGACTCTGAGGTGTGATGTTGTTGTTGTTGTTGTTGTCGTAAGAGTGACTCTGAGGTGTGATGTTGTTGTTGTTGTTGTAGGAGTGACTCTGAGGTGTGATGTTGTTGTTGTTGTTGTTGTTGTAGGCGTGGACTCCGAGGCCGAGGCCTCCTCATTGGCTGAGCAGCAGGAGGTGGAGGAGGCGCAGGCTGCGGTGGTCAGCGTGGTGGAGGAGGCGCAGGAGGTCATCCACGAGGTCACCTTCCACCTGGAGGGACAGGACCAGCAGGTGTGTGTGTGTGTGTGTGTGTGTGTATCTCTTCTTCATACTGTGTGTCTGTTGTTACTCCTGACCCTCCTCCTCCCCTCCTCCCCTACCCCTCTCCTACCCCTCCCCTCCCCCCCCTCTCTCCCAGGTGGTGTTAGAGGGTGGGGGGGAGTCCCAGGGGGGAGGGGGGAGGGGGGAGGTAGACAACCTGATCTGCCAGGCCATCATCAACTCTGGCATCACCCTGGAGACAGTGGCCCTGGAGACCGTTGCCCTGGAGACGGTGGCGGTGGTGGAGGAGGTGCAGGAGGAGGAGCAGGAGGAGCAGGAGCAGGAGGAGGAGCAGGAGGAGGAGGAGGAGGGGGAGGAGCCTAAGGAGGAGGAGGTGTACCAGGTGACGGATGCGGAGGGCTGCAGGGTGACGGAGATCCAGGTGATGGAGGAGTGTGTGGAGATGGAGGCCGAGGCGGAGGAGGCTGTGGTGAGTGAGGGGGGGTGGGGAGGGGGGAGGCTGTGGGGAGTGAGGGGGGGAGGCTGTGGGGAGTGAGGGAGGGGGGGGGGTTAGGGTGGGGGGGAGGAGGGGGGAGGCTGTGGTGAGTGAGAGGGTGTGGGGGAGGAGGGTTATGGCGGAAGATAGAGAGATAGAGAGAGAGAAGATAGAGAGTGAAGATACAGTATATCTCAAAAGTGAGTACACCCTTTAGATTTTTGCAAATATTCTGTCATATCCTTTCAGGGGATAACACTATCTTAATGAAACTTTGATATAACTTAAAGTAGTCAGTGTGCTGCTTGAATAACAGTATAGATTTATTGTCCATTGAAAATTACTCAGTACACAGCTGTTAATGTCTAAACAGCTGGCAACAAAAGTGAGTACACCCCATAGTGAACATGTCTAAATTGTGCCCAAAGTGTCAATATTTTGTGTGACCACCATTGTTATCTAGCACTGCTTTAACCCTCCTGGGCATGGAATTCACCAGAGCTGCACAGGTTGCTTCTGGAATCTTCTTCCACTCCTCCATGACGACATCACGGAGCCCACGGATGTTGGACACCTTGCACTCCTCCACCTTCCTCTTGAGGATGCCCCACATGTGCTCAATTGGGTTTAGGTCTGGAGACATACTTGGCCAGTCCATCACCTTAACCTTCAGCTTCTTCAGCAAGGCCGTTGTCATCTTGGAGGTGTGTTTAGGGTCATTATCATGTTGGAAAACTGCCCTAAAAAACGGCCCAGTTTCCGAAGAGAGGGGATCATGCTCTGCTGCAGGATGTCACAGTATATATTGGAATTCATGTGTCCCTCAATGAAATGCAGCTCCCCAGTGCCGGCAGCACACTCATGCAGCCCCAGACCATGATGCTGCCACCACCATGCTTGACTGTAGGCAAAACACATTTGTCTTGGTACTCCTCACCAGGGTGCCGCCACACACGCCGGACACCATCTGACCCAAACAGGTTTATTTTGGTCTCATCAGACCACAGGACATGGTTCCAGTAACTCATGTTCTTGGATTCATTGTCTTCAGCAAACTGTTTGTGGGCTTTCTTATGCATCGGTTTCAGAAGAGGCTTCTGTCTGGGGCGACGGCCATACAAACCGATTTGATGCAGTGTGCGGCGTATGGTCTGGGCACTGACAGGCTGACATCCCACTTCTGCAACCTCTGCAGCAATGCTGGAAGCACTCGCACGTCTATTTTTGGAAACCAACCTCTGGATATGACGCTGAGCACGTGGACTCAACTTCTTTGGTCGACCCTGGTGAGGCCTGTTCCGAGTGGAACCTGTCCTGGAAAACCGCTGTATGATCTTAGCCACTGTGCTGCAACTCATGTTCAGGGTGTTGGCAATCTTCTTATAGCCAAGGCCATCTTTGTGAAGCGCAATAATCCTTTTTTTCAGCCGCTCAGAGAGTTCCTTGCTATGAGGTGCCATGTTGTCCAGCATTCAGAGAGAATTGTGCCCAAAACACCAAATTTAACAACCCTATTTATCATTTACACCTGAATCCTTGTAACACTAACGAGTCACATGACACCAGGGCGGGAAAACAACATCATTGGGCACAATTAGGACATGTTCACTATGGGGTGTACTCACTTTTGTTGCCAGCTGTTTAGACATTAACAGCTGTGTACTGAGTAATTTTCAAAGGACAATAAATCTATACTGTTATTCAAGCAGCACACTGACTACTTTAAGTTATATCAAAGTTTCAGTAGGATAATGTTATCCCCTGAAAGGATATAACTGAATATTTGCAAAAATCTAAAGGGTGTACTCACTTTTGAGATATACTGTAGAGAGATAGAGAGTGGAGATAGAGAGATAGGGAGTGACTAAGCCCCTCCCCCCAGCAGGAGATCCAGGTGATGGAGGAGTGTGTGGAGATGGAGGCCGAGGCGGAGGAGGCTGTGGTGAGTGAGGGGGGGGGGGGTTAGGGGAGGAGGGGGAGGCTGTGGTGAGTGAGTGAGGGGGGGGGTTAGGGTGGGGGGGAGGAGGGGGGAGGCTGTGGTGAGTGAGGGGGGGGGGGGTTAGGGTGGGGGGGAGGAGGGGGGAGGCTGTGGTGAGTGAGGGGGGGGGGTTAGGGTGGGGAGGGGGGAGGAGGGTTATGGCGGAAGATAGAGAGTGGAGATAGAGAGATAGGGAGTGACTAAGCCCCTCCCCCAGCAGGAAGCCCCTCCCCCAGCAGGAAGCCCCTCCCCCCAGCGTGTGTCAGGACAGAGCAGGGTGGTGAACCAGCAGCGTGTGTCAGGACAGAGCAGGGTGGTGAACCAGCAGCGTGTGTCAGGACAGAGCAGGGTGGTGAACCAGCAGCGTGTGTCAGGACAGAGCAGGGTGGTGAACCAGCAGCGTGTGTCAGGACAGAGCAGGGTGGTGAACCAGCAGCGTGTGTCAGGACAGAGCAGGGTGGTGAACCAGCAGCGTGTGTCAGGACAGAGCAGGGTGGTGAACCAGCAGCGTGTGTCAGGACAGAGCAGGGTGGTGAACCAGCAGCGTGTGTCAGGACAGAGCAGGGTGGTGAACCAGCAGCGTGTGTCAGGACAGAGCAGGGTGGTGAACCAGCAGCGTGTGTCAGGACAGAGCAGGGTGGTGAACCAGCAGCGTGTGTCAGGACAGAGCAGGGTGGTGAACCAGCAGCGTGTGTCAGGACAGAGCAGGGTGGTGAACCAGCAGCGTGTGTCAGGACAGAGCAGGGTGGTGAACCAGCAGCGTGTGTCAGGACAGAGCAGGGTGGTGAACCAGCAGCGTGTGTCAGGACAGAGCAGGGTGGTGAACCAGCAGCGTGTGTCAGGACAGAGCAGGGAGGTGAACCAGCAGTGTGTGTCAGGACAGAGCAGGGTGGTGGACCAGCAGCGTGTGTCAGGACAGAGCAGGGTGGTGAACCAGCAGCGTGTGTCAGGACAGAGCAGGGTGGTGGACCAGCAGCGTGTGTCAGGACAGAGCAGGGTGGTGAACCAGCAGCGTGTGTCAGGACAGAGCAGGGTGGTGAACCAGCAGCGTGTGTCAGGACAGAGCAGGGTGGTGAACCAGCAGCGTGTGTCAGGACAGAGCAGGGAGGTGAACCAGCAGCGTGTGTCAGGACAGAGCAGGGTGGTGGACCAGCAGCGTGTGTCAGGACAGAGCAGGGTGGTGAACCAGCAGCGTGTGTCAGGACAGAGCAGGGTGGTGAACCAGCAGCGTGTGTCAGGACAGAGCAGGGTGGTGAACCAGCAGCGTGTGTCAGGACAGAGCAGGGTGGTGAACCAGCAGCGTGACTGACAGGAGAGGTTCACCTCAGTTTAGCTTCTCATATGAATATTAATATCTGTGTTTGGGTGTAAGGAAGGAAATGAACCCAGACTCCGGTGATTAGCTCACTAAATATAGACTCATCCCTTTTAACAGGAGATTAATACAGATTAGCATATTCATTCATACAGATTAGCATATTCATTCATACAGATTAGCATATTCATTCATACAGATGAGCAGTAATCTGAATATTCTAGTTCCTGGTGTTTGCGTGTTCAGACACAGTGTCCTCTGCGGTTCAGTGTGTTGTTTTTTCGTGTGTTTTTTTGTAATGAAGATGTTTGCTAGATGTGGGTACTAGTATACATTATGTACTTTCTACTGTGTGTGTGTGTGTGTGTGTGTGTAGGATGTGTGTGACAGCCAGGAGGCAGCTCCCAGGATGCACCAGTGTCCTCACTGCACACGCAGCTTCAAGAAGCTCAACTACCTTCGCTTCCATGTCAAAGGTCACCTGGGTGAGTCTGACCCCTGACCCATGACCCTGCCTAACCCTGACCCTGCCTAACCCTGACCATGACCCTGCCTAACCCTGACCATGACCCTGCCTAACCCTGACCCTGACCATGACCCTGCCTGACCCTGCCTAACCCTGACCCTGCCTAACCCTGACCCTGACCATGACCCTAACCCTGACCCTGCCTAACCCTGACCCTGACCATGACCCTAACCCTGACCCTGTCTAACCCTGACCATGACCCTAACCCTAACCCTGACCCTGACCCTGACCATGACCCTGACCCTGACCATGACCCTAACCCTGACCCTGACCCTGACCATGACCCTGCCTAACCCTGACCCTGACCATGACCCTGCCTGACCCTGCCTAACCCTGACCCTGCCTAACCCTGACCCTGACCATGACCCTAACCCTGACCCTGCCTAACCCTGACCCTGACCATGACCCTAACCCTGACCCTGTCTAACCCTGACCATGACCCTAACCCTAACCCTGACCCTGACCCTGACCATGACCCTGACCCTGACCATGACCCTAACCCTGACCCTGCCTAACCCTGACCCTGACCATGACCCTAACCCTGACCCTGACCATGACCCTGCCTAACCCTGACCATGACCCTGCCTAACCCTGACCATGACCCTGCCTAACCCTGACCATGACCCTGCCTAACCCTGACCATGACCCTGCCTAACCCTGACCATGACCCTGCCTAACCCTGACCCTGACCCTAATGCTGCCTAACCCTGCCTAAACCCTGCCTAACCCTGGGGTCTAACTGGGGTCTATTTGACCCCCCCCCATGCAGGCTACAAGCCCTTCAGGTGTGTGATGTGTCAGAAGGACTTCCTGACGGGCTACCTGCTGAAGAAGCACATGGAGGTGCACCTGAGCGAGCGCAGGTACAAGTGCGGAGAGTGCGGCAAGCTGTACAAGACCATCGGACACGTGCGCGAGCACATGCGCGCTCACTCCGACGAACGGCCCTTCCAGTGTGACAGCTGTGACAAGGGCTACAAGACCAAGGTGGGTCACCAGACCAGACACACTGGCCCGACACTCTAGTCTAGAAGGTTGAACCAGAACACTGTAGAAGGTTGAACCAGAACACTCTAGAAGGTTGAACCAGAACACTCTAGAAGGTTGAACCAGAACACTCTAGAAGGTTGAACCAGAACACTCTAGAAGGCTGAACCAGAACACTGTAGAAGGTTGAACCAGAACACTCTAGAAGGCTGAACCAGAACACTCTAGAAGGCTGAACCAGAACACTGTAGAAGGTTGAACCAGAACACTGTAGAAGGTTGAACCAGAACACTCTAGAAGGTTGAACCAGAACACTGTAGAAGGTTGAACCAGAACACTCTAGAAGGCTGAACCAGAACACTGTAGAAGGTTGAACCAGAACACTCTAGAAGGCTGAACCAGAACACTGTAGAAGGTTGAACCAGAACACTGTAGAAGGTTGAACCAGAACACTGTAGAAGGTTAAACCAGAACACTGTAGAAGGTTGAACCAGAACACTCTAGAAGGTTGAACCAGAACACTCTAGAAATGTTGAACCAGAACACTCTAGAATGATGGTGATTTTGATCATGATGATGGTGGGTCACAAGGTGGCACCAGAATACCTTCTGCTAGCATATCAGCCCAATTCGGGTGTTGTTAAGTCGTGACCTGTTTCCGGGTCCAACGTTGGCTGAGGCGCTCTCTCTCTTCGAAATGCCTCAGTAATAATAATAATTCATTATATTTGTATAGCGCTTTTCCGAGGCTCAAAGACGCTGACAAATATGGGAAAAACGTGAAAGTGCTGCTGTGTCCCTTGTTGTATGAATAGATCCCAGTCTAAAAAAAACGATTGAACTGTCATTCTACCGCTGTAGTACACTGGTACTCTGGTGCTTTAGTACACTGGTACTCTGGTGCAGGGAATTTCTGGTTTGGACCCGGAAATTGCTAAACGTCACGTTTGACGTCAGACGTAACAACCGAATAGAGCTCTCAGGTCTTCTGCTAGCATATCAGCCCAATAGAGCTCTCAAGTCTTCTGCTAGCATATCAGCCCAATAGACCTCTCATGTCTTTTGCTAGCATATCAGCCCAATAGAGCTCTCAGGTCTTTTGCTAGCATATCAGCCCAATAGAGCTCTCAGGTCTTCTGCTAGCATATCAGCCCAATAGAGCTCTCAGGTCTCCTGCTAGCATATCAGCCCAATAGAGCTCTCAGGTCTCCTGCTAGCATATCAGCCCAATAGAGCTCTCAGGTCTTCTGACGCTGGTTTTCTCTGTGTACCACATGTACAAAAGAAGAGATTTGGTGAGGCTGCATTCTCATTTTATGCTCCAGATTGTGTCTCACTGCCAGTTTACATTAGGGATGCAACCTCAGCACTTATGTTCAAGTCAAGACTAAAAACCCATCTTTTAAATATTGCCTTTAAATGACTAAATAATTACTGGTTGGTTACTGGTGATGATGATGATGATGATGATAGTGATGATGATGGTTACTGGTGATGATGATGGTTACTGGTGATGATGATGGTTACTGGTGATGATGGAGGGTTACTGGTGATGATGATGGTTACTGGTGATGATGATGATGGTGATGATGATGATGGTGATGATGGTGATGATGATGGTTACTGGTGATGATGGAGGGTTACTGGTGATGATGATGGTTACTGGTGATGATGATGATGGTGATGATGATGGTTACTGGTGATGATGATGATGATGGTGATGATGATGATGATGATGATGGTGATGATGATGATGATGATGATGGTGATGATGATGATGGTGATGATGGTGATGATGATGATGGTGATGATGATGGTTACTGGTGATGATGATGGTTACTGGTGATGATGATGATGGTGATGATGATGGTGATGATGATGATGATGATGATGATGGTGATGATGGAGGGTTACTGGTGATGATGGAAGGTTACTGGTGATGATGGAGGGTTACTGGTGATGATGGAGGGTTACTGGTGATGATGATGATGATGATGGTGATGATGGAGGGTTACTGGTGATGATGGAGGGTTACTGGTGATGATGGAGGGTTACTGGTGATGATGATGATGATGATGGTGATGATGGAGGGTTACTGGTGATGATGGTGGGTTACTGGTGATGATGGTGGGTTACTGGTGATGATGGTGGGTTGGGTAGTTTAACCAGGTGAGGCTGAAGACATACAGATACAGATTAATGAACAACACCCTTAATGCCTTTTTCTCCTTTCCTCCTCTCCTCCTCCCAGAATGCCTTGCAGGTGCACCAGAGGACCCACGCCCAGGAGAAGCCGTACGTGTGCCAGTTCTGCGGCCGGGGGTTCAGGGAGAAGGGCTCCCTGGTCAGGCACACCCGCCACCACACCGGGGAGAAGCCCTTCAAATGCCTCAGGTGTGGGCGGGGCTTCGCCGAGCACGGGACACTCAACCGCCACCTGCGGGCCAAAGGTACGGGCCAAAGGGTGTGTGTGTGTGTGTGTGTGGGGGGGGGTGGGGGGGGTTGGGGGGTGGTGTGTGTGTGTGTGAGGGGTGTGTGTGTGTGTGTGTGTGGCAGGGGGGGGAGTTGGGGTGTGTGTGTGTGGGGTGGGGGGGGTTGGGGGGTGGGGTGTGTGTGTGTGTCAGGGGGGTGTGTGTGTGTGTGTGTGGCGGGGGGGGAGTTGGGGGATGGTGTGTGTGTGTGTGTGAGGGGGGTGGGGGTGGGTGTGAGGGGGGTTGTGGGGGGGGTGTGTTTGTGTGTGGGGGGGGGTGTGTGTGAGGGGGGGGTTGTGGGGGGTGTGTGTGTGAGGGGGGTTGTGGGGGGGTATATTTGTGTGTGTGGGGTGGGGGGGGGGGTTGGGGGGTAGAAGGTTGGGGGGTGGTGTGTGTGAGGGGTGTGTGTGTGTGTGTGTGTGGCGGGGGGGAGTTGGGGGGTGGTGTGTGTGTGAGGGGGGTGGGGGTGGTGTGTGTCTGAGGGGGGTTGTGGGTGGGTGTGTGTGTGAGGGGGGTTGTGGGGGGTGTGTGTGTGTGGCGGGGGGGGAGTTGGGGGGTGGTGTGTGTGTGGGGGTGGCGGGGTGGGGGTGGGTGTGTGTGTGAGGGGGGTTGTGGGGTGTGTGTGTGTGTGTGGGGGGGGCCACCTCCGGGCCAAAGGTCAGCAGGAAGGGGGAGGAGAATGTGTGAGGTTGAAGAGGATGTTGCTCATTAGATGGTATAGGGTTAGGATTAGGGTTAGGGTATTCTCCTGATCTGTTTAAGTGCAGGCCGTCTCTCTTGAATAGGTCTCTCTGCCTCCAGAATGTTCCAGTGGTCAATAAACCTCAGCCCTTTAAGTTTGCACGCACCAGAGAGACAGGTGTTCAGGCTTAGGAGCCCATGAACTCAAGGTTACCTCTGTCAACAGTGGGCAGCGGTCCACAGATGAATGCAGGGTATCTGCGGTGTCTTGAAAAGTATTAAAAGTAGAATTTTGGGAAAATCAAGACCCTTAATAAGTATTAAAAAGTCTTATCACGATTTTATGAGGTCTTGAATTTGTAGGTATTTTTCTGAATTAGACTCTGTCCAAAGAGTTTGAGTCCTAAAAACTTTTAGTAAAAGTTTGTGAATTTATTAGTTTTATTAAAAAACAAAGATGAACCGGAAATTGTGTTGTATGATAGTGGTCTAGTCTGTTGCAAACTAAATCTGTTAAAGGTGTCACTGATGTAAACGGTTACAGCTCGAAGTGGCGGTGAGGTCTGGAAAAATATTGACACAGTCTTTAAAAAGTCTTAGAAAGGCGTTGAAATTAACCTCAAGATTCCTGTATATACCCTGGAATGTCTCAATCCTAAGCTTGTCAAGTCTGTTGAAAAGTTCCATAAAGTCACGTCTCAAGTCCAAACTTCGGCAAAAGGTGGGCTTTCTTTACCGTAATCGGTCTAGCTTCCCCTTGCTTTGTAGGAAGAGAGTTGTCGAGGCGGTATTCCTGTCCGTATTAGATTACGGTGATGTTATCTATAGGCATGCAGCTTCATCTACCGTATTTTCCGGACTATAAGTCGCGGTTTTTTTCATACTTTGGCTGGTCCTGCGACTTATAGTCAGGTGCGACTTATATATCAATAATTCATAATCTCTGACTGACATGAACTGACATACGGTAATCTCTGACTGACATTAACCAAGGAGTAAATCCGCTAGCGCCTCATACACGATAGAATAGCCATTATACTTGACAATGTGGACATTAAACACGACAATGTGGACATTAAACATGATGTTATGGACCTTATACACAATGTTATGGACGTTAGAAACGATATTAAAGTCATTTATTCCTTCCAGAGGCTGTTTAACGTTGCAATGTTGTACCCGCGAGTAGCATTTTGCTACTTCCGGTAGCGCTTCATACGCGATAGAATAGCCATTATACTCGACAATGTGGACATTAAACACGACAATGTGGACATTAAACATGATGTTATGAACCTTATACACAATGTTATGGACGTTAGAAACGATATTAAAGTCATTTATTCCTTCCAGAGGCTGTTTAACGTTGCAATGTTGTACCCGCGAGTAGCATTTTGCTACTTCCGGTAGCGCTTCATACGCGATAGAATAGCCATTATACTCGACAATGTGGACATTAAACACGACAATGTGGACATTAAACATGATGTTATGGACCTTATACACAATGTTATGGACGTTAGAAACGATATTAAAGTCATTTATTCCTTCCAGAGGCTGTTTAACGTTGCAATGTTGTACCCGCGAGTAGCATTTTGCTACTTCCGGTAGCGCTTCATACGCGATAGAATAGCCATTTCCCCGCTGATTCCGCCAAGCCCGTTCCCTTGAACCATGCGACTTATAGTCCAGTGCGACTTATATGTGGTTTTTTCCTCTTCGTGGCCCATTTTTGGCCTGCTGCGACTTATACTCGGGTGCGACTTATAGTCCGGAAAATACGGTACATTGAAACAATTGGACTCAGTTTATCACTCAGCTCTAAGGTTTATTACCGGGGACAGTTATGACACTCACCACTGCATACTTTATGACAAGGTTGGCTGGCCCTCTCTTTCTCTGAGGCGCAGTTACCACTGGAACTTGTTCGTTTTCAAGGCCATCTGTGGCAAGCTTCCTCCTTATATCTCATCTTTATTGGACTGGAGTCTTGGTACTTATGTGACCAGATCTAATAGTTGGCTTTCTTTTCGGGTTCCGTATGCGCGTTCAGACCTGGGTAAAACAGCCTTTTTTATTGATGCCCCTAATACATGGAACACTCTGCAGCAAACTCCGGTTGGAGGTCCTCCCCTCTGCCTCTACCTTTAAACTCCTGGTGCAAAAACTGTATTCTAATAATTGCAATTGTTTTTAGTTTTTTCTTTTTTTCCTTTAATCCTGTCTTGCTCACTATTCTATTGTACACTCGACGTCACTGTAAATGAGGGTGACCTCAGTGCCTAGCGAGTTTTAAATAAAGGTTTGAAATGAAATGAAATGAAAGTCTACTGAGCCCATTGTAGGTGAATCGGTTTGTCCCACCTGTAATGTGTGTGTGTGTGTGTGTGTGTGTGTGTGTGTGTGTGTGTGTGTGGCAGGGGGCTGCTTCATGGGGCAGAAGGAGGAGGGGGGGGCGGGGGACCAGGTGATGATGTCAGAGGACCAGGCGTCAGCGGTCGCCCTGGCAACGCAGGCCCTCCTCCCTGACGACCCCCAGGACCCCCAGGACCCCCACGCCGTGCTGGTGGAGTTCTCCTCTGTGGTGGCGGAGACCCAGGAGTACATCATAGGGGTGAGACACACACACACACACACATACACACACACACACATACACACACTCGCATACACACACACACACACACACACACACATACACACACACACACACACACACACACACACACACAGACACAGACACACACACACACACACACAGACACAGACACACAGACACACACACACACACACACACACACATATATATACACACATACACACACACACACACACACATATATATATACACACAATATAGGACCTCTCCTCTATTCTATATTTACAAATGGTCTCCCATCAGTATCAGGGTGTGTTCTCACTAGAACATTTGCTTCACTTGGAAACGGAGTTTAGGATACAATTTGCTTTGCTCTGCGTCGTTTGTAGCTGTGAGAAGAACGCGCATTCGAAGTCTGACCAATCAACTACCACGTCTGTTGCTTCGATTGCGTATGTTACTTCGTTTACATGAAGGGCTGTGAGAACGCAAATCAGAGAAATAATTTATGCAACAATGTTGCGAACTCATCCACTTGCTCCGGGTCTCGATTCAGACTTTCATGTGAGAACACGACCTTAGATAAAACAAGAGTAGTTATGTATGCTGATGATTCCACTAAGTACAGAGCAGCATTAACATATCAACAGCTAACTGAGGCACTGAGCACTGAACTCAGAGCAGTGGCTGAGTGGGTTAGTAACAACAAACTAGCGCTGAATATCTCTACAACTAAATGTCTGGTGTTTGGGTCTAGACATGCTGGTCACTAAGCCTCAACTATGATCACTTGGTGGAAAGCCCGTAGAACAAGTGAAAAAGACCAAGCTACTTGGCATTGTGCTGGATGCTAAACTTACATGGACTGAACATATTGATCATATTACAACTAAAATGGGTAAGAGCATTGCCGTAACTTCAAACACTCTGAACCAAGTGATTCAAGCTTTAGTTTTGTCACCTTGAGTTCTGTCCAGTCATCTGGTCATCTACTGCTCAGAAAGATCTGAGGAAACTCAAAGCTGCTACATCTGCTCTCCACCGCTCAATGCCACAAATGTTTTGGAAAAATCTGGCATGATCTTCTTCAGGAATGTAAGAAACCACAGTACTTTTCTTTCAAGAAAACAAGAAAAGAGCAACTTAATACAATGAACAGTAGATGATTTATCTCATTTGTTGATCTGTTGTATTTCATTTATTTATATAAAAAAAAAAAAATGTATTCCTTTCTTTTGTTATTATGATGTATTTATGTATGCAATGTTGACAATTATCTGTATGTATATAATATTGAACAATAATACACACATATGGTTTTGTCTGTCGGACCCCAGGAAGACTAGCTAATGGGGATCCTAATAAACAAACAAACACACACACACTTACACGTACACTCACGTGCACGTACAGTGCTGCTTGAAAGTATGTGAACCCTGTGCAATTTTTACATTTATTTTCCTCCCTCCCTCCCTTCCTCCTCCCCTCCCTCCCTCTCTCCCTCCCTCCCTCCCTCTCTCCCTCCCCCCCTCCCTCCCTCTCTCCCTCCCTCCCTCCCCCCCTCCCTCCCTCCCTCCCTCCCTCTCTCCCTCCCTCCCTCTCTCCCTCCCTCCTTCCCTCCCCCCCCCTCCCTCCCTCCCTCCTTCCCTCCCCCTCCCTCCCTCCCTCCCTCCCCCCCCCTCCCTCCCTCCCCCCCCTCCCTCCCCCCCTCCCTCCCTCTCTCCCTCCTCCCTCCCCCCCTCCCTCCCTCTCTCCCTCCCTCCTTCCCTCCCTCTCTCCCTCCCTCTCTCCCTCCCTCCTTCCCTCCCCCCCCCTCCCTCCCTCCCTCCTTCCCTCCCTCCCTCCCCCCCCCTCCCTCCCTCCCCCCCCCTTCCTCCCTCCCCCCCTCCCTCCCTCCCCCCCCCTCCCTCCCCCCCTCCCCCCCTCCCTCCCTCTCTCCCTCCCTCCTTCCCTCCCTCTCTCCCTCCCTCCCTCCCTCCCTCTCTCCCTCCCTCTCTCCCTCCCTCCCTCTCTCCCTCCCCCCCTCCCTCCCTCCCTCTCTCCCTCCCCCCTCCCTCCCTCCCTCTCTCCCACCCCCCTCCCTCCCTCTCTCCCCCCCCCCCCTCTAGACTCAAGCAGAGGAGGATGTTCAGGGGCAGCAGGTCACGCTCATCCAAGACGGTCAGAACCAGGTGAGGCCTGTCTCTCTCACACACACACACACACACACACACACACACACACACACACACACACACACACACTCACACACAAACTCACACACACACACACACACACACACACACACACACTCTCTCTCACACACTCACACACTCACACACACACACACACACACACACACACTAACACACTCACACACACACACACATACACACACACTAACACACACACACACACACACACACTCTCTCACACACACACACTCTCTCACACACTAACTCACTCACACACACACACTCACACGTTCACACACACACGCGCTCAGTTTTAGTACTACTAGACCTTGGCGCTGGCTTTGAAAGTAGCCATTAGCTATCTTGTGTTTTATTATCTTAGGACTGTGTTTGACTGTTAGCACCTAGGGCTTGCATTTACATTGTGTTGTACCTGTTACAATGACAATAAATATCATTCATTCATTGATTCGGTGGAACACGACGTTCTAATAGATAGACATTCTAATAGATAGACATTCTAATATAGACATTCTGAATAGATAGACATTCTAATAGATAGACATTCTGAATAGATAGACATTCTGAATAGATAGACATTCTGAATAGATAGACATTCTGAATAGATAGACATTCTGAATAGATAGACATTCTAATAGATAGACATTCTGAATAGATAGACATTCTAATAGATAGACATTCTAATAGATAGACATTCTGAATAGATATACATTCTAATAGATAGACATTCTAATAGATAGACATTCTGAATAGATAGACATTCTAATAGATAGACATTCTAATAGATAGACATTCTGAATAGATAGACATTCTGAATAGATAGACATTCTAATAGATAGACATTCTAATAGATAGACTCAAAACCTGGGTAGGACTTTCGGGCACTGCCCTAAACTGGTTTAGATCCTACCTACAGGACAGAAGCTACTCCTCCCACCCTATATTCCCTCAAGGTGCCTAAGGTCAGCTGAGACTAATCAGCTAATCATTCCAAGAGTGAAAACAAAACACAGTGCAGCAGCTTTCAGTCTCACTGCTGCATGCTACTGGAACAAACTTCCTGAAGAAATCAAACAGGCCAAACCCTTAAAATATTTTAATCTAAGCTAAAAACCTTCATGTTTTGCAGCAGCTATGATTAAACACAAACACTTATATCAATGTCTCTTTTATTACTCTTGTCTTATTAAATGTTTTATCTATTTACTTCTTATATTTGCTTTTATTCATTGTAATTTAAATTTTCTTCCTATGCTCCTCTTGCTGTATTTTTAAATAATGTATGTAAAGCACTTTGAATTGCCCCTGTTGTATGAAATGTGCTATACAAATAAACTTGCCTTGCCTACTATGCCTAAGCTATTATGGCAAGTTTGTGGCCGACCAAATTAAAATGACATGTGAGGTTCCCCAAGGATCAATCCTTGGCCCCCTCCTATTGAATCTCTACATGCTTCCATTGGGACACAACATAAAAAAGAACAACATTGCCTACCACAACTATGCGGATGACACTCAAATCTACATAGCCCTCTTACCTAACGACTATAGTCGCATCGACAATCTCTGTAATTACATTGAACAAATAAACGCCTGGACGACACAAAACGTCCTCCAACTAAACAAGGACAAAACAGAGATAATTGTATTCGGTGCACCTGACAAAAGATCGAAAGTCAGTGCAAAACTTGATTCTCTCTCTTCAAACAAAAAAACAGGTGAGAAATCTTGGTGTAATTCTAGACTCCGATCTAAACTTCAACAGCCACATGAACTCGATAACTAAATCAGCCTACTATCACCTGAAAAACATAACAAGAATGAAAGGTTTCATGTCCAAACAAGACCATGAAAAACTCATCCATGCAATTGTTTCGAGTAGACTTGATTATTGTAATGGTCTACTAACAGGTCTATCTAAAGGAGCTGGTCTACTAACAGGCCTATCTAAAGGAGCTGGTCTACTAACAGGCCTATCTAAAGGAGCTGTTCGTAAGCTACAGCTCATCCAAAACGCCGCTGCTAGGGTCCTAACAAAAACAAAGAAGTTTGAACACATTACACCAATCCTGAGATCCCTGCATTGGCTACCAGTCTCTCAGAGAATTGAATTCAAAATCCTCCTAATTACATACAAATCACAAAATGGTCTTGGACCAAAATACATATCAGATCTCCTCCCACCCTATATTCCAGCAAGGCCCCTAAGGTCAGCTGAGAAACAAAACACGGTGCAGCAGCTTTCAGTCACGATGCCGCATGCTCCTCTTGCTGTATTCTTAATGCTGTATGTAAAGCACTTTGAATTGCCCTGTTGTATGAAATGTGCTATACTAATAAACCTGCCGTGCCTTGCCTTGCTAACCCTAATTTCTCCCCCCCCCCCCCCCCCAGATGGGCGACCACATCATGAAGGTGGTGCAGCAGATCGTCAGCCAATCGCGCGGCGGCGTGGGAGGAGGGGGCGGCGGCCACCAGATCATCGTGCGGAACGTGACGTTGGAGGAGGCGGGAGGGGGCGGAGCCTCTGACACCATCACTATAGCAACGCCCGAGAGCCTGACGGAGCAGGTCGCCATGACGCTGGCCTCGGCCATCAGCCACGGAACCCTGCTGACGGAGGGGGCCGACGGCACGGTCACCATGGTGACCACCACGGGCGTGGCGGGGGAGGAGGGGGGGGAGCAGGAAGGGGAGGAGTTTGTCATCACTTCGGCGGAGGAAGTGGAGATCCAGACCGTCATCGTATGAAGGACTTCCTGTACAGAGACAACGTCCTGTTGGACATTTAGGACATTTAGTTTGTTGACACTTGGCGGGTACGAGAGGGAGTGGCTAGCAGAGTACGAGGACTATGAGGAGGAGGAGGAGGAGGAGGAGGAGGAGGAGAAGAAGATAGAGAAGATGGAGAGATCTTCATGTTCTTAACTTCCTAGGAGGACACTGTGTGTACGTGGACAGACCTGTGTCAGGTGACTGTGTCATGTGACCTGTCATGTGACTGTGTTGCTCGAGCCTGGTGTGTTGTGATGATGAAGGACATTAAAGTACTTTAACACTAGAGGCGCGACGTTTTTTTACCTACTAAAGCGCGACGAGGTGTGGAATCACACGACCACTATTCACAATGGGGGAGTGTGTACTGACCCACAAAAATCGCTGGATGGCGATGTCACGCAAGAAGCGTGAACACGCAACAGAAACACACCGCGGGGGAAACCCGATGTCTTTGTTCATTGAGAGAGCAATCAACCCTCCCCCACTGCCCGCAGCGCAGAGCGCATGTCTTATTGAGTCAACACGAGTTGACTCGCTGGAACGAGACAGACTGATACACACCACACCTCTGCCATATCATACATCGGTCCCACATGTATTTATTTACCATCATATTTTTCAATATAAAACGGTATGATATGGCAGATATAGTAGCCTACATTGCAGTCGTCCCGCAGTTCTAGTAGATCGCCGACATCATGTTATTTGATGTAGGCTACACATTTCACGGCAAGAGAATTCCGATTTGTGGCAAACACCCAACAATTGTTCGTTCACTAAACATTATAACATGAACACAGTTATAGCACCAGTTCCTAGCACCTAGTTTCCTAGCACCAGGGGAGCCCCCCCTCCCAATTTTCGTTGTTTGGTACCTGTACTATATCAATGACAAATAAAGACCATTCATTCATTCATTCAAACAATGACAGTTACAGTCTCGCTCAAACTGTAGCGAGATTATGAGACTACTAATTGAGAAAAAGAAAAGAAAATACATGAAAGAAAGGAGAGAAAGAGTACAGAATGATAAATCATTCAGAATGTTATTGGTTTTAATATTTCACAATCTGCCAGTGATGTCAAAAGAGATCTTGGTTATGTAATGTGTAAAGTGGAGAGGAGATTGATCGGGACTGCGGGAGTTTTCATTACTAACGAATGATGGTTGATTATTATTATACAAAAATAATAGTAATAAATATTGCAATATTGTGTTATCATAGTTATGAGCTTCACAAAGTCTGGTTATTTGTCGTGAACTTCACGCCGGCCGTAACATCAGCAGACAATCGACTGCTGTAAGCTTGTAAGCTTTGAAACCTGCTTGGCAGCTTTGAAACCCGCTTGGCTCGCTCATGAATTGGCAGCTATTGTTTGCTGATGGGAAACGATCAATAAGATTACCCTCCCCGTGCATGCATCAAGTGATTGTAACTCACTTTAGAAACTAGTTCTTAGCCTACACGTTTATTTGTCAAATACATGCTCTGCATGTTTCTCTAAAATGCATAAAGTTCCTATGAGCAGAGAAGTGGGGAAATTATTAGAGCAATCTGATATGAAGCTTGAGTCAGCTGAGAACGAACTATGGAACAGATTAAATGCTATATATGGAGAGGAGATTGATTGAGACTGCGGGAGCTTTACTAATGAATGAAAGTTGATTATCATTATGAAAAAAGAATAGTAATAAATATTGCAATATTGTGTTATCATAGTTATGAGCTTCACAAAGTCTGTTTATTTGTCGTGAACTTCACGCCGGCCCTAACATCAGCAGACAATCGACTGCTGTAAGCTTGTAAGCTTTGAAACCTGCTTGGCAGCTTTGAAACCCGCTTGGCTCCCTCATGAATTGGCAGCTATTGTTTGCTGATGGGAAACGATCAAGAAACAGTTAGAGAATAAGATTACCCTCAATATCTTATTATCAATTATCAATATACTGGTGGCATAACATGGTCCAGTGGTCTAGCACCGTGGTCGTGCACACATATGTCGGCCCTTCTTCTCCTTACTTTCCTGTCTGTCTTCACTATATCAGTCCAATAACATGAAAACTATGAGTGGGACTGCCCCACTCAGAAAAAAACATTATACAATAACATTATATTTAAAAAAAACATTATATACAATATTATAAATATCTGTTCGTTATATAATATTCGTTGATGAGTACAGGCATAATCAAACGTAGGCTACTCCAATTACTTTGCTGCAGTAGCTATGCATGCACCACACAACTTGATAGGTACATACTGTGCAGTGTATCATTCATAACTGTACATAGGCTACACATATCATAATATCTTATCACTATTGCATGGAACTTGGGTAAACCCGCTGTGAAAAAAAACCCTCAGCTCCAACAAATCTGAAGGGATTGGGAGACATACTGTACAGTTTATCATTTTCATAACTGTCTGTACATATACATATCTTATGTATCACTATTGCTATATATAGCCTATATATAAACACATTATGTTACAAATATCAGTCTTATCCACTGTATCTAATTCAGCACTGAAGCCTGAAGGTTGAGCACAGTGTGTGCCCCCTTGCTACCTCTGCTGATATAAAAGAGAATTGCAGCCTTGGAGAAAAAGATGGCAGCCGAATCCCAAGGCAAATACACAGGCACACACAGAAATACTGCAAAATCGCTTTATACTAACTCGATTTTGAAAATGTAAAGATGCTGGGTGGTAGAACGCACATATCTAGGAAAAGTCATGAAAGGAGGGTCCTGACATTTGATCGAGTGCAATGGTAGAATTGTTTTTGTACTCACTGGTGCCCGATGACACCTCACGGCTTTCCTAGTGTTAAAGAGAGTTTGTTGTGTTCTGACCAGTTTTGTTTAAACACACAATTGATTGGAGGATTCTAACAGGTCGTTTCCTCCCCTCGAACCAACCAATCAACAGTTGGGAGAGGCGGGACTTGAGAGATATAGAGCGTAGCGTCCTCCAATCAGACCGGTTCCTGTTTGTTTGTAGTTTAGGGGGGGTGGGGGGGAGGGGGTGGGGGTTAAAACGTGAAACGCTCACAGACGCGCGAAGGAATAGAATAGAACTAGGCCGTCCCTTTAAGAGTGAACTAGGCCGTCCCTTTAAGAGTGTACAGAGTGTGTGTGTGTGTGTGTGTGTGTGTGTACAGAGTGTGTGTGTGTGTGTGTGTGTGTGTTTGTGTGTGTGTGTGTGTGTACTGTGTGTGTGTGTGTGTGTGTGTGTGTGTGTGTGTGTACTTGTTGGCCTACTTGTCATGCTGGCGTGAGCGGCCAGCGTGTGACGGACCGTCTTAGAAAATAGCACAGGGTGTCCTGGAGACACACACACACGCACACAAACTCTGTACACACACACACACACACACACACACACACACACACACACACACACTACTGATGTGGTCTACTTCCTGCTGTTTTCCAGTTCTGCCTGTCTGTGTTTCTCCCTGGGTTGTCATGAGTGTGTGTGTGGCCTGCAGTGGGTTAAATAGACCCCATGAGTGTGTGTGTGTGTGGCCTGCAGGGGGTTAAATAGACCCCATGAGTGTGTGTGTGTGTGTGTGTGTGTGTGTGTGTAGCCTGCAGGGGGTCAAATAGACCCCATGAGTGTGTGTGTGTGTGTGTGGCCTGCAGGGGGTCAAATAGACCCCATGAGTGTGTGTGTAGCCTGCAGGGGGTCAAATAGACCCCATGAGTGTGTGTGTGTAGCCTGCAGGGGGTCAAATAGACCCCATGTGTGTGTGTCAGGCACACTGAGAGGCAGATTTTTTTTGTTTTGTTGTTGTATAAAATTACAAAATGAGGTATTTGTAAAAAAAATAAAATGAAAAAATAAACAAACATGAGTAAGCGATTGATTGATTGGTTGGTTGATTGATTGGTTGGGTCTGGTGGTTGTGGTTGCCGGGGGCAACACCGCCCACCGGGGGAGCAGGTTTGATTCATCAGCCTGGCAGATCCAGGCCAAGTCCTGCTGCTCACCTTGCTAAGGTAGTATCTCTATCTTCACCTCCTCTCCTCTCCTCTGTTCTCTCCTCTCCTCTGTTCTCTCCTCTCCTCTCCTCTCCTCTGTTCTCTCCTCTCCTCTCCTCTCCTCTCCTCTCCTCTCTGTTCTCTCCTCTCCTCTGTTCTCTCCTCTCCTCTCCTCTCCTCTCCTCTCTGTTCTCTCCTCTCCTCTCCTCTCCTCTCCTCTCCTCTCCTCTGTTCTCTCCTCTCCTCTCTGTTCTGTTCTCTCCTCTCTGTTCTCTCCTCTCCTCTCCTCTCCTCTCTGTTCTCTCCTCTCTGTTCTCTCCTCTCCTCTCTGTTCTCTCCTCTCCTCTCCTCTCCTCTCTGTTCTCTCCTCTCTTCTCCTCTCCTCTCTGTTCTCTCCTCTCCTCTCCTCTCCTCTCTGTTCTCTCCTCTCTTCTCCTCTCCTCTCTGTTCTCTCCTCTCTTCTCCTCTCCTCTCTGTTCTCTCCTCTCCTCTCCTCTCCTCTGTTCTCTCCTCTCCTCTCCTCTCTGTTCTCTCCTCTCCTCTCCTCTCCTCTGTTCTCTTCTCTCCTCTCCTCTCTGTTCTCTCCTCTCCTCTCCTCTCCTCTCCTCTCTGTTCTCTCCTCTCCTCTCCTCTCTGTTCTCTCCTCTCCTCTCCTCTCCTCTCCTCTCTGTTCTCTCCTCTCTTCTCCTCTCCTCTCTGTTCTCTCCTCTCTTCTCCTCTCCTCTGTTCTGTTCTCTCCTCTCCTCTCTGTTCTCTCCTCTCCTCTCCTCTCCTCTCCTCTGTTCTCTCCTCTCCTCTCCTCTCTGTTCTCTCCTCTCCTCTCCTCTCCTCTGTTCTCTTCTCTCCTCTCCTCTCTGTTCTCTCCTCTCCTCTCCTCTCCTCTCCTCTCTGTTCTCTCCTCTCTTCTCCTCTCCTCTCTGTTCTGTTCTCTCCTCTCCTCTCTGTTCTCTCCTCTCCTCTGTTCTCTCCTCTCCTCTCCTCTCTGTTCTCTCCTCTCCTCTCCTCTCCTCTCCTCTCCTCTGTTCTCTCCTCTCCTCTCCTCTCTGTTCTCTCCTCTCCTCTCTGTTCTCTCCTCTCCTCTCCTCTCCTCTCCTCTCTGTTCTCTCCTCTCTTCTCCTCTCCTCTCTGTTCTGTTCTCTCCTCTCCTCTCTGTTCTCTCCTCTCCTCTCCTCTCCTCTCCTCTCTGTTCTCTCCTCTCCTAATTTTAATTAATTTTAATTTTGCCATTTAGCAGACGCTTTTAATCCAAAGCGACTTACAATTACGAATTACAGGGACATTCCCCCTGGAGTAACTGAGGGCTAAGTGCCTTACTCAAGGGCACACTAGTAGTGGTGTGGTTTCAGGCGGGATTTGAACTCACAACCTTCCGATCACAAGTCCAACTCACTATCCACTAGACCACCACTCTCCTCTCCTCTCCTCTCTGTTCTCTCCTCTCCTCTCCTCTCCTCTCCTCTCTGTTCTCTCCTCTCCTCTCCTCTCCTCTCCTCTCCTCTCCTCTCCTCTCTGTTCTCTCCTCTCCTCTCCTCTCCTCTGTTCTCTTCTCTCCTCTCCTCTCTGTTCTCTCCTCTCCTCTCCTCTCCTCTCCTCTCTGTTCTCTCCTCTCTTCTCCTCTCCTCTCTGTTCTGTTCTCTCCTCTCCTCTCTGTTCTCTCCTCTCCTCTGTTCTCTCCTCTCCTCTCCTCTCTGTTCTCTCCTCTCCTCTCCTCTCCTCTCCTCTCCTCTGTTCTCTCCTCTCCTCTCCTCTCTGTTCTCTCCTCTCCTCTCTGTTCTCTCCTCTCCTCTCTGTTCTCTCCTCTCCTCTCCTCTCCTCTCCTCTCTGTTCTCTCCTCTCTTCTCCTCTCCTCTCTGTTCTGTTCTCTCCTCTCCTCTCTGTTCTCTCCTCTCCTCTCCTCTCCTCTCCTCTCTGTTCTCTCCTCTCCTAATTTTAATTAATTTTAATTTTGACATTTAGCAGACGCTTTTAATCCAAAGCGACTTACAATTACGAATTACAGGGACATTCCCCCTGGAGTAACTGAGGGCTAAGTGCCTTACTCAAGGGCACACTAGTAGTGGTGTGGTTTCAGGCGGGATTTGAACTCACAACCTTCCGATCACAAGTCCAACTCACTATCCACTAGACCACCACTCTCCTCTCCTCTCCTCTCTGTTCTCTCCTCTCCTCTCCTCTCTGTTCTCTCCTCTCCTCTCCTCTCCTCTCCTCTCCTCTCCTCTCCTCTCCTCTCCTCTCCTCTCCTCTCCTCTCTGTTCTCTCCTCTCCTCTCCTCTCTGTCCTCTCCTCTCTGTTCTCTCCTCTCCTCTCCTCTCCTCTCTGTCTTCTCCTCTCCTCTCCTCTCCTCTCCTCTCCTCTCCTCTCCTCTCCTCTCCTCTCCTCTCCTCTCCTCTCCTCCTCCCCCCCTCCTTACTGGCTCCTGATAGCAGCTCGCAGATCAGATTCTAGACCCTGGTGCCTACCAGGCTGCTAAAGGGAACGGCCCCTGCCTACCTGCAGGCAATGGTCACCCCCCAAACTTCAGCCGGTTCACATGACCTTTGACCTAATGGGAGGTGAGATGACCTTTGACCCCCTGGTAGGTGATGGTGTTTTCCTGTAGGAGACCTGTGTTGGTCTCTGCCCCTCCTACTGATCGACTAGACGATTTTCTTTGTGTGCTGCCATAGCAAAGCAGAATCCTCTCAGGGATCAATAAAGCATGTCTCTCTCTCTCTCCCCCCCTCCCCCCTCTCTCTCTCTCTCACCCCCCCCTCTCTCTCTCTCTCTCTCTCTCTCTCCCCCCTCTCTTTTTCCCCTCTCTCCCCTCTCTCTCTATCTATCTAACTGGCCATGTAACACAGAGATGTACAGAGATGTCTCAGCTGTCTTCAGTAAAAGGACCTCGAAGTCTGAGGAGACCACGTTGGTTTCTGATGTTCCTGTTCCCTCAGGAGACCAACCCTGAGGAGGTCAGGAGACCAACCCTGAGGAGGTCAGGAGACCAACCCTGAGGAGGTCAGGAGGTCAGGAGCCCAACCTTGAGGAGATCAGCAGTCTTGACCTTGAGCTTCTCAGCGTGACTGAGGTTCTGAGGTTCCCAGAAGCTGCTGCTCAGCCAACAGGTGTCCCCTGGCTGCCTCGCGCCTCACGCCCGCCTCCACGGCTCTGTTTCTGGGTCACTCTCCCTCAGCCCTCAGAGAGAACCTCTATCTGAAAGAACGAGAGAGAGAGAGAGAGGGAGGGAGGGAGGGAGAAAGAGAGAACGAGTGGGTGAGAGTGAGTGAGAGGGAGAGAGAGAGAGAGAGAGAGAGAGAGAGAGAGAGGTATTTATAGAAAAATGGGGCTTCGCAGTACCTTTTCTCGCGCAAAAGAATCATTAAAGGGAACCAAGACGAGCTTGTCCCAGTTTCCTGCTCAGCTCCGAAGGCCGCGGAGGACGTGGGCCAGACAGTCTCACCCAGCGACGATGGCAAGCCTGTCTCCTCTCACACCACCACCCCTCTCTCTCCTCCCGCTCCTCTCTCTCCTCCCTCTCCTCTCTCTCCTCCCTCTCCTCCCTCTCCTCCCTCTCCTCCTGCAAGCCTGACTCCTCTCACACCACCACCACCCCTTTCTCTCCTCCCTCTCCTCCTCCTGCAAGCCTGACTCCTCTCACACCACCACCACCACCACCCCTCTCTCTTCTCCCTCTCCTCCCTCTCCTCCTCCGCTCCTCCGCTCTGGGTCTCTTCTGATCCGGATAAAACAAGAGGGAAGGCGTCGGGCCGCGGGGTTCCGCCGATGTGACCGACCTCCTGAGCAGGAAGGCTCTATCGCTCTATCGGTCTCAGTGAGGGTTTGTTTGTTTGCTGCCGGGGGCTTCGGAGGGGGGGTGAGGTTACCCTCGGGGGGCTGAGGTGACCCGTGGGCGGGGGTGGGCGTTGGGGCGCTGGCTGGGACGCCTCTTCGCGGGTCTTGACGTCCCGGCGTACGGCGCCGACAGACGGGTCCAGAAGATGAGACGCTTCCTCAGCCGCAAGGGCCGCTTCTCCCTGCGCCAGAGCAAGTCTGGGACCCGCAGCGCATCCAAAGACTTCTGTGAGTCTCTCTCTCTCTGTCTCTCTCTCTCTCTCTCTCTCTCTCTCTCTCTGTCTCTCTCTCTCTCTCTCTCTCTCTCTCTCTTTCCTTTTATTTTTTGTTTTATTGTTGAATTCTTCTTTTTTCCATCTGTTTTGTTTCTCTTGTTGTCTTCATCCTGTCTTCTTCTTCTTCTTCTTCTTCTTCTTCAGAAGAGAACTAAAGAGGTCTAAGGCTGTGTGTATCTGGGTCGCAGGCTGGCTTCACAAGTATTTTGGGCTCTTGCTCTCGTTGTACAGAGGTTGTAAGAGGCTATGTGGCAACGTGGACGACCTGGAGCGTTTGAGTGTTTGTTTGAGCGCACACATCCTGGTGTGTTTTGATCTAAAGTGCTGTCAGATTCTGATGCTGTAACATTTGTTTTGTAACGAGCAGTTTACTAAAAAGCCTTATGATGCTTGTACTCTTCTGACGTAATCTCACAGGGACTTCCAACACAGGTCATCCAGATTGCCCTGGATTACCCAGCAGTACTTGTGGTGAAAGCATTGACAGTCAGTTTGCATCTCTTCACCATGATTGTTTGATGATTGTTTGATGGGGGTAGTGGAGGTCTAGTGGGGGTAGTGGTGGTCTAGTGGATAGTGAGTTGGACTTGGGATCGGAAGGTTGTGAGTTCAAATCCCGCCTGAAGCCACACCACTGCTAGTGTGCCCTTGAGTAAGGCACTTAGCCCTCAGTTACTCCAGGGGGAATGTCCCTGTAATTCGTAATTGTAAGTCGCTTTGGATAAAAGCGTCTGCTAAATGGCAAAATTAATTAAATTAAAATTAATTTGACAATAATGACAAGACGTGTGTGTGTGTGTGTGTGTCTAACCTCTAGGCTACCTGCCTCTCTAACCTCTAGGCTACCTGCCTCTCTAACCTCTAGGCTACCTGCCTCTCTAACCTCTAGGCTACCTGCCTCTCTAACCTCTAGACTACCTGCCTCTCTAACCTCTAGACTATCTGCCTCTCTAACCTCTAGGCTACCTGCCTCTCTAACCTCTAACCTCTAGACTACCTGACCTCTCTAACCTCTAGACAACCTGCCTCTCTAACCTCTAGGCTACCTGCCTCTCTAACCTCTAGACTACCTGCCTCTCTAACCTCTAGGCTACCTGCCTCTCTAACCTCTAGACTACCTGCCTCTCTAACCTCTAGACTACCTGCCTCTCTAACCTCTAGACTACCCGCCTCTCTAACCTCTAGGCTACCTGCCTCTCTCACCTCTAGGCTACCTGCCTCTCTCACCTCTAGGCTACCTGCCTCTCTAACCTCTAGACTACCTGCCTCTCTAACCTCTAGACTACCTGACCTCTCTAACCTCTAGACTACCTGACCTCTCTAACCTCTAGACTACCTGACCTCTCTAACCTCTAGACTACCTGCCTCTCTAACCTCTAGGCTACCTGCCTCTCTAACCTCTAACCTCTAGACTACCTGACCTCTCTAACCTCTAGACTACCTGCCTCTCTAACCTCTAGGCTACCTGCCTCTCTAACCTCTAGGCTACCTGCCTCTCTAACCTCTAGGCTACCTGCCTCTCTAACCTCTAGACTACCTGCCTCTCTAACCTCTAGGCTACCTGCCTCTCTAACCTCTAGGCTACCTGCCTCTCTAACCTCCAGACTACCTGCCTCTCTAACCTCTAGACTACCTGCCTCTCTAACCTCTAGACTACCTGCCTCTCTATCCTCTAGACTACCTGCCTCTCTAACCTCTAGACTACCTGCCTCTCTAACCTCTAGACTACCTGCCTCTCTAACCTCTAGACTACCTGCCTGTCTAACCTCTAGACTACCTGCCTCTCTGAGCTTTAGACTACCTGCCTCTCTAACCTCTAGACTACCTGCCTCTCTAACCTCTAGACTATCTGCCTCTCTAACCTCTAGGCTACCTGCCTCTCTAACCTCTAACCTCTAGACTACCTGACCTCTCTAACCTCTAGACAACCTGCCTCTCTAACCTCTAGGCTACCTGCCTCTCTAACCTCTAGGCTACCTGCCTCTCTAACCTCTAGACTACCTGCCTCTCTAACCTCTAGACTACCTGCCTCTCTAACCTCTAGGCTACCTGCCTGTCTAACCTCTAGACTACCTGCCTCTCTGAGCTTTAGACTACCTGCCTCTCTAACCTCTAGACTACCTGCCTCTCTAACCTCTAGACTACCTGCCTCTCTAACCTCTAGACCAGGGGTCGGCAATAGGCGGCCCGTGGGCCATTGCTGGCCCGTCACCAATAATATTTGGCCCAGCAGATTATTTTGAGAATCCTTATTATTATTTTTTTTAATTTTTTTTTTACAATATCGGACCGACAGTCCAACACCACACCTATAATGTCCGAATAGAGAATCGACCTCCACCTGAATAATGCGTATTGTACTTTTATTCATGTTTAGAGTGAATGACACAGGGACAGACAATCAGGCAGCGAAGCGCACTGACGCTGAACCCCTCAGAGTGAATCATAAGTAGGTGGACAAGGCGTGGTGCTGAAATAGCCGACATGCGGTGTGTGGTTTGAAAAAAATAACATCAGCTCATTAAATCATTCAAACGTAATGTTTACGTATGTGACTGCAACACACATATGAACAGTAACAAAGCAAATTCTGTTTAATTTTCTGAAAAACATTGACAACAAAATCGGCGCAAAAGTGGTGGTAGGCCTATGCTCCTGAAACGACAGAGCAAACGCGCTATTAGGGATAATAAGTACAATGAGCCATAAGCCATTCATTCAAAATATACAAAATACAATTAGGTTATTAAATACAATAACGACAGGCTTGGTACTCACGTAATGTGAAAAGTGGCATCTCTCATCGGTCAGTATTTGCTTGATATCTGGTGATATTGACGTCACTTTAATCCGCGGTTGTTTTGAAAACTAATAATATTCTTGATTTGATTATTGATAATAGTGATAACTTGAGTGTTTTCAAAGGGACATTTAGGCAGGTTTGTAATAACAGACACTGTATTTCAAATTAATTAGAGAGAGTCTCAACTATCGCAACTCTATAGTTTTTGCACCGCCGCAACCTTCTTTCTACGATGCAACGATCTCCTGTAAGGGGTTCAGAGCTGTCTGGAGTTCCTCCTGGATTGACACAAAACTTTACTGAGGAGATTTCTGGACTAATTTGACAGTCCCACTATGCTTTCATACTCAGTGATTACTAATTAATAAGACCATTATGATAACGACATGGATCCATGTTGAGATGTCCGCGAGACATGCAGAGATTGTTTGTTATTTGAAGGGTATACCGCCATCCGCAGGCAGTTTATTTTTTATGCATCAATCGATTCCTCTCGTGCGTCTTTATCACATTCATTGACGAAAAGGACGACTCGCATGTATAGAAAGGGAACATTGTGAGCACGGAAAATGTGAGTCTCACAACGGCTTTGCATTGATGAAACGTAGGATGAACGTATAGTATAGTTCGCTGTCCATTCCTCTTTAAATGCCCTGTTTTCACCGTCAACTTTCCTCTTTAGACCTTTGGAGAGTGACATGATGTTTCTCTTGCTAGCAGGTTAAATGTTTAGCTAACTTCACCCGACACGCAAACAACCAATCCAATAATAATGTGACCTTGTCTGGGAGGAGGGGGGAATAATTATCTGAATAAAACTATGTTAAATAATTATTAGAATAAGTTAGGCTGCGATACATCGTCAGTCCACACATTTATTATTCAAAACTATGGAAAAGGGTGAAACTACGTTTCAACGTTGTTGAGAATCACAACACAAACTCGCTAGTCAAGCCTAATACTGCAACGTAATGGATTGGACTACTACCTAGTTAACACTACTTTACATTGTTAGCAGGCTCACAAAACAAGCTGTGTTAGTTGACTAGCAATGTGTACAAGTATTAGAACGTGTCACATTTTTTTAACAATCAATTACTTAAATTAGCCTTTGATTATGTTCTGGCCCGCCATCTAGTGGCTCAAAAAAATGTTGGCCCGAGGCCAAACCTAATTGCCGACCCCTGCTCTAGACTACCTGCCTCTCTAACCTCTAGGCTACCTGCCTCTCTAACCTCTAGGCTACCTGCCTCTCTAACCTCTAGGCTACCCGCCTCTCTAACCTCTAGGCTACCTGCCTCTCTAACCTCTAGGCTACCTGCCCTCTCTAACCTCTAGGCTACCTGCCCTCTCTAACCTCTAGGCTACCTGCCTCTCTAACCTCTAGGCTACCTGCCTCTCTAACCTCTAGGCTACCTGCCTCTCTAACCTCTAGGCTACCTGCCCTCTCTAACCTCTAGGCTACCTGCCTCTCTAACCTCTAGACTACCTGCCTCTCTAACCTCTAGGCTACCTGCCTCTCTAACCTCTAGGCTACCTGCCCTCTCTAACCTCTAGACTACCTGCCTCTCCAACCTCTAGACTACCTGCCTCTCTAACCTCTAGGCTACCTGCCTCTCTAACCTCTGCCGTTGTGCCCTTGAGCAAGGCACTTAACCCCTAACAGCTGACTATGGCTGACCCTGTGCCCAAAGCTCTGCTCTCCCTGGGGGGGGGGGGGGGCGTGTGTGTTCTACCTTGGGGGGGGGGGGGGGGGCAGCAGTCTCCGTGTCTCCGGGGTGCAAAACAAGAGAAAGAAATCCCAATTGTGGGTTAATGAAGCTCTTATCTTCTATTGTCTTCAAAGAAACCTTGGACATGTGACAGCCTGTTATGCTGCCTTCACACACTCTCCTGAGTTACAGGGTCATGCTGCCTTCACACACTCTCCTGAGATACTGGATCAGTGCAGATGAATGGAGGGGAGGAGGGAGAGGAGAAGAGAGAAGAGGAGGGGAGAGGAGAAGAGAAGAGAAGAGAGGAGAGGAGAGAGAAGGGAGGGGAGGGGAGAGGAGAAGGGAGAGGAGAGGAGAAGAGAGGAGAAGAGAGGAGGAGATGAGAGGAGAGGAGAAGAGAGAAGGGGAGAAGAGAGGAGAGGAGAGGAGGGGAGAGAAGAGAAGAGAAGAGAGGAGAGGAGAGAGAAGGGAGGGGAGGGGAGAGGAGAAGGGAGAGGAGAGGAGAAGAGAGGAGAAGAGAGGAGGAGATGAGAGGAGAGGAAAGAGAGAAGGGGAGAAGAGAGGAGAGGAGAGGAGGGGAGAGAAGAGAAGAGAAGAGGAGAGGAGAGGGAGAGGAGGGGAGGGAGGGGAGGGGTGGGGTGGCCGTGTTAGCTACTGGGACACAGCCAGCGACTGCAATAATGAGAATGAGGCCAGTGACCAGGGGGGGAGGGAGGGGCAGGGAGGAGGGGAGAGGAGGGGGAGGGGAGGGGAGAGGAGGAGGAGGGAGGAGGGGAGAGGAGGGGGAGGAGGAGGGGAGAGGAGGAGAGGAGGAGAGGAGGAGAGGAGGAGGGGGAGGGAGGAGGGGGAGGGTGGAGGGGAGAGGAGGAGAGGAGGAGGGGGAGGGAGGAGGGGGAGGGAGGAGGGGGAAGGGAGGAGGGGAGAGGAGGGGAGGGGAGGGGAGAGGAGGGGGAGAGGGGAGAGGAGGGGGAGGGAGAGGGGAGGGGGAGGGGGACAGGGGAGGAGGGAGGGGAGGGGGGGAGTAGGGGCTGTGTGTAGGGTGTAGGTGTGTGTAGGGTGTGTGTGGGTGTGTGGGGGTGGTGGGGTGTGAGGTGTGTAGGGTGTGGGGTGTGTGTGGGTGTGTGTAGGTGTGTAGGTGTGTGTAGGTGTGTGTAGGGTGTGGTGTGTGTGTGTGGGTGTGTAGGGTGGTATTGTGTGTATGTGTGTGTAGGTGTTTAGGTGTGTGTAGGTGTGTGGTGTGTGTTGGTAGGTGTGTGTAGGGTGGTGTAGGGTGTAGGTGTGTGTTAGGGGTAGGTGGGGTGGTGTGTGTAGGATGTAGGTGTGTGTAGGTGTGTGTAGGTGTGTAGGTGTGTAGGTGTGTGGTAGGTGTGTGTAGGTGTGTGAGGGTGTGTGTAGGGTGTAGGTGTGTGTAGGGTGTAAGTGTGTGTAGGTGTGTAGTGTGTGTAGGTGTGTAGGGTGTAGGTGTGTGTAGGTGTGTGTAGGTGTGTAGGTGTGTGTAGGGTGTAGGTGTGTGTAGGTGTGTGTAGGGTGTAGGTGTGTGTAGGTGTGTGTAGGGTGTAGGTGTGTGTAGGTGTGTGTAGGTGTGTGTAGGGTGTGTGTAGGGTGTAGGTGTGTGTAGGTGTGTGTAGGTGTGTGTAGGTGTGTGTAGGTGTGTGTAGGTGTGTGTAGGGTGTAGGTGTGTGTAGGTGTGTGTAGGGTGTAGGTGTGTGTAGGTGTGTGTAGGTGTGTGTAGGGTGTAGGTGTGTGTAGGTGTGTGTAGGGTGTAGGTGTGTGTAGGTGTGTGTAGGTGTGTGTAGGTGTGTGTAGGTGTGTGTAGGGTGTAGGTGTGTGTAGGGTGTGTGTAGGTGTGTAGTGTGTGTAGGTGTGTGTAGGTGTGTGTAGGTGTGTGTAGGGTGTAGGTGTGTGTAGGGTGTAGGTGTGTATGGTGTGTGTAGGTGTGTAGGTGTGTGTAGGTGTGTGTAGGTGTGTGTAGGGTGTAGGTGTGTGTAGGTGTGTGTAGGTGTGTGTAGGTGTGTAGGGTGTGTGTAGGGTGTGTGTAGGTGTGTGTAGTGTGTGTAGGTGTGTGTAGGTGTGTAGGGTGTGTGTAGGGTGTGTGTAGGTGTGTGTAGGTGTGTGTAGGTGTGTGTAGGTGTGTGTAGGGTGTGTGTAGGGTGTAGTGTGTGTAGGGTGTAGGTGTGTGTAGGTGTGTAGGGTGTAGGTGTGTGTAGGTGTGTAGGTGTGTGTAGGGTGTAGGTGTGTGTAGGTGTGTGTAGGTGTGTAGGTGTGTGTAGGGTGTAGGTGTGTGTAGGTGTGTGTAGGGTGTAGGTGTGTGTAGGTGTGTAGGTGTGTGTAGGGTGTAGGTGGTGTGTAGGGTGTAGGTGTGTGTAGGTGTGTGTAGGTGTGTAGGTGTGTGTAGGTGTGTGTAGGGTGTAGGTGTGTGTAGGGTGTAGGTGTGTGTAGGTGTGTGTAGGTGTGTGTAGGGTGTAGGTGTGTGTAGGTGTGTGTAGGTGTGTGTAGGGTGTAGGTGTGTGTAGGTGTGTGTAGGTGTGTGTAGGGTGTAGGTGTGTGTAGGGTGTAGGTGTGTGTAGGTGTGTGTAGGTGTGTATGTGTGTGTATGTGTGTGTAGGTGTGTAGTGTGTGTAGGTGTGTGTAGGGTGTAGGTGTGTGTAGGTGTGTGTAGGGTGTAGGTGTGTGTAGGTGTGTGTAGGTGTGTGTAGGGTGTAGGTGTGTGTAGGGTGTAGGTGTGTGTAGGTGTGTGTAGGGTGTAGGTGTGTGTAGGTGTGTGTAGGTGTGTGTAGGTGTGTGTAGGGTGTAGGTGTGTGTAGGTGTGTGTAGGGTGTAGGTGTGTGTAGGTGTGTGTAGGTGTGTAGGTGTGTGTAGGGTGTAGGTGTGTGTAGGTGTGTGTAGGTGTGTGTAGGGTGTAGGTGTGTGTAGGTGTGTGTAGGTGTGTGTAGGGTGTAGGTGTGTGTAGGGTGTGTGTAGGGTGTAGGTGTGTGTAGGGTGAAGGTGTGTGTAGGTGTGTAGGGTGTAGATGTGTGTAGGTGTGTGTAGGTGTGTGTAGGGTGTAGGTGTGTGTAGGTGTGTGTAGGTGTGTGTAGGGTGTAGGTGTGTGTAGGGTGTAGGTGTGTGTAGGTGTGTGTAGGGTGTAGATGTGTGTAGGTGTGTGTAGGTGTGTAGGGTGTAGGTGTGTGTAGGGTGTAGGTGTGTGTAGGTGTGTAGGGTGTAGGTGTGTGTAGGGTGTAGGTGTGTGTAGGGTGTAGGTGTGTGTAGGTGTGTGTAGGGTGTAGGTGTGTGTAGGGTGTAGGTGTGTGTAGGTGTGTGTAGGGTGTAGGTGTGTGTAGGTGTGTGTAGGTGTGTGTAGGGTGTAGGTGTGTGTAGGTGTGTGTAGGGTGTAGGTGTGTGTTGGTGTGTGTAGGGTGTAGGTGTGTGTAGGGTGTAGGTGTGTGTAGGTGTGTGTAGGGTGTAGGTGTGTGTAGGTGTGTGTAGGGTGTAGGTGTGTGTAGGGTGTAGGTGTGTGTAGGTGTGTGTAGGTGTGTGTAGGGTGTAGGTGTGTGTAGGTGTGTGTAGGGTGTAGGTGTGTGTAGGTGTGTGTAGGTGTGTGTAGGGTGTAGGTGTGTGTAGGTGTGTGTAGGGTGTAGGTGTGTGTAGGTGTGTGTAGGTGTGTGTAGGGTGTAGGTGTGTGTAGGTGTGTGTAGGGGTGTAGGGTGTGTGTAGGGTGTAGGTGTGTGTAGGTGTGTGTAGGGTGTAGGTGTGTGTAGGTGTGTGTAGGGTGTAGGTGTGTGAGGGTGTACCAGGGGTTTGTGGTTAAAGAGTGAAAGTTCCATTATCTACAGAGTTAGCTACATTAGCTACAGAGTTAAAGTTTACATTAGCTACAGAGTTAAAGCTCCATTTGCTTCTATGCCTCTGTGCCTGTTGGTGTTGTATGTGGTGCTGGTTACCTTCTGGCTTCTTGTGTTGATTTTTCTTTTTGGTGAACCGAAGACAATGTTCCACCTTGGTGGACAATAAAGTTATTAAATTCAATTCAATCCCTCCTCTCTCCTCACCCGTCCTTCCTGTCATCCCTCCTCTCTCTCTCTCTCTCTCTCTCTCTCACCCACCCATCCTTCCTGTCATCCCTCCTCTCTCTCTCTCTCTCTCTCACCCATCCTTCCTGTCATCCCTCCTCTCTCTCTCTCTCTCTCACCCATCCTTCCTGTCATCCCTCCCCTCTCTCTCTCTGACTCCCACCCCCAACCAATCACAACTGTGTGTTTCTCTCTCCCTCCCTGACTCCTCCCCCTCCCCCTCCCCCTCCCCCCTCCCCCTCCCCCCTCCCCCTCCCCAGACCTGACCCTACCAGCGACCAATCACAACTGTGTGTTTCTCTCTCTCTCCCTCCCTGACTCCTCCCCCTCCCCCTCCCCCTCCCCCTCCCCCCTCCCCCTCCCAGACCTGACCCTACAGCGACCAATCAGAACTGTGTGTTTCTCTCTCCCTCCCTGACTCCTCCCCTCCCCCTCCCCCCTCCCCCTCCCCAGACCTGACCCCTACCAGCGACCAATCAGAACTGTGTGTTTCTCTCTCCCTCCCTGACTCCTCCCCTCCCCTCCCCTCCCCAGACCTGACCCTACCAGCGACCAATCACAACTGTGTGTTTCTCTCTCCCTCCCTGACTCCTCCCCCTCCCCCTCCCCCTCCCCCTCCCAGACCTGACCCTACCAGCGACCAATCACAACTGTGTGTTTCTCTCTCCCTCCCTGACTCCTCCCCCTCCCCCTCCCCTCCCCAGACCTGACACCTACCAGCGACCAATCAGAACTGTGTGTTTCTCTCTCCCTCCCTGACTCCTCCCCCTCCCCCTCCCCCCCTCCCCCTCCCCAAACCTGACCCTACCAGCGACCAATCAGAACTGTGTGTTTCTCTCTCCCTCCCTGACTCCTCCCCCTCCCCTCCCCCTCCCCCTCCCCAGACCTGACCCTACCAGCGACCAATCACAACTGTGTGTTTCTCTCTCCCTTCCTGACTCCTCCCCCTCCCCCTCCCCCTCCCCCTCCCCCTCCCCAGACCTGACCCTACCAGCGACCAATCAGAACTGTGTGTTTCTCTCTCTCCCTCCCTGACTCCTCCCCCTCCCCCTCCCCCTCCCCAGACCTGACCCTACCAGCGACCAATCACAACTGTGTGTTTCTCTCTCTCTCCCTCCTGACTCCTCCCCCTCCCCCTCCCCCCTCCCCCTCTCCCCAGACCTGACCCTACCAGCGACCAATCACAACTGTGTGTTTTCTCTCTCCCTCCTGACTCCTCCCCCTCCCCCTCCCCCCTCCCCCTCCCCAGACCTGACCCTACCAGCGACCAATCAGAACTGTGTGTTTCTCTCTCCCTCCCTGACTCCTCCCCCTCCCCCTCCCCCCTCCCCCTCCCCCTCCCCCTCCCCAGACCTGACCCTACCAGCGACCAATCACAACTGTGTGTTTCTCTCTCCCTCCTGACTCCTCCCCCTCCGCCCTCACCACAGACCTGACCCTACCGGCGACCAATCAGAACTGCCGGAGGAGTTCGGGTTCCGCTGGCGGGGCGGGGCCCAGTTACAATCCCTGTCCGTGTCGGAGGGCAGCAGCGCGTGCCTGGCGGGCCTGGCCCCCGGGGATCAGGTGGTGGACATCGAGGGGCAGGACGTGACCAACCTCAGCACGCAGGCCCTGATCGCCCTGGCACACACCCTGAAGACGGTCCCCCCCAGCATCGGGGTCGTGTCCCGCATAGAACAGGTGGGGCAGGGGGGGGGGGGGGGGTTGAGGCCAGGGGGGTGGGGGGTGGGCAGACTTCCTGGTTCACTACACTGTCTCCCGATGGTTTCCTGTCTTCTCTACACTGTCTATGTCAAATACAAAAGAACAGGTAGAGAGAGAGAGAGAGAGAGACAGCGAGAGAGAGAGAGAGAGAGAGAGAGAGAGAGAGAGAGAGAGAGAGAGAGAGACAGAGACAGAGACAGAGACAGAGACAGAGAGAGACAGAAAGACAGAGACAGAGAGAGATAGACAGAGAGGGGGAGGGGTTCTCTGTCTCTCTACACACCTCTCCTCCTGACTTCCTGTCTCTCTCTCTACCCTCTCCTCCTGACTTCCTGTCTCTCTACACTGTCTCTGTCAAATACAAAAGAACAGGTAGAGAGAGAGAGAGAGAGAGAGAGAGAGACAGAGAGA
>NC_137675.1:89642398-89667393 GCF_963989245.1 Nansenia antarctica | reverse complement strand
CAATCAGGAGGAGGAGGAAGAGGGAGGTAGCCAATCAGGAGGAGGAGGAAGAAGAGGGAGGTAGCCAATCAGGATGAAGAGGGAGGTAGGTAGCCAATCAGGAGGAGGAGGAAGAGGGAGGTAGCCAATCAGGAGGAGGAGGAAGAGGGAGGTAGCCAATCAGCATGAAGAGGTAGGTAGCCAATCAGGATGAAGAGGAGGAGGGAGGTAGCCAATCAGGATGAAGAGGGAGGTAGGTAGCCAATCAGGAGGAGGAGGAAGAGGGAGGTAGTGTAGAATATTTTCTCTGTTTGGTGATCAAAAATGAGGTAAAAACTCCTGGCCAAAGTTTAAGAGTATTTATTCAAAAAAGATCGGGTCCTCAGATTACAGGATCAGGGTTACACACAAACAGTCACGTCGTGGGCAGAGGAAGACAAAAAAACAGACTCAGGAGCTCCCCAGCACAGGGTTTTACAGCGGTCTCTCAGCCAATCACATCACAGTATGTTCTTGGCCAATCGTGATCCTTCCTTCTAGGCCTCTGATTGGCCTATACCCTTGGGGGCGTGCATGTTCGTGTGTGTGTGTCAGCGCATGTGCGACAATTGCTCAAATCTCCCCGCGATCGTCTGTCCTCAAATGCCCTTGTAGGCCTCAAATATATGTAATTTAATATGTATGTAATGTGTAAAAATATACGTTATATCTGTGTGTTATATGTGTAAGATATACGTTATATAAGAAGGCTATTAATATGTGTAAAAATATACGACACATCCCCCCTCGGACCACCCAGAGGGTGTTCCGAAACTAAATGATCACATAAACCAAAACAAAAACACAAACCTCACATATCACAGCTAAGAAAATATAAAAAAAAAAAAAAAAAAAAAAAAAAAAATAACTATTAAGAACCCAAAGACATCATGCAAAAAATAGAAACCAACCAATAATAAAAAGAATCTTGAAAATAACAATCACAATTAAACTAAACACAGTCCATCATGCACAAATTAATATAGAAACTTCCAACGACCGATGTTTTCTTTGTCCTTGAAGCGCCAGGGACAGAGGTTACTAGCACATGAACCCAGTTGGAGAACAGCCTTTACCGCTGTCTCAGATTGATATCCTTTCCCAGTCAAGAGCGTTTTCTTCGTTGTGCTAGGAACAGAACCGCTTTCCTATCTTTGCATAACCACCACACCACTTCTCAACTGACATCAATCACATGATATAGAAAGAAACAAACAGTAATCGAAGCAAATAATGATAAAACATCACTTAATAAACAAATCATCAAAGGAGGAAACAAAATCAGAAAGCAAAACAGAATCCAGCTTTTGCTCATCAGCTATGTTGGTCAACATTAAAGCATTAATAGGAACATCAGAAATACACTTTCCACAACATTTGATCAAAATACCAAGTAACATAATACAGATGATAATGACAACAAAAATAATAGCGACGGACCTGATCATATTACCAATACCTGAAAAAGCAGAATCAAAGAAATCTAACATATTCCAACCGTGTTCTTTATGTAAATCCTCTACACCCTTCTTGTTAGATTCATGAAAATCATACAAAGCGTTATCAGAATCCGAAATATAACTGCAGCATTCACCGCCTATCAAAGCACAAGTACCACCCTGACTGGCCAAAATAATGTCCAAAGCCATTCTATTTTGGAGAGCTACATTCTTAGTTTCAGTCAATTCAGTGGCCAGGGCAGACACTACAGCATCCGAAGCATTAATGTGTTTCTCAAGAACGGATGATAGGGCACTTAATTCAGTCTGAGAGTTGTAGACACCATAACTTGGGAATATTAGGCCAAAAAACTTCTGAGCGGTAGACAACGCCCTACGACTACGATGGGTTGCTTGTTTGTGAAGTACAGACATCTCCTCCCGAGTAACTTTCCTAATCAAAGGTATCAGATGAGCCAAATAACAAACACCCTCAATCAAAGCAGGAAGCTTAGAGAATGCATCATTATCACACACAAGAAACACATGTTCCGGGAGTTGAAGCTCCGTACCAGGATACAAGAACATGGTTCCACCTATACAAGACGCGGCCCCTAACTGACGAACCGCGCTGCTCTTGGGCCGTACTTGAATGTCAATACAGGTTGTAATATTTACGAGAGGCATGACTTTAAGCTGCGTGGTGCCTTTCTGCCGTCTGGTAGTATTGGTATCATGTAATTTCATTTGAGGCACCATAGCACAATCAACAACTTTACATTTCAATCCAGAAATAACAACTGAACCCCTCCACCGTGTAGAAGTCACACTCCCAGAACATGACAGATGAGGACTCAATGCAGTACCATTTAATTGAGCGAACATAGCTTGGATAATATATATCTTCTTCGGACCTGTTGGTTGTGACAAATGTGTAAGCCTATCAATAATAACCTTCCCCACACCGCTAGGCCTATGGTGTTGGTTAACCGCTGCTGTCAGACGTTCCAACACACCCATATCCACACCTGCATAGGAAGAATTTAAAGGAACCAGAATCGTGCTGGGCTGACAAGAAGAGCTCTGGTTCTTGCCCTGTAAAACAAATGGGGCTAAACCCTGCCAATTATAATGAAGCCATTCTGCTTTAGTTAACGGTATGGGGAAAAACATAGGAGCAGACGCACTTACAGGGACCTGTTGACAAATCCAGCAATCAGAATAATTCATTTTGGAAGCAAAATCTTTCATGATACTAGTGGCAGAATTAGGGTGGGACCGTGTCCCCAGGTGATTAGAATCATACAACAAATAATCGTCAGTAGCGACTACAATCGCCTTCGTAGAAGCCTTCACAGCAACATTTTCAACCTTTCCTGGTAACTCATCGTGAACATATTTATGCACAAATTTCTCACAGTCCAACCTATAGTGGTGTGAAAAGTCAGGCTTGGTCCTACAAACTTTGTCCTTGAAATTGTTGGATTTACTAGACACCTGTTCACCGATATCACGTCTAGCACACCAATACGAGTTCAACCCCTGGTCAACATTAGTTAATGTCACACGAGTTTCTTGCGTGTTGCTTGAGTGTTGATCAAGTGTAACATATGTAGTATCCAATAAATACCACTCGTTCGCTTCGGCGGTATAGATCAAACAATCATCAACAGTACAACGTGAATGTGGGCAAACAAAAGCTCTACCTGCTGTGATCATTCTTCTCTGACGTCCAGGCATAACAGTGTGTGAGTAAAGTGTAACATTGTCCAAAGAAGTCAATGGGGTAGGAACACTAAGGGGTATATTAGTCTCTGAAACGGCATGGCTTGAGTTTCCTCCTAATTGGCCTTGGTGTTTTACGGGGTCTGTCTGGTTGAGGTGTATCACTGACAGGTCTGTGTCTCTCAATGGTACCTCGGTCCGGGCAGCCGCCCGGGTTGCTGACATCTCCGTCTGGAGCATTGTCAGGGTCGGAAGGGGTGACAACAGGGGCAACACCAGGCTTGGTAGAACCCCCAAGAGGGGTGTCGCAGTCGCTGGATCCTTCACGGTCTCCGTTGGCCCACTCATCTCTGGGCTGGACAGGGTCTGGGACGAGGCCCCCGGCATCATCTGCATCACGGCGCAGATACTCACCAACATCTTCGTCAGCCTGGATGTCCAAGCTGTGGACTTCCTCGTCCCCAGGGGTCTCCTCACCATCCTGCTGAGGTTCTCCCTCATCGTCCTCATTGGGTGCCTTGATGCAGTGATGAACGTGATACCAGGTGGGGGACCCCTTGATTTGGAGGGCAGTCCCAGTGCACCGAACGACCTCGTATGGTCCTTCCCGTCGAGCCTCATGCCACTTCCGTCTGTAGACCTTCACGTATACTTTGTCACCCGGTTGCAACGCGTCCTTCCTCTCCTGTGCGTTCACCTCCTCTTCACGTTCCTGTTTGTGGAGCACATAAGAAGAGATACTCTTTTGCCGGTTAGTCATGTACTGTACATAGGCTTTCATGTCACTCTCCAGGAGAGCCAAACTTGGCCCTTTCCCACTGGTTCGTACACAGGGAGCTGTCATTATCCTCCCCATTACCAGTTCATGGGGAGTCAAGTGCAGCCCTCGAATCTCACTGGAACGACAGGCCATCAATGCAAGAGGGAGTCCTTCCAACCAATTAAGACCTGTATGCTTACAGACCTTAGAAAGACGGTTCTTAAGGACCCCGTTCATCCTCTCTACTATCCCCTGGCTTTGAGGTGAGTAAATACACCCAAGTCTCTGCTTGATTCCCAACTTTTGTAGTATAAGCTTTACCGTCTTATCCACAAATTCCTTACCATTGTCTGACGATATCCTATCTGGAATTCCAAACCTAGGCATGACTTCCCTGCATAGGAACTTTGCTACAGACTGAGCATCCTTTCTTCGAGTGGGGCAAGCTTCTACCCATCTGCTGAACCTGTCTACTACAACTAGCATGTACCTGTATCCTGCAACAGGACGAATCATGTCCACATAGTCAATCACTAAATGTTTCATTGGCCCGTTTGGGGTAGGGATATGCCCAGTTCCCACTGGTATTCCAGGTCTGATATTGTTCTTCAAACAGACCACACATTGACCAAGGATATGGTCTATTTGTTCCAACAAATATGGAGCCCAAAAACCATATTCCTTGGTGATCTTGCGTCTAACCTCCCCCCTGGACACATGTGCTAATCCATGGGCTTCCTGTATCAGTATGCCTAATAAATCTGGGGGTGCCACAACCAGTCCCTCATGATTTCTCCATAGACCTGTGTCATCCTGACTAGCTCCCCTTGTTAACCATAGGTTTTTGGATGTGGAAGGATGTGGAGGGATGTGGAGGGATGTAGAGGGATGTAGAGGGATGTAGAGGGATGTAGAGGGATATGGAGGGATATGATTAAACACAAACACTTCTATCAATGTCTTTTTTCCATTAACTATTGTCTTTTTAAATGTTTTATCTATTTACTTCTTATATTTGCTTTTATTCATTGTAATTGTTATTTTGTTATGCTCCTCTTGCTGTCTTTTTAAATAATGCATGTAAAGCACTTTGAATTGCCCCTGTTGTATGAAATGTGCTATACAAATAAACTTGCCTTGCCTTGCCTTGCCTTGTCTAGCGCATTTGCCTCACTCTGTAACATCAACAAATCCTCAAGCGTGACCATGCCCTGTAACTGTACTTCATGTGTGACCAGCAGAACTTTACCTGCTTTGTCTGCTCCTGTAATAGCTTTGGCTGCATCATCTGCAGCCCTGTTACCTTGTGTGACATGTGATGAGTCAGATCTGTGTGCGGCACACTTCACTATGGCTAATTCCCTTGGTTTCATCATGGCTTGTAACAGCTTCATGATTTGAGCGTGGTGCTGAATAGGCGAACCATCAGTTTTCTTAAAACCCCGTCCCTTCCATACAGCTCCATGTAAATGACACACATTGTGGGCATAGGCAGAGTCGGTGTATACTGTCACTCTTTGTCCGGTTCCCAAATTGCATGCTTCTGTGAGGGCAATCAATTCAGCCAACTGAGCTGAACAAGGCTGAGGAACAGCCTCGGCTTGTTCCACAATGAACTCCGAATTTTGGGATCGGACTATGGCATACCCGGCACGTAAATTTTCTCCTACCCGGTAACAAGATCCATCAGTCCAATACTCAACGTCAGCTTCCTTTAAAGGCAAAGCTAGTAGATCTGCTCTAAGCTTAGAGTACCTCGTAGCTTCCTTCACACAATCGTGTGGTTCCCCATCTTCTGGGGTTGGCAAGGTCTCTGCTGGGTTAAGTGTGTTACATCTTAGTAATGTTACATCTTCCCTTTCCAACATCCTGTAATAATCCCTAATCCTAGGCATCGTCAAAGTGTACTTGCCTTGATTCAAGAGGTTCCTTAGACTGTGGTGGCAGAGAATGGTAATTGGGTACCCCATTGTTAAGGTTGTTGCCTTCTCGTACATAAGATAAGCCCCGGCCATTGCTCTGTAGCATGGCGCGAAACCCATTTCTACCTCTGAATATGCGACAGAGTAATAGGCTATGGGCTGTGGACTAGGTCCAATGCCTGTTGGTTGCGTGAGAACAGCGCAGGCATACTTCCCCTCGGCTGAAGAAGAAACATACAATCCAAATTCTTTGGAATAATCTGGAAGCGCTAAAGCTGGCGCTTCTTGCAATTTGTGTTTAATTGTCTCAAACGCCAAATCAGCTTCCCTTGTCCAAGTAATGCAAGATTGGAGGTTATCACTACCTGTTTCCTTAATCATCCCCCTCAATGGAGCGACTAGTCTAGTGTAATCCTCCACCCATGCTGAACTATACCCAGTAATGCCCAAAAACATCATCATTTCCCTAACCGTTCGTGGTTTTGGAGCCTTCTGAATAGCTTCCAAATGTTCATTAGTGACGCTGCGATGTCCCTGTGTAATGGATTGTCCTAAGTAAGTTACCTTTTCCTGACAATACTGTAGCTTCTTTTTAGACACCTTGTGTCCCTTCTCCGCCAAAACCTTTAACAGTTTAACGGAATCCCTGTGACATGTTTCTTCATCTGGGGCACAAAGGAGTATGTCATCCATGTACTGAATGGCAGTACTACTTATCATCTGTTCTAACCCGTCTAAGTCCTCCCTTAAGACCTGATTAAAAACATGAGGACTGTGTTTGTACCCCTGTGGCATTCTGGTATATTGATAATGCTGACCTTTGTAGGTAAACCCAAATAACCCTTGACTTTCTACACTAAGAGGTATAGAAAAGAAAGCCCCGCATAAATCAATCACTGTAAACACTTTGGCTGTAGATGGAATCTGAGTCAACAGCACATGAGGATCAGGAACTTCAGCTGGATAGCTGACAACTACCTCATTCACAGCCCGTAGGTCATGTACCAGACGATATGAACCATCAGGTTTCGTCACTGGCAGAAGAGGTGTATTGCTTAACGGATATTGAGTTATCTTCAGGACTCCTGCCTCTAACAGTCCTTTGATCTGTGGCTCAATTCCATCAATTGCTTCCTGTTTCAATGGGTATTGGTTTTTCCAAGGGGGTTCTGCACCCGGTATGAGTTCAACTCTCAATGGACGAGCTGATTTCACAAATCCAATGTCTGTACTGTTCTTTGCCCACAGGTCGGCTGGCACATTCTGCATCATTTCTTCTCTGAGGTCTCTGTCAGCTTGTACAGGAAGGATTAGCTGGTTCATTAGCTTCACAGTCTGCGGATGTCCTATTCCTTGAGCAGAGATCATCAGTTTTGTGAACTGTCCATCAATGCTCCTCCAGATAGCAGGGTTTTCTTTTGTCGTTACAAATCTGGCTTTTTCTGAGTCTGCCATCATTGCCCCTAAATGCTTCTGTTTATAGTGTTCAGATATCATAAGTGTCACATGAGGGATGCTACCCTCAATCTTATGCTCCTGATCTAGATAAGTGTCACTGTTTATCTTCATAGCCACTCCCTGAGGGCCTAGGATTATACAACTTGTACTAAGCTGTACCTGTTTTGGCTGATGCTTCAGCCACTCATCTGGGGTTGCATCTGCAACTTCTCTGAAATACTGGAGTGTACAATGCAATGGATCAGTAGGCCTTCTGGCCTCTGCCATGTGTGCCAGGATATAATTGTCCCACATCCTTGCTGGTTCCATTAGGTCTGGGCTAAGCCCTCCCACCCAATATACCATAGATGCGTTGTTGTCCATCATGACAGACAGCTGTCTGTTCTCTTGTGGCACTGTCACCTGACAGCCGTCAGGTGTGCATTTCACGGTACAATTTAACTGGCATAGTGCATCTCTCCCTAGTAGCCCTATTGGCGTGTGTTCTGATACAAGTATTGACAGATCTGCTCTCTGTCCTTTGTACTCTAAGCTTACAAGCTCAGTGGTAGGGATCAGCTGTTTAATTCCCTCGAATCCGATTGTCTTCACATATTTCCCAGACATAGGAAGGTGCGTGGCGTCTTCAGGCTTCAGACAAGTGTAGGCTGCTCCACTGTCCACCATCAATTCTAATGGACGTTGGTTGACCGACACCCATATTGTAGGTTCATCTTCAGGCCTGTTTGTCACCACCAGCTGGCACCCCCCTTTCGGATCTTCTGGGCACCCCTATATCGCAGCTGCTGGGCCTCCATAGGGGTTCACCACTCCTGGAGCCGGTGCAGCAGGGGGCCTATATCCTCCTTTTTGTTTCCCCCCTGCGCCCCCCTGGTTCTTCTTAAAGCAGGTACGTTTTAAGTGTCCATACTGGCCGCATAGGAAACATGGTCCTAGCATCTTCCTCGGTGCTGTGGTCCATCCCTCTTGTGGTGGTCCTTGGCCAGGCTGGTTGTATGGCTGGTATGGAACCACTTGCACCCCTGGTGGCCCCTGTGGGTATGGATTCCCCCCTTGTGGCCCCTGTGGGTATGACTGGGGAGGGACAATTTGCAGTTGCTGTGGCTGAGATGGGACCTGTAGGGCTATAGTCTGCTCTCTCTCTCTGGTTTTCTTGCCTTCTGTCAATTGCACTTGAGTTAGTTTTCTGAGTGAGTCCTCGTCTTGTGCCTTCTGTGTCTGAATCTTCTTTCTAAATAATTCTACTTGGTGTGCTATGTTGTCTATATAAACAGCCTTGCTCATGTGTCGTAGCCCCACCACTTCTGCTAGCTTGTTCTTAACTGGGGTAGGGAGACCTTGTTGAATCTTTTCCCTGATTATGGCTTTTTCTAACGGGTTATCTTCGGCATCCTTCCCTGTCACACTTCTCCATTGAGAGTGCACACGGGCAACAAACCCCCGGGGATTTTCATCTCCCCCCAGTGGCTTCACAATGACATTGTCTGGGTGAATGTGAGTAGGGTATGTTTCTCTGATTGCCTTCCACAGCTTGCCTCTGTTTGCTGCGAAGAGTTCTGGATCATAAACGGATGTATCGATATATCTATGAAGTCCCGCCTTCATCAATATTTCCTGCATGGTGTCCAATCCTGTAATGGTAGCTAAGAGTCTTTTCAAGTCTCCCATAGCAGCGTGCGTTCCTGTCAATCTCACGTCGACTTGCGTCGTCCAGGGGTGGCCACCATCTTCCAGGACTGGGAGTTTTTCTATCACTTCTGACAGATCTGTATGATTCCAAGGACGATATTCCATCTGGTTACCTCGAATCAGCACTGGGAAGTTCCCCTGAGTTGCCTCTTCTTCCGATGCTGTTTCATAATCGCTTACTTGTGGCTCCGTTTTTACGTCCCGCCTTGGTGTCGCTCCGGACCTTGGGGAGTTCAACCGGGATGCAGGTGATGATGCCGCTTGAGATTGACGATACGTTTCTCTCTCTACGTCTAGGTCCTGCAGCTGTTGTCTGTAGTCTTCTTCGTTTCTTAGGATTTTCGCACGGAGTTTTCTTGCCCTCCTTTCTCCCTCCTCTTCCTCCCTGTCTTCCTGCAGCTTCTTCTTCTTTTGCTTTAAGCTCTCTCTTCTCTTCCCTACCTTCAGAGACTTCTGCTCATCTTCAGAACTATTTTCTTCTTTTCCCTTCTTATAGCGTATTTTCCCTCCCTGCTTTTCGGCCCTGGCTAGTAGTTTTCTTATCGGAGCACTGTAGCCTCCTTGTGCATTGCTGTCATCACTGGAATCTTTGCTATCACCTCCACTGCCATCTTCACCGTCATCCGTCTTGTCCCTCCTGTCGTCCCCTTTTCCCCTCGGCTCCTCCTTCTTTTTCTGTTTGGCACCTGACCTGTTCTCTGGTTCGAAGTCCACGGTCACTCTCGCTCTTCCCCTCTCTAGTACATTTTCATCCTTATCTTGGATAGTGAAGGTTCCGCTCGTACTTAGGACAGGGACCTGAGGGTAGATCCGCTGAGAATTGTCCTCCAGTCTCTTGGCATAGGGAGGAGGACTGGAGATTGGAGCTGTGTGTGAGAAGGGAATGTTCACTTTCTCTTCCATTGCTTTGGCCAATTCATCTCTTTTTTCTGGATCCATGTGAGCTGTTTTCTCATTCCAAGCTAATGCTACTTTCTGCCCCTCTACCTTGAAGAGGTCTAAAATAGCTAACTCTAACCTGCGTTTCTCTGATCTAATCTTTCCTTTTTGATGCGCCTTATGTGCATTGATAAGTATCTCCAATGTTGCAATTAATTGTAAGTCAAAGGTGCCTTCCTCTGGCCATGGTTGTTCAATGTCTGCCCAACGAATATTCCATCTCGTTGACATTTTGCTAATTTCTTTAACAAGAGGATTCATTTTTTCCACTATAGCCACAGGGGATGAATTTGCTAATATTCCCTTGTCTGTATTAACAGCCCTCACAATGTTACTGGGTTTGGCTCCCATGTCTGAAATATTTATACTGCTTAATATGCTGAAAATATGCTATAAGGTGTACTTTTCTTACAACCCACCTTCTGTTGCTGTATCTGCTAAACAGATGCTAGTCCAACTCTTAACTGTGTCAACTGTCCACACAGAACACTACAACTCCAGAACAACGGATTGTTTCAGTGGTATTGTGTATTATTGACTTAAATGTAATCTATGTGTGTGTGTTTTAATCTAAATGTTTTTTTCCCTTATTATGTATGCATGTGTGTCACTTAATTGCTCAATCAATATTAATTATAGTTCAGGTCAACTTAATTATTAAACTACAAAGGCTGTTCAACACAATTATCAAATTACAAAAGCAGGTCACGCTCTAAGTCTTTCTGATCCACAACCCCTTGATTGATCAATCCTCAGATAGAAACTGTTCTGCTATTCTTTAATCAAGAACTGTGAAAAAAGAACTTAACTTCAAATAAAAAGATGTAAAACACGAATATTAATTACAACCTGTAAAGAAATCGACTTGTCATTTGGAAGGAATAAAATGATTAATTATTAATTACAATCTGTAAAGAAATCGACTTGTTATTTGAAAGGAACAAAATGATCAATTATCAATTACAATCTGTAAAGAAATCGACCTGCTACTCGAAAGGAATGCACAATCAACTAGACTTAGTCATTTACACTTCATTGATGTAATCCTGTGAAAGAAAACGTCATCCCTAGACCACTATAAACCAATTGATCAAAGTTTTGTGAAAACTGAAAATGAAATAATCTGAATAATTAATTCAATCAATTTGTAATTACTTAAATTAATTGAAGTAACCATCCATTTATTATTGTAAAAGACTATTTCGTCGACCTCAGGCGGATGCACTGATGGAGGACCAGTGTTCCAAAGTGTCTTATCGTATTCCGTCCACTGGAGGGCAGCAAACAATTAAAAAATGTCCTATCGTGTTTCGTCCACTAGAGGGCAGCAAACAATTAAAAATGTCCTATCGTGTTTCGTCCACTAGATGGCAGTAAATAATTAAAAATGTCTTTATCGTGTTCTGACCAGTAGAGGGCGCCACATTGAAAATGTCTTTATCGTGTTCTGACCAGTAGAGGGCGCCACACTGAAAATGTCTTACAGAATGACTATCTTACCTAAAACTCACAATGTTTCTTTTACTTTTACAATCTATACATAAATCAATTGTTAAGTGAAAGGAATGAATGATTAGTTAGAATTATTCACTATATCATCATATACATTGATTTAAAACTTATGGAATCAATCAATTGTTTTGGGAAACAGAAAATGAATGCTCTGAATAATTAATTCAACTGATAAGTAATTAATTAAATCAATGTAATACTGAAAAGTCATTCACAACATCAATCTATGCATTAACCTTTTAGATTCTTTCACCAATATTCTGTAAGCAGGCCTATTCGCTCCGCGTGCTCTCTCTGTGTTTGAAATGTGCTGGCCCCGTGTAAACTCCTGTTTTCCGAGTAACCGTACCTTTAAACTTGTTTGAAATACCCCGAGATCAATTCACTATATCTCTATCTTTATCAATACTAGTCTATGTGTATGGTTTTATCGTTATCTTTTAAGAGATGAGTACTGAAATCTATCAAACCCGCGCGTGTGTATTTGCTACTTACCGCCTCTGAAGAAAATCGCTGTGGACTACAACACAACACTGCTTTTCCACAATAATTATTATTCTCCACGACACAGCAATTTCAAGAATATCTTTCAATGCAGTTAAACGTATTATTTGCCAAGATAATCTTATTCAAATACTCCTAAAATGGCGTATGCTTTCTACCAGAGGCTCCGTGTCCCCGTGTCTACATGCGTTCAGACAAAGGGAAAAGATGGCGTCCTTTCAACTAGAAGCCTGTGTCCGCGTGTCTGACATGCGTTTCAGACAAAGGAAAAGATGGCGTCCTTTCAACTAGCGGCCTGTGTCCGCGTGTCTGACATGCGTTTCAGACAAAGGAAAAATGGCGCCCTTTCTACTAAAGCCACGTTTTTTTTCTCCGTGTTTTCAAGTAAATTAACAATGTATATCTTTAAAATAGCGCTATTTTCTGCTCACTAACACGGACTAAGCTCTTACTTACAAAACACATTAACCAAGAATCCTCATTCTTTTACACACACCAGACTATTTTCTGATACAAACCACATTCATTAGCCCACTGGGAAAACGTCTCTCCCTCAGCTTTTGTGCTAATACCTTGTTCCCAAAACAAGCCTACAAGCAGCTCCTTCTCTGCTGTACCACAATTACAATACCACACACACGATAAAATATCGTACAATTAAAACGCTTTTCCCAATACAGGTTTTACAACCCGGCTCTCTCTGTCTAACCTCTACCCAGTTATATACTTCAAGATTCGTTTTAAATATAGCTTATTTGATATACACAGTCTATTTTGCACAGCTCCGCCTTGTCCTGGCGAATTCAGCAGAAGACTTACCCTTTGTTGAATTCAAGAGTTGCAAAACGGCCGGTCATCCAAAGCTATGGATTCTTCTGGATTTTAGGCTCGCCACTTATGTAGAATATTTTCTCTGTTTGGTGATCAAAAATGAGGTAAAAACTCCTGGCCAAAGTTTAAGAGTATTTATTCAAAAAAGATCGGGTCCTCAGATTACAGGATCAGGGTTACACACAAACAGTCACGTCGTGGGCAGAGGAAGACAAAAAAACAGACTCAGGAGCTCCCCAGCACAGGGTTTTACAGCGGTCTCTCAGCCAATCACATCACAGTATGTTCTTGGCCAATCGTGATCCTTCCTTCTAGGCCTCTGATTGGCCTATACCCTTGGGGGCGTGCATGTTCGTGTGTGTGTGTCAGCGCATGTGCGACAATTGCTCAAATCTCCCCGCGATCGTCTGTCCTCAAATGCCCTTGTAGGCCTCAAATATATGTAATTTAATATGTATGTAATGTGTAAAAATATACGTTATATCTGTGTGTTATATGTGTAAGATATACGTTATATAAGAAGGCTATTAATATGTGTAAAAATATACGACAGTAGCCAATCAGGATGAGGAGGAGGAGGGAGGTAGCCAATCAGGATGAGGAGGAGGAGGGAGGTAGCCAATCAGCATGAAGAGGGAGGTAGCCAATCAGGATGAGGAGGGAGGGTGCTGTCTGCTGACGATAGCCAATCAGGATGGCGTAAGACTATATAACACTGCTGCTGTTCACTGTTGAAGTTCAAGTTTAGTTTGTCATTACATTGAAGTCATGTATAAGTACATAATATAATATAATATAATAATATAAGTCATGTTTAAGTACACAACGCATGCCTTAGACAGAGCAGCTCTCAACATCAGACTCACAGTTGAAACCGGGAACAAGTTGGTAACCGACAGACCGTTCTGACTTTTATTCTGACAGTTTTCTAATAAATGTCAACGTTGTTTGTCGTCTAATAAATGTCAACGTCCCCACTCCTTTACACTAGCTAGGTAGTAGTGGGGATTCCTCACTTAATCCATTGCATAGCAATGTCTTGGCGTGACTAGCGAGTGTGTCACTGATCTTCAACAACGTCGAATAAAAAGTCAGAACATTTTGATTGGTTTGGTTTCGACTTGTTCCCGGTTTCACCAGCAACACAAACAACCCTAATGTAGAAGGATCTAGCAGCAGGATTACCGTATTTTCCGGACTATAAGTCGCAGTCATGAAGACAAAAAAAAACATATAAATCGCACTGGACTATAAGTCGCATTTATTTAGAAATGTATTTCACAAAATCCAAGACCAAGAACAGACATTTAATCTGGAAAAGCAAGTTATTCAACTACACAATACCACACAGAACAACAGGCTGAATAGGCTAAATTAACATAACAAGCCACATTAACAGTTATTCAGCTACACAATAGCATAAAGAACATACCTGGGAGGCTGAATAGGCTAAATTAACATAACAAACCAGCGAGTCCAACAAGCAAGTTACCAGTAAACAAGTTCACCAAGCTACCGTTAATGTTTCAGTTAATTCTTCAGTGGTATAGGAGCAGCACATAGTTGTGACAAGCCCAGAGAAAATACGGTAATGTGAATGTGTCTGGTGGCAGGATGTCGTCCAGATGAGCTTCCCAGATGACGAGGACGACGATGACGAAGAGGAGGGGGTGGGGGTGGACGAAGAAGAGGACGTGGGAAGCTTCCTGCCCCCGGAGCTGAGCAGCCCCAGCGAGTGTCAGAGCAGCAGCGGCGGTGACGCTTCCTCCCTCACCTACTCCTCCTCCTCCGAGCATCACATCCCCCCTCCCCCCATGACCCCCCCGCCTCCCCCGCCCGTCCAGTTCAACGACCCCCCTCCTCCCCCGCCGCCCCCCGCCGTCAGCTACACCCCCGACCACTCTCCCAGGATGCACCTGCCCTTCCGCCGCCACCACCCGGGCCCCCCCCCGCCCCCGCCTCCCCGCTCCAACCCTCCGACCAAACGCCAGTCGATGCACAACAAGGTGCTGCCCACCCGGGAGGACCTGCTGGTCCACGCAGCGATGCAGGAGCAGAAAGCAGCCTACCAGGAACAGCAGAAGGCCTACGAAGAACAACTAGCTCTCCAAGAGCAGCAAATAGCTCTGCAAGAGCAGAAAGCCTACGAAGAACAACTAGCTCTCCGAGAGCAGAAGGTCTACGAGGAGCAGAAAGCCTACGAAGAGCGACAAGCTTTCCAAGAGCAACAGCTAGCTCTCCGAGAGCAGAAAGCCTTCGAAGAGGAACAAGCTTTCCAAGAGCAACAGCTAGCTTCTTTCCAAGAACAACATCAAGTTCTCCAAGAGCAGCAACTCGCTCTCCAGGAACAGAAGGCTTACGCAGAGCAACAAGCCTACCAAGAACAACAGCACTACCAAGAGCAGAAAGCCTACGAAGAGCAACAAGCTTTCCAAGAGCAACAACTAGCTCTCCAAGAACAGAAAGCCTACGAAGAGCATCAAGCGTACCAGGAACAACAAGCGTACCAGCAGCAGCAGCAAGCCTTTCAAACGCAACAAGCCCTCCAGAAGCAACAGGCCTACCTAGAGAAGCAGGCCTACCTGGAGCAGGTCTACCAGGGCCACCAGTCTCTGCCCCTCCAGCCGTCCCACCCGACGTCCCACCCGCAGATCCCCCCGCTGCAGCAGCTTCACCAGTCCCTGCCCCCCCTCCCCTCCCCTGACCTCCTCCAAAGCCACCCAGTCTACCAGATGCGACAGGTCCAACAACAACAACAACAACAAGAGGCTCACCAAATTCACCGACGCAAATCTCGGTCGGCCACGTCTCCCCATCACCCCCCTGATCGCCAGCTTGCTACGTCCCCCCACCCCCTAGATCGACAGCTTGCTACGTCCCCCCACCCCCTAGATCGACAGCTTGCTACGTCCCCCCACCCCCTAGATCGACAGCTTGCTACGTCCCCCCACCCCCTAGATCGCCAGCTAGCCGCCTCCCCGCTCCACCCCCTAGATCGACAGCTGGCCCCCTCCCCCCACCACCGCCTCCCAGGCCCGCAGGGGGGTCTGTACGCCGAGGGAATCTACCAGAGTCTTCAACCTCATCCTCCGTCGCATCACTCCTCCGTCGACGAGCTTCTCAACCAGTCCCACCTCCTGATCCACCCGGCGGCGGAACCACCTGCGTCGCTGCCCTGCGCCGCGCACCTGCTGAACACCAAGGAGGCTGCTGCTGCTCACCTGAGCAAGGAGGCTCCTCGTCACAAGAGTCAGAAAGGCCAAAAGGGTCACCACCAGGGTCACCAGGACCACGCGCCGCCGCCCCCCCACCCTCAGAAGGTCGGCCAGCCGCCGTCGCCCCCCCCCCAGCGGCCCCGCTCCATCCAGCAGATCCGCCACATGACCCCCCAGCCCCCCCAGCCCGAGCAGCTTCTGCACCACCAGATCCACCTCATCCACCCGCCCCAGCAGCCCCCCCACCGGCCCCAGCCCACGCTCTCCACCTTCCAGCCCCTCCAGCCTCTGCCCAGCCTGTCCACCTTCCAGCCCGTCCCCCCCCCGTCCCCCCACCAGCACCAGGGGGGGGGGGTGCACCCCTCCAACCAGCAGCAGGCGCCCCAGAGGCCCCAGTCCCAGCCCTCCCAGCACCACCTCCAGTCCCACCACTCCTCCCAGTCCCTCCACCACCTCCACCACCTCCACCACCACCACCCCCAACCCCACTACCCCCCCTCAGAGTCCCAGCTGCAGCTCCAGTCCAGGCCTCATCACTCTCACTCGGACCTGTCCGTGAACCAGGGGGGTGGGGGTGTGGGGGGGCCCCCTCCCCCTCCGCCCCTCCCCCCGCCCTGCACCCCGCCCCCCCTGCCCCGCCCCGCCCCCCAGAGGATGGACTCCAACCACATGAGCGTCAAGAGGCTGCGATGGGAGCAGGTGGAGAACTCTGAGGGCACCATCTGGGGACAGGTGGGTAGCATGTTAGCATGTTAGCATGTTAGCTATAATATCAGGCTAGCATCTTAGCTATAATATCAGGCTAGCGTGTTAGCTATAACATCAGGCTAGCATCTTAGCTATAATATCAGGCTAGCACGTTAGCTATAATATCAGGCTAGCGTGTTAGCTATAACATCAGGCTAGCATCTTAGCTATAATATCAGGCTAGCACGTTAGCTATAATATCAGGCTAGCACGTTAGCTATAATATCAGGCTAGCACGTTAGCTATAATATCAGGTTAGCATCTTAGCTATAATATCAGGCTAGCACGTTAGCTATAATATCAGGCTAGCACGTTAGCTATAATATCAGGCTAGCACGTTAGCTATAATATCAGGCTAGCACGTTAGCTATAATATCAGGTTAGCATCTTAGCTATAATATCAGGCTAGCACGTTAGCTATAATATCAGGTTAGCATCTTAGCTATAATATCAGGCTAGCACGTTAGCTATAATATCAGGTTAGCCCGTTGCAAGGTAGATCTAACACGTTTGTCTGGTTGGTTGTTCTAAGAGAAATGCATCGTTAGTCTGTCTGTTGTTTGCAGCTGAGAGAGAACTGTGACTCTGACTCTGTGTGTGTGTGTGTGTGTGTGTGTGTGTGTGTGTGTGTGTGTCTGTCTGTGTCTGTGTGTGGTGTGTGTCTGTGTCTGTGTCTGTGTCTGTGTCTGTGTCTGTGTCTGTGTCTGTGTCTGTGTCTGTGTCTGTGTCTGTGTGTCTGTGTCTGTGTCTGTGTCTGTGTCTGTGTCTGTGTCTGTGTCTGTGTCTGTGTCTGTGTCTGTGTCTGTGTCTGTGTCTGTGTCCGTGTCCGTGTGCGTGTGCGTGTGTAGCTGAGAGAGGACTCAGACTATGACAAGCTCAGTGACATGGTGAAGTATCTGGATCTGGAGCTGCACTTTGGCACCCAGAAGAGCCCCGGTGAGTATAGTGTGTGTGTGTATGTGTGTGTGTGTGTGTGTGCGTGTGCGTGTGCGTGTGTGTGTGTGTGTGTGTGTGTGTGTGTGAGTGTGTGTGTGAGTGACCTCCCCAAATACTCGCATGTCACCCCTCTCCTTCGCACCCTGCACTGGCTCCCGATAGCAGCTCGCATCAGGTTCAAGACCCTGGTGCTTGCATACCAGGCAGCTAAAGGGACAGCCCCTGCCTACCTGAAGGAAATGGTAACCCCCCAAACCCCTGCCCGCTCACTCCGCTCCTCCACCTCGGCTGGCCGACTGGCCCCACCTCCTCTACACAGCAGTCGGGCTGCCCGATCACGTCTCTTCACAACACTGGCTCCCCGCTGGTAGAATGAGCTCCCCACGGCCGTCAGAACGGCTGAGTCACTACCCATCTTCCGTCGTAGACTGAAGACCCATCTCTTCAGGTTACATCTTAACTGCTCCTCCTGAGACATCTTCTGACCCTCACCACTACGTCTCCTAAAGACACCCGCTTTCCCCTCTACTGTGTCCCTAAGAACTTCTATTGCCCCCCTTGTACTGTTTCTCAGTTTCTCCAGTAATAAATAAAATAAAATAAAATAAAATAAAATAAAAAAAGGTTTTAGTAGAAGGCGATAATAGGGAGAAGGTTTTTCCTTCTATCATTGGCCCCGGGCCCGAGCTAGAGTACTCTTCCTGCAACGAATGGTGGACTGCTGATTCACATGCTTAGTATTCAAATGTATTGATTGTAAGTCGCTTTGGAATAAGGCGTCTGCTAAATGCCAAAAATGTAATGTAAATGTGTGAGTGTGTGTGTGTGTGTGTGTGTGTGTGTGTGTGTGTGTGTGAGTGTGTGTGTGTGTGTGTGAGTGTGTGTGTGGGGGGGGATATACATATACAGTACATGCTGTAAAAGTGTGTGCATGTGTGGGTGAGTACATGTGAACGCACACACACACACACAGACATATACACACACACACACACACACACACACTCTCCCCCACAAACCACCAGTGAGTCAGTCAGTCCCTCTGTGTTCTGCCGTGTGTGTGTGTGTGTGTGTGTGTGTGTGTGTGTGTGTGTGTGTGTGTGTGTGTGATGTGTGACAGCTGCGTCACTGCCTACCGGCTCTTCACTGACCCATTTTAACCAGAATAGGATGTTCCTGAACACTGAACACATCTAAACTGTTCATCAGGATATTTTAGCAGTTCATGAATGCCAGTCGAGTCCTCTCTCTCTCTCACCCAAGTCTCTCCCTCTCTCTCCCCCCCCCCCCTCCCTCCCCCGGGGTGATGTCAGTGTCTCTTCCGGAGCTGGCTCCTCATCCTGACTCTTTCAAGAAGAAAGACGTGGTGGAGATTCTGTCACATAAGAAGGCCTACAACGCATGTAAGTATGACCCCTAACCCTGACCCCTAACCCTGACCCTGACCCCTAACCCAGGGGTAATCCAGGGTTAGGGCTAGGTTTAAACCCTGTAATCCAGCTAGATTTAAACCCTGTAATACAGCTAGGTTTAAACCCTGTAATCCAGGGTTAGGGCTAGGTTTAAACCCTGTAATCCAGGGTTAAGGCTAGGTTTAAACCCAGTAATCCAGCTAGGTTTAAACCATGTAATCCAGCTAGGTTTAAACCCTGTAATCCAGCTAGGTTTAAACCCTGTAATCCAGGGTTAGGGCTAGGTTTAAACCCTGTAATCCAGGGTTAGGGCTAGGTTTAAACCCAGTAATCCAGGGTTAGGGCTAGGTTTAAACCCTGTAATCCAGGGTTAGGGCTAGGTTTAAACCCTGTAATCCAGCTAGGTTTAAACCCTGTAATCCAGCTAGGTTTAAACCCTGTAATCCAGGGTTAGGGCTAGGTTTAAACACTGTAATCCAGCTAGGTTTAAACCCTGTAATCCAGCTAGGTTTAAACCCTGTAATCCAGCTAGGTTTAAACCCTGTAATCCAGGGTTAGGGCTAGGTTTAAACACTGTAATCCAGCTAGATTTAAACCCTGTAATCCAGCTAGGTTTAAACCCTGTAATCCAGCTAGATTTAAACCCTGTAATCCAGCTAGGTTTAATCCCTGTAATCCAGATAGGTTTAAACCCTGTAATCCAGGGTTAGGGCTAGGTTTAAACCCTGTAATCCAGCTAGGTTTAAAACCTGTAATCCAGGGCTAGGGCTAGGTAGGCAATCCAGGGGATTTGTCATGTTGCCTCTTCGACAGTTGTCCATGACACTCCACTCCGTATCACCTTGACCCTCCTCCCCCCCCTCCTCCCCCCCCCTCCTCCCTCCCCCCCTCCCCCCCAGCCATCCTGATCGCCCACCTGAAGCTGTCCCCGGTGGAGCTCCGCCAGGTGCTGCTCAGCATGTCCACTGAGCGGCTGGACGCCACGCACCTGAGCCAGCTGCTGCTGTACGCCCCCGACGCTGAGGAGGTGCAGCGCTACCAGCAGTACCACGACGACCCCACCAAGCTCAGCGGGCCGGACCAGTTTGTCCTGCAGGTGAGGGTTAAAGGTTAAAGGTCAGGTACGACCCTGTGGGGAGGGTTAAAGGTTAAAGGTCAGGTACGACCCTGGGGGGAGGGTTAAAGGTTAAAGGTCAGGTACGACCCTGGGGGGAGGGTTAAAGGTTAAAGGTCAGGTACGACCCTGTGGGGAGGGTTAAAGGTTAAAGGTCAGGTACGACCCTGTGGGGAGGGTTAAAGGTTAAAGGTCAGGTACGACCCTGGGGGGAGGGTTAAAGGTTAAAGGTCAGGTACGACCCTGGGGGGAGGGTTAAAGGTTAAAGGTCAGGTACGACCCTGGGGGGGAGGGTTAAAGGTTAAAGGTCAGGAGACAGCAGGGTTAAAGGTCAGGTGACAGTGTGTGTGTGTGTGTGTGTGTGTAACCTCTGTGTGTGTGTGTAACCTCTCTGTGTGTGTGTGTGTGTGTGTAACCTGTGTGTGTGTAACCTGTGTGTGTGTAACCTGTGTGTGTGTGTGTGTGTGTGTGTGTGTAACCTCTCTGCGTGTGTGTGTGTAACCTCTCTGCGTGTGTGTGTGTGTAACCTGTGTGTGTGTGTAACCTCTCTGCGTGTGTGTGTGTGTTAGATGCTGTCCGTCCCAGAGTACAAGGCGCGTCTGAGGAGCCTGCAGGTGAAGACCACGCTGAGGGAGAGGACAGAGGAGATGAAGGCCGGCTACGCCTGCATAGCCCAGGCCTCTCTGGAGCTCAGGAGCAGCAGGAAGCTAGCTAAGATCCTGGAGGTACCTCCCTCTCCCCCTCTCCCCCTCTCTCTCCCTCCCTCTCTCCCTCCCTCCCTCTCTCCCCCCCTCCCTCCCCCTCCCTCTCCCTCCCTCTCCCTCCCCCTCCCTCCCTCTCTCCCTCCCTGGGCCCAATTGGCCCCAATCTCAGACTCCACACACCAGAAGAAGCTCTCGAGATCGAAGTTGTTGTTTGTGAGTTGTTGTTTCGTATCAACACAGACACAACCGTGATAAAGAGTCTGCCTTCCATGCGACAACAAGCGATACATAATCAAACAGGCATTAACCGCACAGCACGAATAACAACAACAACAACAATAATAATAATAATAATAATGATACATAACATTTGTATTTGTATAGTGCTTTCTTGTTGACTCAAAGCACTTTACATGTCAACAATATGGAAATTCTGCCGTCTTGATGCCCCTCCTCCCCCTCCCTCCCCCTCCCTCCTCTCCCTCTCTCCCTCTCTCCCTCTCCCTCACTCCCTCTCCCTCTCCCTCCCTCTCCCTCCCTCCCTCCCTCCCTCTCCCTCCCTCCCCCTCCCTCTCCCTCCTCCCCTCCCTCCCTCCCTCCTCTCCCTCTCCCTCCCTCTCCCTCCCTCTCCCTCCCTCCCTCTCCCTCCCCCTCCCTCCCCCTCTCCCTCTCTCTCCCTCCTCTCCCTCTCCCTCCCTCTCCCTCTCCCTCTCCCTCCCTCCTCTCCCTCTCCCTCCCTCTCCCTCTCCCTCCCTCTCCCTCCCTCCCTCTCCCTCCCCCTCCCTCCCCCTCCCTCCCCCTCTCCCTCCCTCCCTCCCTCCCCCTCCCCCTCCCTCCCTCCCTCCCCCTCCCTCCCCCTCTCCCTCCCTCCCTCCCTCCCCCTCCCCCTCCCTCTCCCTCCCTCCCTCCCTCTCCCTCCCTCCCTCTCCCTCCCCCTCCCCCTCCCTCCCTCCCTCTCCCACCCTCTCCCTCCCTCCCTCCCCCCCTCCCCCTCCCTCCCTCTCCCTCCCTCCCCCTCCTCCCCTCCCCCTCCTCCCCTCCCCCTCCCTCCCCCTCCCTCCCTCCCTCTCCCTCCCTCCCTCTCCCTCCCCCTCCCCCTCCTCCCCTCCCTCCCTCTCCCTCCCTCTCCCTCCCTCCCTCCTCCCTCCTGCTCCCCCTCCTCCCCTCCTCCCCTCCCTCCCCCTCCCTCCCTCTCCCTCTCCTCTGTAGTTTGTCCTGGCGATGGGGAACTACCTAAACAACGGACAGCCCAAGACCAACAAGACCACCGGCTTCAAGATCAACTTCCTCTCTGAGGTACATTTACATAGATCAACTTCCTCCCTGAGGTACATTTACATAGATCAACTTCCTCCCTGAGGTACATTTACATAGATCAACTTCCTCCCTGAGGTACATTTACATAGATCAACTTCCTCTCTGAGGTACATTTACATAGATCAACTTCCTCTCTGAGGGACATTTACATAGATCAACTTCCTCCCTGAGGTACATTTACATAGATCAACTTCCTGTCTGAGGTACATTTACATAGATCAACTTCCTCCCTGAGGTAAATTTACATAGATCAACTTCCTCCCTGAGGTACATTTACACACTGTAGCAAATACATTTGTCTAATCCAGTGAATCATCTGTCCATCAGTCATCGTAAAGTAATGTAAAAAGTAATCTATGCTCAGGCCAGGGGCCATCGGCAGTTACAATGCTAGAAGAGGGAAGAATTAATTAATTATTTATTTTATTTTATGATTTACAGTAGAGAAACTGTACAGGGGATGAAGAGGTCTTAGGAGGGACAGTGGGACCCAGGGGGGTGGGGGAGTACTTAGGGGGGGGGGAGTACTAGGGGGGGGGAGGACCCAGGGGGGTGGGGGGGAGGACCCAGGGGGGTGGAGGGGAGGTCTGTGTGACGTGTCATTTCCTCTTCCTGTCCTCTGCAGCTAAGCACCACCAAGACGGTGGATGGGAAGTCGACGTTCCTGCACATCCTGGTGAAGTCTCTGTGTCTGCACTTCCCCGACGTGCTTGACTTCTCCAAGGACCTGACCACCGTGCCACTCGCTGCTAAAGGTACCTACACCTACCACCATGCCCCAAAGGTACATACACACTCACCACCATGCCCCAAAGGTACATACACACTCACCACCATGCCCCAAAGGTACATACACACTCACCACCATGCCCCAAAGGTACATACACACTCACCACCATGCCCCAAAGGTACATACACACTCAACACCATGCCCCAAAGGTACATACACACTCACCACCAAGCCCCAAAGGTACATACACACTCACCACCATGCCCCAAAGGTACCTACACTCACCACCATGCCCCAAAGGTACATACACACTCACCACCATGCCCCAAAGGTACATACACACTCACCACCATGCCCCAAAGGTACATACACACTCACCACCATGCCCCAAAGGTACATACACACTCACCACCATGCCCCAAAGGTACATACACACTCACCACCATGCCCCAAAGGTACATACACACTCACCACCAAGCCCCAAAGGTACATACACACTCACCACCATGCCCCAAAGGTACATACACACTCACCACCATGCCCCAAAGGTACATACACACTCACCACCAAGCCCCAAAGGTACATACACACTCACCACCATGCCCCAAACCTACTCAGGGTATATACAGGAATCTTGAGGTTAATTTGAAAGTGACAGTTGGATCTAAGTGACAGTTGACACTACACACTCACCACCCTGCTAAAGGTACACACACACTCACCACCCTGCTAAAGGTACACACACACTCACCACCCTGCTAAAGGTACACACACACTCACCACCCTGCTAAAGGTACATACACACTCACCACCCTGCTAAAGGTACATACACACTCACCACCCTGCTAAAGGTACACACACACTCACCACCCTGCTAAAGGTACACACACACTCACCACCCTGCTAAAGGTACATACACACTCACCACCCTGCTAAAGGTACATACACACTCACCACCCTGCTAAAGGTACATACACACTCACCACCCTGCTAAATGTACACACACACTCACCACCCTGCTAAAGGTACACACACACTCACCACCCTGCTAAAGGTACACACACACTCACCACCCTGCTAAAGGTACACACTCACCACCCTGCTAAAGGTACACACACACTCACCACCCTGCTAAAGGTACATACACACTCACCACCCTGCTAAAGGTACACACACACTCACCACCCTGCTAAAGGTACACACACACTCACCACCCTGCTAAAGGTACACACACACACTCACCACCCTGCTAAAGGTACACACACACTCACCACCCTGCTAAAGGTACATACACACTCACCACCCTGCTAAAGGTACATACACACTCACCACCCTGCTAAAGGTACATACACACTCACCACCCTGCTAAATGTACACACACACTCACCACCCTGCTAAAGGTACATACACACTCACCACCCTGCTAAAGGTACACACACACTCACCACCCTGCTAAAGGTACACACACACTCACCACCCTGCTAAAGGTACATACACACTCACCACCCTGCTAAAGGTACACACTCACCACCCTGCTAAAGGTACATACACACTCACCACCCTGCTAAAGGTACACACACACTCACCACCCTGCTAAAGGTACACACTCACCACCCTGCTAAAGATACACACACACTCACCACCCTGCTAAAGGTACATACACACTCACCACCCTGCTAAAGGTACATACACACTCACCACCCTGCTAAAGGTACACACTCACCACCCTGCTAAAGGTACACACACACACTCACCACCCTGCTAAAGGTACACACTCACCACCCTGCTAAAGGTACACACTCACCACCCTGCTAAAGGTACACACAAATCAAATCAAATCAAATCAAATTTTATTTGTATAGCGCATTTCTTACAAGATGCAACTCAATGCGCTTCACACAATGAAAATGTTCAGTCAATCAGTCAATCAATCAATCAATACTGACAGAGCCGCGAGCAGGCAAAAGTAAAAACACACACACACACACTCACCACCCTGCTAAAGGTACACACTCACCACCCT
>NC_137675.1:89619898-89637398 GCF_963989245.1 Nansenia antarctica | reverse complement strand
TCAATATATATTTGTTAAGTTATTTATTTCATGAGAGAGTCTATCGTACGGAAGCGTATTGCGTTCATCCCCCCCAAAAAAATAATAGACGCCTTATCTCCTAATTAGGAGATACATATGGGATGGAGGGAGGGGGGTTAGGATTGAGGGTGGTGGGGGGGGTGGGTTAGATGTGGGTTAGGGTAACCCTAATCTTAACCCTAACCCTAACCCTATCCTAACCCTGACCTTAACCGTAACCCTAACCCACATCTAACCTCCCCCCCACCCTTAATCCTAACCCCCCCCCACCCTTAATCCTGACCCCCCTCCCCCCACCCCATACTTATCTAATGAGGAGATTCTGGTCCTAATTAGGAAATGAGGAGATATGGATCTCCTTGTTATGAGATAAGGAGATATGGATCTCCTTGTTATGAGATAAGGAAATATGGATCTCCTAGTTATGAGATAAGGAGATATGGATCTCCTTGTTATGAGATAAGGAGATATGGATCTCCTAGTTATGAGATAAGGAGATATGGATCTCCTAGTTATGAGATATGGAGATATGGATCTCCTAGTTATGAGATAAGGAGATATGGATCTCCTAGTTATGAGATATGGAGATATGGATCTCCTAGTTATGAGATAAGGAGATATGGATCTCCTAGTTATGAGATAAGGAGATATGGATCTCCTAGTTATGAGATAAGGAGATATGGATCTCCTAGTTATGAGATAAGGAGATATGGATCTCCTAGTTATGAGATAAGGAGATATGGATCTCCTAGTTATGAGATAAGGCGTTTTGTTTTGTTTTTGTGGTGCGGACACAATGCGCTTCCGTACTATTGTATGTTATCCAATGAGTGTTCATCTTACTGTAGGTTCCTCCCACTTTCCTGATGATAGACACTGACTCTCTGGGGCTGTGTTCGGAATGGCATACTAGCATACTACTCATACTAGATAGAGATTTTGAGTATGCAGTGCGTTCACACTGTATAGTATGTGAAACGTTAGTATGCGAGAAATCCAGTATGTATACTAGCTCCGCCCACATTCTAAATACAGATCGAGACCATATTATTTCCACTCAACTTCCCCAGAATGCATTGCGCGTCTCTTCAGTCACGTCAAACTGCGTCATACAAACTCGTCATACAGCTGTTGTTTACATGGTCTGAGTGACTGGAGACCGAAAACTCGCAATAAACAAAACATTTTGCACAGGTTTGAGTGTGCAGATGCTGCTTTTTTGCACTTAATTTGATACTCTTCAGCTGCAGCACCCCAGCTAAGTCTGATCACGGATGAGCGGTGGTATTTCCACTATAATGGGAATCTACATGGTGAAATGCATTCTTAGACATGTCTACGTTGTCGTGTCAAGATGCCACTTGAAATGCATGAAATCTGAGTTTACACACAAATCTTACACACACACACACACACACACACACACACACACACACCACACACACACACACACACACACACACACACACACACACACACAAACACATGTTCACGAATGGTCTCGGTATTGTAGCTTCAGAAGGAACAAGTTGTTTTTTATTGTGCTTGCTGTAGCAAGCCGCACTATATGTTATTGCTCATATATTTTAATCCTGTTCTTTTACCAACTGCTAAGACAACAGTTACTTTAGCTAGCTAAAGATATTGGCCCCCAAATCAACTTGTTTAGCTATTATGCTCCGACATTTCGGTCTAAGTAGTAAAGGTATCTACCGTAACTAAGGTAACGTAGCTAGCGAACAGAAGTGGGGAAAAAACGTCAGATCAGATAAATAAACGAGTTACTTTGATAAACTAGCCACATTTTGGGAATATACATGGTTACTTTCTCGCCTGAAAACATATTTTAATAAAATGACAGCCAAAATTACAACATATATATAACATGGCATACTTTTTATGAATTCAGTATGCAGTATATACTCATTGAGTATGCTAGTATGCAGTATGTAGTATGCAGTATGCTAGTATGCAGTATGTTAGTATGCAGTATGCTAGTATGCAGGATGCTAGTGTGCAGTATGTTAGTATGCAGTATGCTAGTATGCAGTATGGTAGTATGCAGTATGCTAGTATGCAGTATGGTAGTATGCAGTATGGTAGTATGCAGTATGCTAGTATGCAGTATATACACATTGAGTATGCTAGTATGCAGTATATACACATTGAGTATGCTAGTATGCAGTATATACACATTGAGTATGCTAGTATGCAGTACGCTAGTATGCAGTATATACACATTGAGTATGCTAGTATGCAGTATATACACTGAGTATGCTAGTATGCAGTATATACACATTGAGTATGCTAGTATGCAGTATATACACATTGAGTATGCTAGTATGCAGTATATACACATTGAGTATGCTAGTATGCAGTATATAAACATTGAGTATGCTAGTATGCAGTATGCTAGTATGCAGTATATACACATTGAGTATGCTAGTATGCAGTATATACACATTGAGTATGCTAGTATGCAGTATATAAACATTGAGTATGCTAGTATGCAGTATATACTCATTGAGTATGCTAGTATGCAGTATATAAACATTGAGTATGCTAGTATGCAGTATATACACATTGAGTATGCTAGTATGCCGTATATACACATTGAGTATGCTAGTATGCAGTATATACACATTGAGTATGCTAGTATGCAGTATATACACATTGAGTATGCTAGTATGCAGTATGCTAGTACGCAGTATGCTAGTACGCAGTATGCTAGTGTGCTGTATGCTAGTGTGCCATTTCAAACACAGTCTGGGAGTGCAACCTGACCACTGGGGGGCAGCAGAGAGGCAGAGTGTTGTGTTTTATCTGACCGCTGGGGGGCAGCAGAGAAGCAGAGTGTTGTGTTTTATCTGACCACTGGGGGGCAGCAGAGAGGCAGATTGTTGTGTTTTATCTGACCACTGGGGGGCAGCAGAGAAGCAGAGTGTTGTGTTTTATCTGACCACTGGGGGGCAGCAGGGAGGCAGAGTGTTGTGTTTTATCTGACCACTGGGGGGCAGCAGAGAGGCAGAGTGTTGTGTTTTATCTGACCACTGGGGGGCAGCAGAGAAGCAGAGTGTTGTGTTTTATCTGACCACTGGGGGGCAGCAGAGAGGCAGAGTGTTGTGTTTTATCTGACCACTGGGGGGCAGCAGAGAGGCAGAGTGTTGTGTTCTATCAGCAGGTCATTTTGTCATCTCTTCTCTATGTGGTCCTAGCAACAGCACTCTGATTGGCTAGATAATTAAAACATTATAATTTATGCATTTTTGGTGCAGACATCTCTATGGATACGCCTCCTTCAGCTGCTGCCACTCAAAGGACTTTTAATGACTGAGACTTTTAATGACAGTGGACTTTTAATTACTGAGGACTTTTAATGATGTAGGACTTTTAATTACTGAGGACTTTTAATGACAGTGGACTTTTAATGATGTAGGCCTTTTAATGATGTAGGACTTTTAATTACTGAGGACTTTTAATGAATGAGACTTTTAATGATGTAGGACTTTTAATGAATGAGACTTTTAATTATGAAGGACTTTTAATGAATGAGGACTTTTAATGAATGAGACTTTTAATGACAGTGGACTTTTAATTACATTACTGAGGATTTGTAATGGTGTAGTAGGACCTTTAACACACATAACTACTGAGGACTTTTAATGGTGTAGGACCTTTAACACACATCATTTCACATGTTTGAACGGGACAACTTAGACAAGGGCCCTTTTCAACCCAACATGGTGATATTTTACATTATGTTCAAATAAGTAACGACCTCGTGTGTGAAATAGCTTTTCAGGCACCAGTTAAGACGACATGAGTATAATAATAGAATCTAAGGTGACTCATTTTAAAGTAAGATAAGAAATGTAAGAAGACCTGCCTACCATGTTACTGATAACACGTTATTACCATGTTATTACCATGTTACTGATAACACGGTATTACCTGTTATTACCATGTTATTACCATGTTACTGATAACACGGTATTACCTGTTATTACCATGTTATTACCATGTTATTGATAACAGGTTATTACAGGTCTTTGTTTGTCTGAACCATGACTGAGCTCATTACACGGGACGTCAGTTGAATAGATTAACTTCAGTACGACTGTAATGTCCTGTAAAGTCTATTACTATATTTTATATTTATTATATAACATTGTAATTAAAATAATAATTATAATATTATTATCTAATGTCTGATAAGGACCTCTGGGTAAGCAGAGCAGGTGATGTGGTGATGTACGATAACAACACAGAACATCAATAAACCGTCTGAGATGAGGCCTGTCTGTGTGTTATTACTGAGAGGACCATAGAGATGTTATTACTGAGAGGACCAGAGATGTTATTACTGAGAGGATCAGAGAGATGTTATTACTGAGAGGATCAGAGAGATGTTATTACTGAGAGGATCAGAGGGATGTTATTACTGAGAGGACCAGAGATGTTATTACTGAGAGGATCAGAGAGATGTTATTACTGAGAGGATCAGAGATGTTATTACTGAGAGGATCAGAGGGATGTTATTACTGAGAGGATCAGAGAGATGTTATTACTGAGAGGATCAGAGATGTTATTACTGAGAGGACCAGAGAGATGTTATTACTGAGAGGATCAGAGGGATGTTATTACTGAGAGGATCAGAGAGATGTTATTACTGAGAGGACCATAGAGATGTTATTACTGAGAGGACCAGAGATGTTATTACTGAGAGGACCATAGAGATGTTATTACTGAGAGGACCAGAGGGATGTTATTACTGAGAGGACCAGAGATGTTATTACTGAGAGGACCAGAGAGATGTTATTACTGAGGAGGACCAGAGGGATGTTATTACTGAGAGGACCAGAGAGATGTTATTACTGAGAGGATCAGAGAGATGTTATTACTGAGAGGATCAGAGAGATGTTATTACTGAGAGGACCATAGAGATGTTATTACTGAGAGGATCAGAGATGTTATTACTGAGAGGACCAGAGAGATGTTATTACTGAGAGGACCATAGAGATGTTATTACTGAGAGGATCAGAGAGATGTTATTACTGAGAGGATCAGAGATGTTATTACTGAGAGGACCAGAGAGATGTTATTACTGAGAGGACCAGAGAGATGTTATTACTGAGGAGGACCATAGAGATGTTATTACTGAGAGGACCAGAGAGATGTTATTACTGAGAGGACCAGAGAGATGTTATTACTGAGAGGATCAGAGAGATGTTATTACTGAGAGGATCAGAGAGATGTTATTACTGAGAGGATCAGAGAGATGTTATTACTGAGAGGACCAGAGAGATGTTATTACTGAGAGGACCAGAGAGATGTTATTACTGAGAGGATCAGAGAGATGTTATTACTGAGAGGACCAGAGATGTTATTACTGAGAGGACCAGAGAGATGTTATTACTGAGAGGATCAGAGAGATGTTATTACTGAGAGGACCAGAGAGATGTTATTACTGAGAGGACCAGAGAGATGTTATTACTGAGAGGACCAGAGAGATGTTATTACTGAGAGGACCAGAGAGATGTTATTACTGAGAGGACCAGAGAGATGTTATTACTGAGAGGACCATAGAGATGTTATTACTGAGAGGATCAGAGAGATGTTATTACTGAGGAGGACCATAGAGATGTTATTACTGAGAGGACCATAGAGATGTTATTACTGAGAGGACCAGAGAGATGTTATTACTGAGAGGATCAGAGATGTTATTACTGAGAGGATCAGAGAGATGTTATTACTGAGAGGACCAGAGAGATGTTATTACTGAGAGGACCAGAGAGATGTTATTACTGAGAGGACCAGAGAGATGTTATTACTGAGAGGACCAGAGAGATGTTATTACTGAGAGGATCAGAGAGATGTTATTACTGATAGGACCAGAGATGTTATTACTGAGAGGACCAGAGATGTTATTACTGAGAGGACCAGAGATGTTATTACTGAGAGGATCATAGAGATGTTATTACTGAGAGGATCAGAGATGTTATTACTGAGAGGATCAGAGATGTTATTACTGAGAGGACCAGAGAGATGTTATTACTGAGAGGACCAGAGATGTTATTACTGAGAGGATCAGAGATGTTATTACTGAGAGGACCAGAGAGATGTTATTACTGAGAGGACCAGAGATGTTATTACTGAGAGGATCAGAGAGATGTTATTACTGAGAGGATCAGAGAGATGTTATTACTGAGAGGACCAGAGATGTTATTACTGAGAGGATCAGAGAGATGTTATTACTGAGGAGGACCAGAGAGATGTTATTACTGAGAGGACCAGAGATGTTATTACTGAGAGGATCAGAGAGATGTTATTACTGAGAGGACCAGAGATGTTATTACTGAGAGGATCAGAGAGATGTTATTACTGAGAGGACCATAGAGATGTTATTACTGAGAGGACCAGAGAGATGTTATTACTGAGAGGACCAGAGAGATGTTATTACTGAGAGGATCAGAGAGATGTTATTACTGAGAGGACCAGAGAGATGTTATTACTGAGAGGACCAGAGAGATGTTATTACTGAGAGGACCAGAGAGATGTTATTACTGAGAGGATCAGAGAGATGTTATTACTGAGAGGACCAGAGAGATGTTATTACTGAGAGGACCAGAGAGATGTTATTACTGAGAGGACCAGAGAGATGTTATTACTGAGAGGACCAGAGAGATGTTATTACTGAGAGGATCAGAGAGATGTTATTACTGAGAGGATCAGAGAGATGTTATTACTGACAGGACCAGAGAGATGTTATTACTGAGAGGACCATAGAGATGTTATTACTGAGAGGATCAGAGAGATGTTATTACTGAGAGGATCAGAGAGATGTTATTACTGAGAGGACCAGAGAGATGTTATTACTGACAGGACCAGAGATGTTATTACTGAGAGGACCATAGAGATGTTATTACTGAGAGGATCAGAGAGATGTTATTACTGAGAGGATCAGAGAGATGTTATTACTGAGAGGATCAGAGAGATGTTATTACTGAGAGGATCAGAGGGATGTTATTACTGAGAGGATCAGAGAGATGTTATTACTGAGAGGATCAGAGATGTTATTACTGAGAGGATCAGAGGGATGTTATTACTGAGAGGATCAGAGGGATGTTATTACTGAGAGGATCAGAGATGTTATTACTGAGAGGACCAGAGAGATGTTATTACTGAGAGGACCATAGAGATGTTATTACTGAGAGGATCAGAGAGATGTTATTACTGAGAGGATCAGAGATGTTATTACTGAGAGGACCAGAGAGATGTTATTACTGAGAGGACCAGAGAGATGTTATTACTGAGAGGACCAGAGAGATGTTATTACTGAGAGGACCAGAGAGATGTTATTACTGAGAGGACCAGAGAGATGTTATTACTGAGAGGATCAGAGAGATGTTATTACTGAGAGGACCAGAGAGATGTTATTACTGAGAGGACCAGAGAGATGTTATTACTGAGAGGACCAGAGAGATGTTATTACTGAGAGGATCAGAGAGATGTTATTACTGAGAGGATCAGAGATGTTATTACTGAGAGGACCAGAAATGTTATTACTGAGAGGATCAGAGGGATGTTATTACTGAGAGGACCAGAGATGTTATTACTGAGAGGACCAGAGATGTTATTACTGAGAGGACCAGAGATGTTATTACTGAGAGGACCATAGAGATGTTATTACTGAGAGGACCAGAGATGTTATTACTGAGAGGATCATTGAGATGTTATTACTGAGAGGATCAGAGAGATGTTATTACTGAGAGGATCAGAGAGATGTTATTACTGAGAGGATCAGAGAGATGTTATTACTGAGAGGATCAGAGAGATGTTATTACTGAGAGGATCATTGAGATGTTATTACTGAGAGGATCAGAGAGATGTTATTACTGAGAGGATCAGAGAGATGTTATTACTGAGAGGATCAGAGAGATGTTATTACTGAGAGGACCAGAGAGATGTTATTACTGAGAGGATCAGAGATGTTATTACTGAGAGGATCAGAGATGTTATTACTGAGAGGACCAGAGGGCTGTATTAGAGGTAATGATAGAGGTGTTATTAGAGGTAATGATAGAGGTGTTATTAGAGGTAATGATAGAGGTGTTATTAGAGGTAATGATGGAGGTGTTATTAGAGGTAATGAAGGAGGAGATTTTGAGCGTTTCCGCTCATCAATGCACAGATGGGGCTTGGCCCCAAATGCGTCGTGCGAGTGTGGCGCAGAGGACCAAACCGCAGACCATGTTATCCTGGATTGCCCGGTGTACCACCCACCCAACGGGATGCATGGTCTGTCGGTATTAGATGACGAGACGATGACGTGGCTTCTGGAGGGGTGTCCAGAAATATAGCCCGGGTGAGCCCCTCAACCAGGTCTCGGGGTGGTAAAAGGATAGCCCCTCGGCCCCGAGCCTGGTGGAGTGGAGAGGAAAAACAACTACCCATACGCCGAAGAAGAAGAAGAAGGAGGAGGTGTACACCACAGTCTAATAGAACAGTCGAGTGTATTGTGATGGTTATAACAGTAGGAGAGTGTATTGTGATGGTTATAACAGTAGGAGAGTGTATTGTGATGGTTATAACAGTAGAGAGTGTATTGTGATGGTTATAACAGTAGAGAGTGATGGTTATAACAGTAGAGAGTGATGGTTATAACAGTAGAGAGAGACTTGTGATGGTTATAACAGTAGAGAGTGTATTGTGATGGTTATAACAGTAGAGAGTGATGGTTATAACAGTAGAGAGTGTATTGTGATGGTTATAACAGTAGAGAGTGTATTGTGATGGTTATAACAGTAGAGAGTGTATTGTGATGGTTATAACAGTAGAGAGTGTATTGTGATGGTTATAACAGTAGAGAGTGTATTGTGATGGTTATAACAGTAGAGAGTGTATTGTGATGGTTATAACAGTAGAGAGTGTATTGTGATGGTTATAACAGTAGAGAGTGATGGTTATAACAGTAGAGAGTGATGGTTATAACAGTAGAGAGAGTATTGTGATGGTTATAACAGTAGAGAGTGTATTGTGATGGTTATAACAGTAGAGAGTGTATTGTGATGGTTATAACAGTAGAGAGTGATGGTTATAACAGTAGAGAGAGTATATTGTGATGGTTCTAACAGTACAGAGTGTATTGTGATGGTTATAACAGTAGAGAGTGATGGTTATAACAGTAGAGAGAGTATATTGTGATGGTTCTAACAGTACAGAGTGTATTGTGATGGTTATAACAGTAGGAGAGTATTGTGATGGTTATAACAGTAGGAGAGTATTGTGATGGTTATAACAGTAGAGAGTGTATTGTGATGGTTATAACAGTAAAGAGTGTATTGTGATGGTTAGAACAGTAGGAGAGTATTGTGATGGTTATAACAGTAGAGAGTGATGGTTATAACAGTAGAGAGTGTATTGTGATGGTTATAACAGTAGAGAGTGTATTGTGATGGTTAGAACAGTAGGAGAGTATTGTGATGGTTATAACAGTAGAGAGTGATGGTTATAACAGTAGAGAGTGATGGTTATAACAGTAGAGAGTGTATTGTGATGGTTATAACAGTAGAGAGTGATGGTTATAACAGTAGAGAGTGATGGTTATAACAGTACAGAGTGTATTGTGATGGTTATAACAGTAGAGAGTGTATTGTGATGGTTATAACAGTAGAGAGTGATGGTTATAACAGTAGAGAGTGATGGTTATAACAGTAGAGAGAGTATTGTGATGGTTATAACAGTAGAGAGTGTATTGTGATGGTTATACCAGTAGAGAGAGTATTGTGATGGTTATAACAGTACAGAGTGTATTGTGATGGTTATAACAGTAGAGAGTGATGGTTATAACAGTAGGAGAGTGTATTGTGATGGTTATAACAGTAGAGAGTGATGGTTATAACAGTAGGAGAGTGTATTGTGATGGTTATAACAGTAGAGAGTGATGGTTATAACAGTAGAGAGTGATGGTTATAACAGTACAGAGTGTATTGTGATGGTTATAACAGTAGAGAGTGATGGTTATAACAGTAGGAGAGTGTATTGTGATGGTTATAACAGTAGAGAGTGTATTGTGATGGTTATAACAGTAGAGAGTGATGGTTATAACAGTAGGAGAGTATTGTGATGGTTATAACAGTACAGAGTGTATGGTGATGGTTATAACAGTAGGAGAGTATTGTGATGGTTATAACAGTAGAGAGTGTATTGTGATGGTTATAACAGTAGAGCGTGTATTGTGATGGTTATAACAGTAGAGAGAGTATTGTGATGCTTCCATTCAGAGTGTCTGTCTCAGACCCTGAAGATAAGGGTTAGGGTTAAAGGTCAGGCTCAGGGTTAAAGGTCAGGGGGAACTAGTACCTCTTCATGTTTGGCAGAACAAAGAGTTCCTGTTGTGCCTGCTTACATTGGTAACAAAGTTTGGGTCTAACATGTGTTAGGTCCACACACACACACACACACACACACACACACACACACACACACACCCCTTCCCATCCAGACACCCTCTCCTCCCTCCTCCCTGTAGCCTCCCAGGTCCCAGGCTGTCCCTCCCTCCTCCCCCTGGTTCGGCTGAGGCCGTAAACACTCTGACTGTTTAACCAGACAGGTTAGGTCAGGTGACTTATATAAGCCTGGAGTTTGACCCTCGGGACAGGAACACACCTGAACACATGTGGTGAGACTGGAGGTCAGACAGACGTGAGACACAGACGTGAGACGGACGTGAGACAGACGCGAGACTGGACCTGAGAACTCGGCTGGTCAACTGGAGTGAAACGCTGAGCTGGACAATCACACTGAGTGGTGAGTACCATGACTGGCCTAGTCCACACACACACACACACACACACACACACACACACACACACTCACACACACACACCTACATACACACACACATACACACACACACACACACACACACACACACACACACACATACCATAGGTGTAGTAGTGGTCTAGGGGATAGTGAGTTGGACGCGAACTGTAAGTTGTTTTGGATAAAAGTGTCTGCTAAATGGTTAACATGTACCACAACACACACACACACACACACACACACACACACACACACACACAGTCCGCTGTGCAGATTTGTTGCAGTAAGAATGCCACAGTAGGTAAAGATTAAGCCAGCTAGTGTGTGTGTGTGTGTGTGTGTGTGTGTGTGTGTGTGTGTGTGTGTGTGTGTGTGTGACTGTGAGTCTACAGACTGGAGCAACTCCAGTTTGACTTCATTCACCAGAAATGCATAAATTATAATGTTTTCATTTTCTAGCCAATCAGAGTGCTGTTGCTAGGACCACATAGAACACTTGGGGCCGGTTTCACAGACAAGGCTTAAGCCTAGTCCTGGACTAAATCACACTTTCAATGTAAAATCTCCATTGAAGATGCTTTTTAGTCTAGGATTAGTCCTAAGCCTTGTCTGTGAAACCAGCCCTTGGTGTTCTGGAAGTCTTTGGCAGGTGGAGGGTTAATTAAGCAATATCACACAGAGGGAGTGTGTTATACTGAATATCAGCACAGCTGTGATTGGGTCGTAGGTACGAGGCCGCCGGCCGAGTAGGAAGACAATCACAGCCGTGCTGATATTCAGTATAACAGCACGACCTCCAGTGTGATATTGCTTTTATACAACAGTTCTACAGCGCCATTTATTAGTTAACAGTAATAAGCGACAACAGATTATGATTTGTTTGTTTATTTAATCATAAAAATAAACAAAAAATAGTTCCGCAACTGAACTTCAAATGGACTGTTGCCTAGTAACCTGAACACAAACATGTAGTCTAATTAACGGTCATTTAGTAGAACATCTGTGCGGCGGAGTGATACATATAGTTAAAAGTCCCAGTGCTGTATATCAGCACTCATGGAATGCCTCTTGTCCAATCAAATTACTTGGTCGGAACCATCTGTTGTATAATAGACCGTATGTGATAGAAAACCGAAGTGTTCTTTGCAGGGATTCGGTGTCTGGCTATGTTGCAGCATTGGTTGTCAAAGTCCAGATGATTATTTCTGTGGAATCAATCAATCAAATGTATAATGGCTGACAAACTAGCAGTGATGTGTGTGGAGGACTCCCTGACGGCTTGGATCCACAACTACCTCACAGACAGACGTCAGTATGTGAGACTGCAGGGCTGTCAGTCTGAGGTGGTGGTGTGCAACACCGGCGCCCCCCAGGGAACTGTTCTGTCACCCTTTCTCTTCACCCTCTATACCTCCGACTTCCAGTTTAGCTCCGACCAGTGCCACCTGCAGAAGTTTTCTGATGACTCCTCTATCGTCGGTTACATCACAGACGACAGGGACGAGGAGTACAGGGCCCTGGTGGAGAGCTTTGTGCAGTGGTGCGACACCAACTACCTTTTGCTTAACACCAGCAAAACAAAGGAGTTGGTGGTGGATTTTAGGAGGAAAAGAAGGATCCCAGCCCCCATCACCATCAAGGGGGTGGACGTCGAGAGAGTGGACTCCTACAGGTACCTGGGAGTACAAATTAATAACAAACTGGACTGGACTGACAACACCGAGGCTCTTCTCAGGAAAGGGCAGAGCAGACTGTTTTTCCTGAGAAGGCTGAGGTCTTTCGGCGTCTGCAACAAGCTGCTGCGAATGTTTTACCAGTCGGTGGTCGCCAGCGTTCTGTTCTTCGCCGTGGCCTGCTGGGGTGGAAACATCTGTGCCAGGGATGCTGCGAAGCTGAGCAAACTGGTGAAGAAGGCCAGCTCTGTGGTGGGGACCGGGCTGGACAGCCTAGAGGTGGTGGCAGAACAGAGGATGGGGAAAAAACTGGCGGCCATGCTGGCCAATCCCTCCCATCCGATGTACTGCGAGCTGGCGGGGATGAGGAGCAAGTTCAGCCACAGATTTGTTCTCCCCCGTCAAAGTACAAAAAGATTTGGACAGTCCTTTATTCCAGCTGCACTCCGACTCTACAACCAGGCCCTGCAGGGTGGGGGAGACCTGGAGCTGAGAGGCCGTTAAGACTGCTACTTGGACTATACATGCACTTGAGCACTTTACTTGCACTTTTTATTTATTGAGCCTGCACTGTTTTATTTATTTATTTATTGAATGTTTTCTGTCTGCCCTAACTAAGCTGTTTGACAACAACATTTCCCCATTGGGGACAATAAAGGTTTTCATTCATTCATTCATATATAGCACATTTAAACATGACACGTGTCAACCAAAGTGCTTTACAGTAAAAGTACAGGTGTGATGGAGGGGCAGGTCAGGTGTGATGGAGGGGGCAGGTGTGATGGAGGGGGCAGGTCAGGTGTGATGGAGGGGCAGGTCAGGTGTGATGGAGGGGGCAGGTCAGGTGTGATGGAGGGGCAGGTCAGGTGTGATGGAGGGGCAGGTCAGGTGTGATGGAGGGGGCAGGTCAGGTGTGATGGAGGGGCAGGTCAGGTGTGATGGAGGGGCAGGTCAGGTGTGATGGAGGGGGCAGGTCAGGTGTGATGGAGGGGCAGGTGTGATGGAGGGGCAGGTCAGGTGTGATGGAGGGGCAGGTCAGGTGTGATAGAGGGGCAGGTCAGGTGTGATGGAGGGGGCAGGTGTGATGGAGGGGGCAGGTGTGATGGAGGGGCAGGTCAGGTGTGATGGAGGGGGCAGGTCAGGTGTGATGGAGGGGCAGGTCAGGTGTGATGGAGGGGCAGGTCAGGTGTGATGGAGGGGCAGGTCAGGTGTGATGGAGGGGCAGGTCAGGTGTGATGGAGGGGCAGGTCAGGTGTGATAGAGGGGCAGGTCAGGTGTGATGGAGGGGGCAGGTCAGGTGTGATGGAGGGGCAGGTCAGGTGTGATGGAGGGGGCAGGTCAGGTGTGATGGAGGGGCAGGTCAGGTGTGATGGAGGGGCAGGTCAGGTGTGATGGAGGGGCAGGTCAGGTGTGATGGAGGGGCAGGTCAGGTGTGATGGAGGGGCAGGTCAGGTGTGATGGAGGGGCAGGTCAGGTGTGATGGAGGGGCAGGTCAGGTGTGATGGAGGGGCAGGTCAGGTGTGATGGAGGGGGCAGGTGTGATGGAGGGGGCAGGTCAGGTGTGATGGAGGGGCAGGTCAGGTGTGATGGAGGGGCAGGTCAGGTGTGATGGAGGGGCAGGGCAGGTGTGATGGAGGGGCAGGTCAGGTGTGATGGAGGGGCAGGTCAGGTGTGATGGAGGGGGCAGGTCAGGTGTGATGGAGGGGCAGGTCAGGTGTGATGGAGGGGCAGGTCAGGTGTGATGGAGGGGTCAGGTGTGATGGAGGGGGCAGGTAAGGTGTGATGGAGGGGCAGGTCAGGTGTGATGGAGGGGCAGGTCAGGTGTGATGGAGGGGCAGGTCAGGTGTGATGGAGGGGCAGGTCAGGTGTGATGGAGGGGTCAGGTGTGATAGAGGGGCAGGTCAGGTGTGATGGAGGGGCAGGTAAGGTGTGATGGAGGGGCAAGTCAGGTGTGATGGAGGGGCAGGTCAGGTGTGATGGAGGGGCAGGTAAGGTGTGATGGAGGGGCAAGTCAGGTGTGATGGAGGGGCAGGTCAGGTGTGATGGAGGGCCAGGTCAGGTGTGATGGAGGGGGCAGGTCAGGTGTGATGGAGGGGCAGGTCAGGTGTGATGGAGGGGCAGGTCAGGTGTGATGGAGGGGCAGGTCAGGTGTGATGGAGGGGCAGGTCAGGTGTGATGGAGGGGCAGGTCAGGTGTGATGGAGGGGGCAGGTCAGGTGTGATGGAGGGGCAGGTCAGGTGTGATGGAGGGGGCAGGTCAGGTGTGATGGAGGGGGCAGGTCAGGTGTGATGGGGCAGGTCAGGTGTGATGGAGGGGCAGGTCAGGTGTGATGGAGGGGCAGGTCAGGTGTGATGGAGGGGCAGGTCAGGTGTGATGGAGGGGCAGGTCAGGTGTGATGGAGGGGGCAGGTCAGGTGTGATGGAGGGGCAGGTCAGGTGTGATGGAGGGGCAGGTCAGGTGTGATGGAGGGGCAGGTCAGGTGTGATGGAGGGGCAGGTCAGGTGTGATGGAGGGGCAGGGCAGGTGTGATGGAGGGGGCAGGTAAGGTGTGATGGAGGGGCAGGTCAGGTGTGATGGAGGGGCAGGTCAGGTGTGATGGAGGGGCAGGTCAGGTGTGATGGAGGGGCAGGTCAGGTGTGATGGAGGGGGCAGGTCAGGTGTGATGGAGGGGGCAGGTCAGGTGTGATGGAGGGGCAGGTCAGGTGTGATGGAGGGGCAGGTCAGGTGTGATGGAGGGGCAGGTGTGATGGAGGGGCAGGTCAGGTGTGATGGAGGGGCAGGTCAGGTGTGATGGAGGGGCAGGTCAGGTGTGATGGAGGGGGCAGGTGTGATGGAGGGGCAGGTCAGGTGTGATGGAGGGGCAGGTCAGGTGTGATGGAGGGGGCAGGTCAGGTGTGAAGGAGGGGCAGGTCAGGTGTGATGGAGGGGCAGGTCAGGTGTGATGGAGGGGGCAGGTGTGATGGAGGGGTTATGATGTTATTGAGGCAATATTACAAACCTTAAAACAATCTTAAAACAGCTCAGCCTGACTTATTTTCTTAAGTGAGATGGTTTCAAACGTGTCATTTTTCATAACCACATCAGAGGACAAAGTACCGCATTATCTGCGTGGTGATGTTGAGTTTTATCTTATCAGCACATCTGTCTATCTTCCCCTATCTCACTAGAGATAAGACGTGTGCCTTGGATTGACCAGGTGAACACATCCAGCCCTGAACATGTGTGACACAGTCTGATCATTTGGTCCTCATGTCTGATCTGATGTAATGATCAGACTTTTCTTCCGAAACATGTGAATACATTTCCGCGTTGTTGAAAACCAACGACACATCGCTAGTCAGCTAACACAGCTTGTTCTGTGAGCCTGCTAACAATGTAAAGTAGTGTTGTAGTTAACTAGGTAACAATGTAAAGTAGTGTTCTAGTTAACTAGGTAACAATGTAAAGTAGTGTTCTAGTTAACTAGGTAACAATGTAAAGTAGTGTTCTAGTTAACTAGGTAACAATGTAAAGTAGTGTTGTAGTTAACTAGGTAAAGTAGTGTTCTAGTTAACTAGGTAACTATGTAAAGTAGTGTTCTAGTTAACAAGGTAACAATGTAAAGTAGCCCCGCGGTGGTGTAGCGGTCTAAGCACTGGCCACTAGTGCAAGTTGCCCACCGGGGACTGGGATCGTATCCCAGCTCGCCAGATCCGGATATGGCTGGGGCACACACGGGGAGCGGCATATTGGGCGGCCGCTCCCGAGGGCGGGTATAGGAGTAGTTCCGGACAAGGATCCGTCGCGCAACACCGCCCCCGTCTGGTGCTGGAGTAACGGTACTGGGCTCGAGGAGCCTGTCAGCTAGTCTGCCTGGCGCCCTCCTCTGGGACTGCCGGCCACGGGGTCGTGCGGCGGATCCTACGCAATAGGCAGGGGATAATTGGATGCTAGGTTGGGTTCAATTGGCTACCAAATTGGGTGAAAAAGGGGATAAAATCTGGAAAAAATAAAAATAAAAAAAATAAAAATTTAAAGTAGTGTTGTAGTTAACTAGGTAACGATGTAAAGTAGTGTTCTAGTTAACTAGGTAACAATGTAAAGTAGTGTTGTAGTTAAATAGGTAACAATGTAAAGTAGTGTTCTAGTTAACTAGGTAACAATGTAAAGTAGTGTTCTAGTTAACTAGGTAGCAATGTAAAGTAGTGTTGAAGTTAACTAGGTAACAATGTAAAGTAGTGTTCTAGTTAACTAGGTAACAATGTAAAGTAGTGTTGTAGTTAACTAGGTAACAATGTAAAGTAGTGTTGTAGTTAACTAGGTAACAATGTAAAGTAGTGTTGTAGTTACCTAGATAACAATGTAAAGTAGTGTTGTAGTTAACTAGGTAACAATGTAAAGTAGTGTTGTAGTTAACTAGGTAACAATGTAAAGTAGTGTTGTAGGTAACTAGGTAACAATGTAAAGTAGTGTTGTAGTTACCTAGATAACAATGTCAAGTAGTGTTGTAGTTAACTAGGTAACAATGTAAAGTAGTGTTGTAGTTAACTAGGTAACAATGTAAAGTAGTGTTGTAGTTAACTAGGTAACAATGTAAAGTAGTGTTCTAGATAACTAGGTAACAGTGGGGATTACTCACCCAATCCATTGTGTTGCAGTATTTTGGCTTGACTAGCGAGTTTGTGTTGTGATTCTCAACAACGTTGAAACGTAGTTCCGTGTTTCAAAAGACTTTCAAAAAGTCAGAACATTTTGATTGGTTGTTGACATGAGGACCAAATGATCTGACTGGGTCACATGTTGCTCTGAGTGTGTGTTTGTGTCTGAGTGTGTGTGTGTCTGTGTCTGTGTCTGTGTGTGCATGTGTGTCTGTGTCTGTGTCTGTGTGTGTGTGTCTGTGTCTGTGTCTGTGTCTGTGTCTGTGTCTGTGTGTGTGTGTGTGTGTGTGTGTGTGTGTATGTGTGTCTGTGTCTGTGTCTGTGTGTCTGTGTCTGTGTCTG
>NC_137675.1:89612398-89614898 GCF_963989245.1 Nansenia antarctica | reverse complement strand
AAGACAGAGAGATATCAGTATGTAAGACAGAGAGATATCAGTATGTAAGACAGGAGATATCAGTATGTAAGACAGAGAGATATCAGTATGTAAGACAGGAGATATCAGTATGTAAGACAGGGAGATATCAGTATGTAAGACAGAGAGATATCAGTATGTAAGACAGAGAGATATCAGTATGTAAGACAGAGAGATATCAGTATGTAAGACAGAGATATCAGTATGTAAGACAGGAGATATCAGTATGTAAGACAGAGAGATATCAGTATGTAAGACAGAGAGATATCAGTATGTAAGACAGGAGATATCAGTATGTAAGACAGAGAGATATCAGTATGTAAGACAGAGAGATATCAGTATGTAAGACAGGAGATATCAGTATGTAAGACAGAGAGATATCAGTATGTAAGACAGAGAGATATCAGTATGTAAGACAGAGAGATATCAGTATGTAAGACAGAGAGATATCAGTATGTAAGACAGGAGATATCAGTATGTAAGACAGAGAGATATCAGTATGTAAGACAGGAGATATCAGTATGTAAGACAGAGAGATATCAGTATGTAAGACAGAGAGATATCAGTATGTAAGACAGGAGATATCAGTATGTAAGACAGAGAGATATCAGTATGTAAGACAGAGAGATATCAGTATGTAAGACAGAGATATCAGTATGTAAGACAGGAGATATCAGTATGTAAGACAGGAGATATCAGTATGTAAGACAGAGAGATATCAGTATGTAAGACAGGAGATATCAGTATGTAAGACAGGAGATATCAGTATGTAAGACAGGGAGATATCAGTATGTAAGACAGAGAGATATCAGTATGTAAGACAGAGAGATATCAGTATGTAAGACAGAGATATCAGTATGTAAGACAGAGAGATATCAGTATGTAAGACAGAGAGATATCAGTATGTAAGACAGAGAGATATCAGTATGTAAGACAGAGATATTAGTATGTAAGACAGAGAGATATCAGTATGTAAGACAGGAGATATCAGTATGTAAGACAGGAGATATCAGTATGTAAGACAGAGAGATATCAGTATGTAAGACAGAGAGATATCAGTATGTAAGACAGGAGATATCAGTATGTAAGACAGGAGATATCAGTATGTAAGACAGAGAGATATCAGTATGTAAGACAGAGAGATATCAGTATGTAAGACAGAGAGATATCAGTATGTAAGACAGGAGATATCAGTATGTAAGACAGAGAGATATCAGTATGTAAGACAGAGAGATATCAGTATGTAAGACAGGAGATATCAGTATGTAAGACAGAGAGATATCAGTATGTAAGACAGAGAGATATTAGTATGTAAGACAGAGAGATATCAGTATGTAAGACAGGAGATATCAGTATGTAAGACAGAGAGATATCAGTATGTAAGACAGGAGATATCAGTATGTAAGACAGGAGATATCAGTATGTAAGACAGGAGATATCAGTATGTAAGACAGAGAGATATCAGTATGTAAGACAGAGAGATATCAGTATGTAAGACAGGAGATATCAGTATGTAAGACAGAGAGATATCAGTATGTAAGACAGAGAGATATCAGTATGTAAGACAGGAGATATCAGTATGTAAGACAGAGAGATATCAGTATGTAAGACAGGGAGATATCAGTATGTAAGACAGAGAGATATCAGTATGTAAGACAGAGAGATATCAGTATGTAAGACAGGAGATATCAGTATGTAAGACAGAGAGATATCAGTATGTAAGACAGGGAGATATCAGTATGTAAGACAGAGAGATATCAGTATGTAAGACTGAGAGATATCAGTATGTAAGACAGAGAGATATCAGTATGTAAGACAGAGAGATATCAGTATGTAAGACAGGAGATATCAGTATGTAAGACAGAGAGATATCAGTATGTAAGACAGAGAGATATCAGTATGTAAGACAGAGAGATATCAGTATGTAAGACAGGAGATATCAGTATGTAAGACAGAGAGATATCAGTATGTAAGACAGGAGATATCAGTATGTAAGACAGAGAGATATCAGTATGTAAGACAGAGAGATATCAGTATGTAAGACAGAGAGATATCAGTATGTAAGACAGAGAGATATCAGTATGTAAGACAGAGAGATATCAGTATGTAAGACAGGAGATATCAGTATGTAAGACAGAGAGATATCAGTATGTAAGACAGAGAGATATCAGTATGTAAGACAGGAGATATCAGTATGTAAGACAGAGAGATATCAGTATGTAAGACAGGAGATATCAGTATGTAAGACAGAGAGATATCAGTATGTAAGACAGGAGATATCAGTATGTAAGACAGAGAGATATCAGTATGTAAGACAGAGAGATATCAGTATGTAAGACAGGAGATATCAGTATGTAAGACAGAGAGATATCAGTATGTAAGACAGAGAGATATCAGTATGTAAGACAGAGAGATATCAGTATGTAAGACAGGAGATATCAGTATGTAAGACAGGAGATATCAGTATGTAAGACAGGAGATA